>NC_081414.1:341459382-341806049 GCF_030272615.1 Cryptomeria japonica
ATAACAAAAGTTCAATAATGGTTTATATTTTTATCTCTTTTATGTCATTAACTAAAATATGTATGTGTTGTTTTTACAGAAATTTATAGGGCCTCATCATCCTGGTGGCGATGATCAGGGTATGCGAGTAGTTCAGGTGATGACCATGTTCTAATATTAAAACCACTCCTTTGGACTTGTGAACTTGCTTTTTTAATGTTTTACATATTTAATGTATTACTCTTCAAATGCTGACATGGGTCCGAGGTCGAGCCCAACTATATTGCCAACTGTAATGTCAGCAACACATAGCATGCAGACATCATCTGTTGCACCAGCTCGTGTTGACCCACCCACTGGTGGTAGATCCCTTTTTTTCTCTCTCTTTCATTATGTGTTTATTACCCTTGAAGTGTTCTTTCTTTGAGGCATTTCATAGTGGATTCACTTATTGTGGTAGGATATGCACATGAGGATGCGCTAGAGGTGAGTACTACTGATAACATACCATCATTTCCTGGATCTTCCCATATTGCTAGTACGGGAACGTTGCAGGCCACATTGGTGGTGAGCGATGAAGAATTGATTCCCTTGAAGATATAGAAGGTTCTAGGTACTTTAAAAATATTATTATATATAGTCTAATTGTAATTTACTTATTGATCACTCATTTTGGACTAATGATCCCATGTTTTTTTTGCAGGAAATGATATTTTTTATAAAAATCTTAATGACATTTCATTGCAGATATTTGGGCCCACCATACGTAAAAGGTGGAACATCATACGTGAACTAACCCTTATCCACTATTTTGATTTCATATCATTGCTAGAATAGTTTTCCTTTTATCCATTTCTTAAACTATATCAAAGGTAGCTTCAGTTTATTTCTAAATCTAATAGGTTTGTTTTTGCTTTAAAGGTGGAATGACCAAGAAAAAAAGTTAAAAGATGAACTCACAAACTGTATGGTAGGGTTGTTTGGAAATGACACATTCGACAAGACTAAGCTCTTGGAAAAAGCTGGCACATATCTAAAGTATGTGAGGGACCAATACTGGACACATTTAGAGAAGAATGTAAAGTATGAGCATCCCCCCATGATTCCAGAGAGGGAGTGGAAGGACCTGATTTTGGATGCAAAGGAGAGAATTGAAAGGAAAAAAGGAAATACACCACCAGATGCCAGAAGAAGGTATGTAATACTATTAAGAATGTGAATATGTACTAATTATTCATTATATTTATATAATCTAACATATTTCAAACTTTTCATAGATTGTGTGACACGTCAAAGGCAACCAAGGCAAGACAAGAAAAGCATGGGCAACACAAACTCGGCTCTGGTGGTTATATGAAACTTGCCGCATGAATTGTAAGAATCAGTAAATTAAGTATCACATCAAAATATTTATAAATTGTAAACAATTTTTTTTGATCAAACAATACAAGCAAAATTCACAATACTAAGCAAAAATGCAGGGCTCTAAATTCAATAGAGCGCCCACGGAAGATGACAAGAGAATTGGCTACCAACAAGGCTATATAGCCATGGCTAAATAGCTATGAGAATTGAGTGGGCAAACACAAGATTCTGATGCATCTATCACAACGGTAATTAAACTAAATGAAAATTATTTCAAATTGAATACTTAACCAATAATCTATTTGATGTTAAGTTTCAACATAAAGTGACTATTTTTTTTAAATAAGCAAGCAATGATAACACTGCGCGTGGCATTAGAATGCAACATGATAATCGTGGAACAGAACCTGTACATGAAGGTCCGAATGTGCATCCTAGTAGTGGAGGTATTCATTTGCTATTCAAATTTTTTTATGTGATTATTAATACAATTAAACATCTTAAATTGAAAATTAGTGTAGTAATTAATGTAACCTTTATTGTTAATATTTTAGAGCATGTAGTCGGTGGTGACCAAGTGGAGCATGATCTGGGTAGACAACATCAAGAACATGATGTTCCCCAATCAGGTAAAGAGGACCACTGTTATTCCTTTAAACAAATTTAATTGCAATTGGTATATTGATTAATGTAACATTTCGTATTTCAACTCCAGAGGATCTAGAGGGTGCTCAGCATGTCGAGGTTGAGGCTAGACAAAATGATGTGGAAGATGATGTGGCCCCATTAGGTAAAGAGTGTAACGGTTGTGTTCTTTAAATTAATGAAATACTTGTAACAATAATAAAAAATGTTTTGAATTTAACCCAATTCTTTGTTATTGCAGAGGACCCCCCTTTGGTTCAACATCCTCGTCCTTTGTATAGGACTAGGCATACATCAAGAGCATGAGAAGAGGGCATAACATCTGCAGATGGGGGAAATGATGAAGAAACCGATGTTCCACTTAGTCTTTTCATAGCTTCAAAGAAAAAACAAAGAAAGAAATGATTGTAATCTACCTTATTTGATAATGACTGATTTTTATGTGTAATGAATGTAATTATGTGCTAATGAATGTTCATGAATGATATGTGTTGATGATTATTGATGAATGTTACGTTTTAATGAAAGTTAATGAATTTTATGTGTTAATGACCATTATGTGATAATGAATGAATGTTATATTTTAATAATGGATGAAAGAATGAATGAATGTTAGATGTTAACTGGGAATTTAGAGTGATGTTTGGGGGGGGGGGCACAAATAAGCTTCCACCTTCACGTGGTTGGCCCTGTTAAGTAGAGAATATTAAACTATTCTCGAAACAAAATGAAGCTCAATTATAAGATGTGAAATGTTTGAAAGGTGAGAGTCCACAAACAAATGTGAAATGTTTAAGTAGGCCTCCCAATGAAGTGGATCTCATAGACACGAAGAATCCTATATAGATAATCATTGAGAGCCCTTGAAGAAGCAAATTTGAACTTTGTTGAAGTAATAAATGATGGAGGAATATCTTGCAAGAGGAAATCAAAGTCATTATGGTGTCATCTAGATCTGAAATGTGGTCTACTTTTCAAAAAAGTAAAGATGCTTGATATGAATGTGTCCTAGTGGGGTGAATCTAGAAGACATATAATCCTATTGCAAAGAATCATGGAAAGTTCTAGAAGAAGCAACTTTTAATTCTGAAGTAGCAACGTGTACAAGAGATGTTCTCATTTGTTGATGGAGTATCAAGAGGGGGATCACTAGTCCATGGACCACGTCATTGTTGTTAAATACCTACGCTTTTGTTCATAGTCACTTGGTGTAGGAATGAATTCAACGAGATAGGGTAGGAGATCCTACATAATGTAATTGTGGTTTCCCCATCAACCTCTACCATTGTGATTAAAGGGGTCTCAATCATAGAAGGGTGGATAAGGTAGCATGGATAGGGAGGGCAGGTACAAGTTTACCCACTAAGAACACCACCTCATATGGATGGCGGACTGCCACATGGGGCCAAGAGGGATGGTATATCTGCTCTTGGGCTTAGCATGTGGATAGCTTCAGGTGCCCTATCATGTTTCTCATCCAAGCCCTATTATGGTTTAACTCCAATTATGCATTATAGATATTGTGTAGTTCACATAAAATTGAAATAGTTATGAATATATGCTATCTAAACCTAGTTGAAATGGTTGCTCTATGATTATACTTTCAATACTTGTCTAACATGATTGCAGGTTTCAAAAATTATTCTAATACCCTGATGGTATTGTTTCTTCATTGGGACTACTCACATGCATTCGAGGACTGCTAAACTATCATATTCACATAATATTGTCTCAATAATAAAAAGAGAACCCTAGGTCATCTTTACCATTATATGCTTTTGATCTTGCAAAGTTCTGCGACTGCAAATAAGATTTTAGTGGGATTCTAGGACTTCTCCTATGTTTTGATTTTTTCTTTCTCCATTGGGGCTATATTGTTCTAGGGTCTTAAACTAAGACAGTGATTGTCTCCTGTAGCTTCATCCCTAGTTGTCATTTGTATAATTTGATGCCAATAAGGACTGATATGTTGCTCCTTTCAGTGAAGTGTCATAGTTCTTTGGACTGCTCATACCATATTCTAAAATTTTATGAAAACCCTACAATGAATGACTCCTTGACTATCATCGTTGTTTGTATCTCACCATTGTGGATTTGAGTCTTGATTTGACTATATGGCTTCTCTCAATAGAAAACTATTTAAGGCATTTGTAACTTCTAATCCATGACTTCTCATTAAGCTTTGACACATTGAGATTGGAACAAGGATCCTATACACCATCACTAGAGATTATCAACAAGAGAAGATTCACCTATTGATCCTTTGAACTGATAATTCTTTATTGCCTTTTTGACTCATCGTACTTTGTAATGGTGATTATCTTATTTATGGTTTGATGGATACTGATCTCTCTCTCACAAGTGTTTCAACTAATCTTTGATGAATACAAACCCTTCTCTTTTGTTGAGTGCAAATATCATGAATGCATTTATTTTTCTTAACTATCCATAATGACATTTTCAAATATCTGAGACTACACTTAGGCCTATTGTCTCTTGATTCTTCATTGGACTATGGTTTCTTTGATAGTTCTTTGTAGCTTTATCTTTGAATGGTCACTGTCTTATTTGTAGCTTTGTATTTCCTTTATGGTGGCAGACCTCATGCAATGTTTTCACCTTTAAAACCAACACTAAACCTTTCAACAACCATCTTCATAGACAGTTTGATATCAAATTGTGATACAACATTAATCATTTCACCATTGTTATCAATTATATTTTTGCATGCTCAGTGTCCATGCCTTCATTATGCTTGAGTTGATGATTGCTGCAACTTTATTACCGTCAAATTTGCTTCATGATGTCTTGTATGCATATGACATAATGCTAACCTATTTATCAGTGCTATAGACTTTTCACTTTGTGTCATGGCATCCTTTTATCTTTCATCAAGATCTGGGGGTGAAGAAAATAATTATTGTAAACACCTAAAAATGGGCAACGCTTGCGAAGTCATACTTTAACATTTGCGCATTGCCTCACTTTAGGTTTTTGTGTCGCATTAACATTTCTCCTATGTCACGCACTTGGTCTTTATCATTTGTGAACATCGAGTCATTCTTCTTTCATCTCATCCTCGAATTTGGTCTTGTCGACAACATTATCCAATCATGATTTTGATCAATTTTATCTTGTTGCATCAATGAGCATGCTTATTTGTCATCATTTTGGACATCGTCAATCCTAATTAGGGTTTTGTCCTCTTTCAATCTTGTCATCATATGATCGATTTGTCATCGATCGTTGTCATTGTTCGATCTTGTCATTTTGTGATCGATTTGTCATCGATCGTGGTCATTTCCAATCTTGTCATCTTGCAATCTATTTTGTCATCGATCCTTGTCCTCTTGTCGATCTTGTCATTTTGCGATCAATTTTGCTATCGATCTTTGTCTGTCTTAATTATGTCAATTTGGATCAATTTGTCATTGTTCCTCGTCAATTGGCGCATTTATCAATGAAAACATTTATCACATTGGTCATTTATCAATCCAAAATCAAATCAAATCGAGTCAATTATCTTTCAAGACCTAATTCGTCTTCTAGGGTTTTTGATTTAATCATTTAACCTTGTGTGTCATTTCTTCCTCTAGGATTAAATTATTTATTTATTTATCCTAGGTCTTCGTGTCGCAATTAAATGTTTCATTTGATTGGCTAATTAATTATTCCTCTTTTTGTGAATTAATTAATAAATGAAAAATTATTAATTGATTCACCTAATTTCCTAATCTTTCATTAATTTTCCCTCTTTGTGAATTAATTAATAAATGAAAAATTATTAATTGATTCACCTAATTTCCTAATCTTTCATCAATTTTCCCTCTTTGTGAATTATTAATAAATGAAAAATTATTAATTAATTCACTAATTTCTAATTTTCATTAATTTCCTAATTTCTAATTCCTAATTTTCCTAATTCCTCCTTTTTTTCTAATTTTTCTAATTTCTTAATTCTTAAATTCAATTTCCTCCTATTTCTCTCCTAAATTTATGGAAATGACATAGAAATTTGTTATAAATCGTCATAAGTTCTTGACATAGAAATTTGTCATAGAATTTGTCTTGACATAGCAATTTGTCATAGAATTTGTCTTGACATAGCAATTTGTCATAGAATTTGTCATAAAATTGTCATAAATCTTTGCATAGCAACATGTCATAATTTTGCTATTCTTGATTTGAATTTCTATTCGAATCACTATCATGCTAATTTGTTCATTTCTCCAATTTCCCTATAAATTGGATGATCTTCATCAATCAAAGCTAATTTTTGTGAATCCCTATCAGACTATCGAATTTATGATTCTAGTACTCTTGAGCTTTTCATCAAAGTCAATCTTGCTTTCAATTGTATGTGCACTTGTAGGTGAGATCCACAAATCCAATTGAAGAGGAAGGAAGAACAATGGAGCCACATGGAAGAAGCATCCAAATCGTCATCTAGTTTGCATGATCTTTGCTTTTGAATGCTTTGTTTTCATGTCTCTATTGAGTGTGCTTAGGATTAGATCATTGCAATGTGTGTTTGTGATTGAGCTAATAATGAATAATATGTCCTTTTATATATTGCTTTGATGATTCCTAATTCTGATGCTACATTAATTGGTGAACCCGACGTGAATACTAACCTTCTAACCCCTTTACTGTGTTTTGGAGTGCTTTCAAGTTGATTTTGCAGGTCAAAAACCCAAAAAACAGGGTCGTGCAGGGTATTCTGGACACTTCTGCCCTTGTGTAAGACAACTTGCACCTGTGTCCTGCATCTTGCACTTGTGTAGATGACATTCTGCGCTTGTGTCAGACATCTTGCGCCTGTGTCATGAGTTCTGTGCTTGTGTAAAGTCCAGAACAGAGGTGAAAAATGTTGTGTTTACTTGAAATTTTTGGTGTTTTTGCATTCTGTTTTCTGTGATTTGGATTTTGGTACTAATTATTTGTGTAGAATCTTGGCATACGCATGGAAAAGACTACAAATCAAACTACTAACATGTGTTATGCAAAATCAATAGTCAAAGACAACAAATCAAACCTCTAACTTGGGTTTTGCAAGTTGCCTTGGAGAAACAACCAAACTGTGTGTTTGAGATTTTTAAATAGGCACTTAGTGATTTATAAATAGGTGGGAATGAACATTTGTATTCTTTGATTGTTAAGTGTGACATTGGAGTAGGAGAGTATATGCTCATCCTTCTTAGGGTGATCAGAAATCTAGATCTTCGATACCATGTTTGTGTTGTTGATTGTGTGTCACATTTAGAGGGCCTGCCTTCCCGACCACTTTGCTTTTGCAAGCAAGTGATAATCATGAGAAGGGAATGACCCAAAGTGAGTATGGCTAGAATTCCTTGGCATTCTAACTCACTATAAAAAAATACCCAATGAGCGAAAGCTTTGAAGGAAGTGTTACGTGGGAATTGCAGTTACTTGGGAAGTGATGACCCTTGGACTCTTTCTCATATCAACATCTAAGTAGGGCCTCTTGGTCTAAATCATGCTTGCGCGACTACATTTGTTTGGTATCTTGATGGGCTTAATGTCTCAATCATGCTTGCATGACATCAAGGAGTAATGCTTAACAGAAATCCTTACTAAACACCTTGTTTTTAGAGGCCGAAAACCCTTCTAGTTGCTTGAGAATGACAAATTTAGATACTTGGAAGAGATACTAAGTTTGCCATGGGGAGATTCCATGGGGACTGATGCTTGGCTGCCCTGAGAAGTGAGTGCCGTGGAGGGGAGCCCATGGGGTCAAGCATCTATGTATTCTCCTTGAATCCCATAATGAGTCTACCTCTCAAGTACCTAATGTCTTTGCCTACCATAAGAAATGTGGAAATGAGCATGATTGTCTTGAGTCTAAGTTGTAATATCTTGTATTCTATGATTGTCAAAAGTTGAATTTTATCTCATTTCAAGGAACAAACAAATTGATCCAACATAAGATTAAACACAAGAGACATTCATCCAACAAAAGTTCAACAAGGTTCAAAACACATCTTCCAACATGGTTATCAAACATTATTCAAAAAACTTGTTTCAACACTTATGTCACTTGCATTTAGGTTCATCCTAGGTTGCATTTTTCAAAGTCATTGTCAAGTATCAAGGTTAGGTTTCACCTAAGTTATACTCCTTTGCATATCAATAAGAGCTATCCATTTGCATATGTCTTCTTGCATTAGAGTAATATCATTGTCATACATTCATATTTGCATACCCTAGGTATCTTCATCAAGCTTAGGTCATTATCATATCCTATTAGGGTCACTTGCATACTAATTGCCCCTTTGCATATAGTGTCAAAACTAGGTCTTGTCATACTTGAGTAATCCAAATCTTTGATAAACCCTAAGTCATTGTTAGGAGGTCTAGACCTTATCAAGTCTTTTGTCTTTTTGTCATCAATATTATTTCGTCAAACCTAGCTTAGTATCCAAGCATATAGGGGAGACATTGTCATCTTGTCCTTTGTCATTTAAGTCCTTTTGTCCTTTGAGGTCTAGACATCATTCCAATTTCCCAAGGGTCTCTTTTAGATTTGGATTCAAAAGTTTGTCAAAACCTTCAAAAACAACCAAAAACATAGATTTGCATTTTCATTTATTTAGTTTGCATTTAGTTGCATATCATACATTATCCTTGAAAAATTCCAAAAATATTGCATTTGCATAGTGACATGTTTATTGAAACAAGGTTCCAAGCACCAATGATGCAACAAAGTTTGACATATCAACCGACAATGCAATCACAATTCTATCCAACCCAACAATAAAGAAACATTGGTCAAATTTATCATGATGATGTAAATGTCCAAATACAAAAATTAGGAGGAGAAGCTAGCTCGAGAAAATGAGATATTGGAATAAAGAGTGAAAAACATTGAGAAGAATAGATCACAAATGTCCAAAATGTTTCAAAAATTTCAAGGTCGAAATCTAAAGATTGAGCCAATTGATGTAAGATCTCTTCTTGAACAATCAGACATACCAGCTCTCCTCTCACAAATAGAGATGATGAAACAATTTCAAGAAAAGAGACGACATCAATTTCAACATTATGTGCCTTTACAACAAGAACAAGAAGGTGTTTACTATCAATTAGACTTTCAACCAACGCAACCAATGGTCCAATTTCAACAATATGTCCAACCAACAATACAATGTCAACAAATTGTTCAACCAATGGTGGAATATCAACAAGTTCAATCAACATATCAATGTCAACAACCGCCACCAAACATTCAAAAACAAAGGTTGCAGCACACACCAAGCAAAGTTTCAAACATGTTGGAACATTTGAACCAAGTCCAATATCAAAACATGACATTAGACCAGAACCAACTCCTTGCCAAACAAGTTCAAATTCCAGATACAAACATGTCAAAACCTCAAAATAAAGGTGGCTTTATTGCAAGGCTCTTAAGGAAACTACCAAGTGAGTTGTTTGAGGAAGATCAAAATAATACACTTATGTCTAGCAATGCCTCATCTCCCCACAAACAAATTGACTCTCCAGTGGCATCTATCCCTACACCTTTAGAAGTTTCACAAGAACCTTCCATATTGTCCTCATCAAACAATACACCCAAGGATGCAATTATCCAAGAGCTATCCATAATTGATTGCCATGATAATCCAATTCATGATGCACATCCTTGTCATGTTTCAGAAATACAAGACCCAATGCCACCATGCACTTTACTGCCATTACCTGTTTTAGAGGACCCCATTCAAAGTCCTTCTTCCTCATGTTCAAGCATTGATTCATTGCCGAAATCCATCACAAATGTTCAAAGTGCATTTGCTTCATGCCAAAACATTGATTCCTTGTCAGAATCCCCCATGCATATCCAAAGTCCAACCTCATGTCAAGAGGATAATTTAGAGCATGAAGAAATGTGTCCTAAAGAAAATCAAGATCAAGATCCTGAAACCTTATCATCCTATCCAATTGTTGACCAAGATCTCATCTTCCCAGACACTCATGATGATTCTCCTATTCTTGTCCATCCTATCCAAAGTCCTATTGACATTCCACTCCCCGAGCAAGATCAAGATATTCTAGTCCATCCAATCCCAAACGATCCCATTCCATTTCATGAACACGATGTCCTTTCAAATCCCATTGACATTCCACTTCCTAAACAAGATCAAGATATCCCTTCCATTCTTTCTGACGATCCCATTGAAAGTCAAGAGCAAATCACCTTTAAAGAGGATTCCAATGATCTTCCTCCTTGTCAAGATCAAACTCTTCCTTCAGATCCTCCACAAGATCCACTTGTTCCTCCATCTCCTTGTCTTAATACTCCACATACACTCCAAGGTCTCATTTCTTTTGATGATCCCATTATTTCTCCCATTCCATCTCTTGAAGAGCCTATCATTGAACCATGTCCACTACACAATCCTAGTCCCCCTCATGATCCTAGTCCCCCTCATGATTCTAACGTGTCAGTGCAAGATGTTTATGAACCCTCGACATGCATAATGGGTTCTTCCACTTTGGTGCAATCCGATCCACTTCAAGATCTCATTATTTCTCTCATATCATATCCACCTCATAATGGACTCGCGTCTTCTTCCCAAAGAAAAGAGTATCCTACAAGTCAAGATATTCATAAAGGCAAAGGAGTAGACCTTCATAAGCAAGCATCCCTTCATGTTAAAGAAGATCTTAAGGGTCATGTCTACACAACTCACTCTCAAGACGTTGGCATCCCTCCATCAAAATCCAAACATATCCCTTCCCCATCATACCTTCCATCCATCTTAGGTCCTTATATCCCTTCGTTCTCTATGCAAGGTCAGCAAAGGCACACATCTTGGAGAACTTTCCATCAATCCAAAAGAACTCCATTTCATTCATATCCATCCATGCATTCCTTTCCCCCTCCAAGAAATTTGGATGCCAAGTATAAGCATCATAAGTCTAGCAATCCACATGTATTCAAGGATCAACATGTCCAATATAATCGACATGTCAAAACAAAGAACAATATGATCTATAAAGAAAAAGAAATATCCAAAAGGTCAGAAAGGCCCACTAAGCAAAATAAAGAAAAGTCAAAATATATATGGGTTCCTAAATCCCTTGTGCAAGCAATGCACTCCAAGGAACCACAAAAGCATGAAAAATCAAAAAGCATGTGGATCCCTAAGCAGCTCTTTGAAGCACAAAAGTCTCAAGAAACATCCAAATTGGCATCTAAAATTTCTATTCCTCCATCCAAATTTCACAATCCAAAATACATCTTTCCTCCATCAGTCCATCACCCCTCAAGGTGTGTGCCAATGTCGATCTTGCCTTCATTTCCATCCACTGAAGCCCAATTCTTCCAATACCCTATCCATTATCCAATCCATATTTTCCATCCTTCGATCCCTTTGATCCAATCCTTTGCATAAATCCTTGCCTTAGTTTCATCTCATTTTCCATGTCCTTATCCTACCAACGTCTTTGAGCATACTTTCAAAGGTCATGGTCCATTTATTTCAAGGCTACTATCCAAACAAAAAAGACACTTGAGTCCTTCCTCCATCCCTATCATGTGTCCTTCTTCTATTGAAAAAGTCAAAAAATACAAAAAAAAGTGAAAAAAAAAAGAAAAAAGAAAAAAGTAAAGAAAAATAATTCGTCCACTGGTGAAAACCTGGCAAACAGGCACCTTGGGCAAGTACCGTGATGAAAACCTGGCAAACAGGCATCATGCGTAATTTATGAACTTCTTGCACACCACACTTGGGGGCAGATTTCCTCCTTCATATCCTTTTGTCCTTCATTGTTCCATTATCCTATCGAACCCCTGTCATTACCCTTCATATCCTCTTGTCCCTCATGTCCAGTTTCCCTTTCCACTTTTGATCTTGACAAGGCTGAGGATCTTCATGCATCTTGTTTGCAACTTTTAGTCTATCATAGCTTTTGGTCATTTATCCATTTGCTTATTACAACCTTTCATCCATATTCCCTGTCTTATTACAACTTTCTACCATTATCCCGTAGCCAATCCTGACCTTCAGTCCATGTCCCTTATTCATTCTTGGTCTTGCTTATCCTATCCATATCTTATCACTATCCATACACTCTTTTTCATTCCTTGATCTTGGTCTAACATAAGGACACAAAATTTAAACATGTTTTTCAAAAACCTCTTGACATGTCCCTCATGCCATGTTACTCCTTTACATTGTCATATCCAGTCTCTTGTCCCATCACGCAATAGCCCTTGAAAATTGCATCTGTATTGTCTCCATGATAAAAGGCCTTTGTCTTCCCTCTATCCACCATCATTTCAGAAAGCCTATTTATTCATCTATCATATTCCTTGCCTTGCTAGACACTGGGGGCAAAATTTGAAATAATCCAAAAATTCATAAAAATTGAAAAATGTCCTGAAAAAATTCATAAAAATTGAAAAATGTCCTAAAAAAATTCATAAAAATCGAATAATTGTCCTGAAAAAATTCATAAAAATCAAATAATGTCCTGAAAAAAGTCATAAAAATTGAAAAATGTCCTGAAAAAAGTCATAAAAATTGAAAAATGTCCTGAAAAAAGTCTCTAAAAAATCAAATAAAGTCCTGAAAAAACAATTTTTTTTTGTAAAACTTCAAAAACAAAAACAAACATTTTGCAATAAAATTATTCCTTTTGTGCATAAGACAAATCACTAAGTATTCATCCAATGACACTCGCAATCCATTTCACGTTGTGCTTTAATGAAATCATGCATAAACAGATGAACTTTTTTTCATTCAAACCAGACATTCAAACTGATCAAAATTGTCATATCAATCGAACATCAACATCAATATCATTTGTCCTTGTTACTACTATCATGGGTCTTATACAGGGTGTGGTATACTCGAAACCAGACTGTGTCCTATCTTAGACGGGGTACCGCATTTCCTGAAACCAGACAGCATGATCGTCCTATCAGCACTTTCAACTTTTGACAATGAAGATCAAGATGTTTGTTTGATTTGTTTGAATTTGTGCATCTTTTTATTATCTTTGGCTTCGATCATGTTCCTATGTTGCTCGATGATGTCACTGAGTGATTTAGAGTGACCGGGATGGCTCATGGTCCCTTTCTTCTTTTGATTGTGATTGTCGTTTGTCTGTGATGTGTCTGTCTTTTGCAAAAAGGGTTGCATTTCAGCTCTGGCCTTCAATGCCATGATGCTATGCATCCATTTTGCTACATAAAAATAAAGGTTCTCACCTACAAAGTGCATTACTGAAAGCAAGTTTTTCGTCATCTCTAACTGTCCTCTATCTCATTTCTTACTAACATTTCTTCCATCAGTCTGGATAGTCAGTTCAGTCTAGTGTTCCAATATCCAAACACATATGCTGCGTCCTGCATTCATTGGTTAGTACATTTGCATTCCATCACATATTACATCAAGCATTTTATCCATTTCATTTCATAAATACATCAAAAATACATAAAAATACCTCCATACATGTTCATAAACAAGTGCATAAGTCATCCATACATGGAAAATAACATCAGTCATAACACATTGCATCCCATCATATCGATGCATATCATATCACATATCATAATAATATCAGAGTACAAAATCGGACTGTCTGTCCTAAGTATGGTCCGCAGGCTGACTATATAATATCAAGCTACATATGTCCACTATTTGTCCTAAGGAGTACGTGCCTCTGTCACTGGGTGCTCCCTCTGTCCTCCTCATCCCTACCATGTCTTGCAGATGATGTCCCTCCTGGTCTTGGCTGTGGTGGTCTCATCGGTCCACTCACTCCTATGCTACTCAATGACCTCCGAGAGCGTGACCTGCTCTTTGTCCTCGATCATGCCCGATATGAAGGTGCTCTCCGCTCCAGTGGAACTGTACTCTCATATAGTGTCCTCCAATACAGTCTCTCCTTGCCGGTCTCTACCAGCATCTGTGCCATCTCCCGTGCACTGGCATCCCTAATCGACCCAATGAACTCAGTGACTCTCTATCCCTCTCGTTGTGCCTGAGCTATGGCTGTATCTCGAGCCTCTATGAGTCTGGCTATCTCCGCTCTGAACTGCTCATGTTGTCTCTCCAATGTTGCAATATAATCCTATTGACTCGCTATGGTAGCCCTGCACATGTCCATCTCCTCTGTCCTAGCTATCTCTGGCTCTATGGGAATATCCTGCAATGTCTCCTGATCCGCTGCATCTGGCTCATCATCATCCTCCCCACCATCATCTCCCTCATCCTCATCACCCTCATCATCTCCCTCATCCTCCTCATCACCCCCATTAGCTCCACCCTCGTCATCCTCCTCGTCCTCATCATCTCCCTCCTCTCCTATGAGTGGGAAGTCCTCCTGTCTCCTAGGTACTGGAATATCAGGATCAGTCAAAGGCACTGGTCGTCGTCGTGCAAACCATGTCTCATACTCCTCTGTAGTCCCAGCATCTACCACATCTGACATCCAATCCCACTGTCTCTGCTGTAACTGTGCAAAGTCAGCATATGCTATGTGTGGCTGAATCATACTCCCCCACTGACTCGTCTCTCTGTGAGATCGGGCAAAGCATGCAGTCCTCCTAGGTACATCCTGCATCTCTCCAAACTGTCGTCTGACCCTCTCTAGCAGGTACAACTCAATCACTCTCTGGCGGTTCACTGGTCACCCAATCAAGTACCTCTCCTGTCTGCAATATGGTAGTTCCTCATGATCATCTGACCATCCGGGGCAATCTCGATATGGCCTCCATATGAATTCTCCCAGTCTGTCTAGCTCATGTCGCCAGTATAGTATGTATCCAAACGGACCCTGTCTCAGTGCTCCACCATAGCTATACACATATGGTCAGTGTGGTACAACCTGTCTATCTGTAATCGGTCGACATATGGCAATGTGCTCGAATGCCCATACCTGAAGCAACGTGACTCCATAGCTCAATGTCTGAACTCCCTGATACGCTATCTGATGCAGCTGAAAATATAGCATAGCCAGTACACATGGTCCCCATGCATACACTGGACCCCCTCTGTCACCATCCGCTCTAGCACTCTTCCCCATCCAATAGGGAATCCATGTCCTCGTCTATCACCTGCTAGAAGACATGCTATCACAACTGCTATCACCACATATCGTTGGTCATACTCGGCAGCCATGCTCTCCCAGCCGATCTCCCTCTCAACAATGTCCAACTCATCTGTGTCACACTCAAACAGCCTGCATAACGCATCTCTACCTGTCACTGGGTCGTACTCTATCATCTCCCCATGTATCAGAATGCGGAGGATGCGCCATACATCCTCTAGAGTCACCGTCGCCTCGCCAGTCGCCAAATGGAATGAGGAGGTCTCCGAATGCCATCGCTCTGCCAATGCGATAAGCAATCCTGTGTTTGCCCTAATCTCAGGCATGTATGTGATGTAATATATCCCCAGTCCTGCTAATGTGTCTCTCTCTGTTCTCCTGAGTCTATGTCGTAGCATGAAACAATCAGGTCGATTCTCCCGCGTGATCAATGGATATTGTCGACTCTGCATCACAATTGGGGCATCTTTTTGTCAGTTTTAGGGTTTTCTCCTATGGGTTGTGTATCCTCATTTTCGTGTCTAACTCAAGGTGTTTTTCATCTACATTGGCCTATCCTACCCTTCTCCCCCCTTGTCAGGTCATTTGCATGCAGTTTCGAATCAAAAGTGAGTCATTTATGGACTCTTGCGCCTGTGTCAGAGAAACTACGCTTGTGTTAGGTAAATTGTGCTTGTGTCTTCCTACACAAGCGCAGAACACCTGACACAAATGCAGAATTAGACCACACAAGTGCAGAAGTCCCCTTTTGCATCTCCTGTGGGCCCCGCAATGTCCCGCAAACGAGTCAAATTCATGAAATTCAACACATGGGTTTTCAAGATACATACCGCTGCTCCTGCGTCCTCCGATCGTCTGAATGTGCGTACATGTTCTCCAAGGTGATCCACCATGGGAATGTTCGCCATCTCTCTGCAAGTGTCCTTGTCCAGAGCAACAAATCCTCCTCTTTAGCTAGTAAAAATGAGCAATTTTCACCCTCTTGGTCTCATTTATAGCTCTTTGTCATTGCATAGATGGACATGCGTCCTCTCCATCTTATGTTGGTCACAGTCTTGTGCACCTTAAATTGCTTGTCCTTCTTGCATCCGATCTCCGATTGTCAGTCCATTCGATCCTATCATTTTTATCGATCAATTGGCCTCTTTTCCGCATGTTTCCGGCCAATTCCTCGAGGGGGCATGCATATGTCATTATCGTTGTCTGGGGCATTTTCATTATTGTTCTTTGAAACAACGCTTAAAGTCGCATTGTCTCAAAGAGGGGCAAAATGTAGACACCTAAAAATGGTCAATGCTTGTGAAGTCATACTTTAACATTTGTGCATTGCCTCATTTTAGGTTTTTGCGTCGCATTAACATTTCTCCTATTTCACGCACTTGGTCTTTATCATTTGCGAACATTGAGTCATTCTTCTATCATCTCGTCCTCGAATTTGGTCTTGTCGACAACATTATCCAGTCATGATTTTGATCGATTTTATCTTGTTGCATCAATGAGCATGCTTATTTGTCATCATTTTGGACATCGTCAATCCTAATTAGGGTTTTGTCCTCTTTTCAATCTTGTCATCATATGATCGATTTGTCATCGATCGTTGTCATTGTTCGATCTTGTCATTTTGCGATCGATTTGTCATCGATCGTGGTCATTTCCAATCTTGTCGTCTTGCAATCTATTTTGTCATCGATCCTTGTCCTCTTATCGATCTTGTCATTTTGTGATCAATTTTGCTATTGATCATTGTCTGTCTTAATTATGTCAATTTGGATCAATTTGTCATTGTTCCTCGTCAATTGGCGCATTTATCAATCAAATCATTTATCACATTGGTCATTTATCAATCCAAAATCAAATCAAATCGAGTCAATTATCTTTCAAGACCTAATTCGTCTTCTAGGGTTTTTGATTTAATCATTTAACCTTGTGTGTCATTTCTTCCTCTAGGATTAAATTATTTATTTATTTATCCTAGGTCTTCGTGTCACAATTAAATGTTTCATTTGATTGGCTAATTAATTATTCCTCTTTTTGTGAATTAATTAATAAATGAAAAATTATTAATTGATTCACCTAATTTCCTAATCTTTCATTAATTTTCCCTCTTTGTGAATTAATTAATAAATGAAAAATTATTAATTGATTCACCTAATTTCCTAATCTTTCATCAATTTTCCCTCTTTGTGAATTATTAATAAATGAAAAATTATTAATTAATTCACTAATTTCTAATTTTCATTAATTTCCTAATTTCTAATTCCTAATTTTCCTAATTCCTCCTTTTTTTCTAATTTTTCTAATTTCTTAATTCTTAAATTCAATTTCCTCCTATTTCTCTCCTAAATTTATGGAAATGACATAGAAATTTGTTATAAATCGTCATAAGTTCTTGACATAGAAATTTGTCATAGAATTTGTCTTGACATAGCAATTTGTCATAGAATTTGTCTTGACATAGCAATTTGTCATAGAATTTGTCATAAAATTGTCATAAATCTTTGCATAGCAACATGTCATAATTTTGCTATTCTTGATTTGAATTTCTATTCGAATCACTATCATGCTAATTTGTTCATTTCTCCAATTTCCCTATAAATTGGATGATCTTCATCAATCAAAGCTAATTTTTGCGAATCCCTATCAGACTATCGAATTTATGATTCTAGTACTCTTGAGCTTTTCATCAAAGTCAATCTTGCTTTCAATTGTATGTGCACTTGTAGGTGAGATCCACAAATCCAATTGAAGAGGAAAGAAGAACAATGGAGCCGCATGGAAGAAGCATCCAAATCGTCATCTGGTTTGCATGATCTTTGCTTTTGAATGCTTTGTTTTTATGTCTCTATTGAGTGTGCTTAGGATTAGATCATTGCAATGTGTGTTTGTGATTGAGCTAATAATGAATAATATGTCCTTTTATATATTGCTTTGATGATTCCTAATTCCGATGCTACAATTATGACACTAAATACCTATGACCTTGCACTATGAACTGCCCTTGCACATCCTCTAGAACTTCATGGGCTATGGAAATACTATGATTTTGACCTTTCACAACCTTTTGATTCTTTTTTGGGCCGCTAGATGGTTGTCTTTGATCTAACTGTATACCTTGGTGCTTCATATTTATTGTTCTCTCTTGAAAAGACTCAGATTAGGACCTCTATTCATGCTTTGACAGTGATACTTGACACTGTCATCTCCATATCATGGCCACTGTCATTCATCAAATCTCATATATTGCTGCTCTCAGTGTTATACCTATCAGTTATCCATGTTGAAGACTCTCACACACCTTCTAACACTATCTTAGACTTGGCTTTTTCTATTTAATACAACATAAGATTGTAATGAGGCTACTATGTGTCATTGATTTGACAATTTCAAATGTTTGGTAGATGTCTTTGATGCTCTCAAATTGTTCTTGAAGCTTATATGGCTTGGTTCTGATCCTTATAAGCTTTTAGACTGATTTAGGCACTATGATCTCACTGCAAATTTATCATTTATTGGTTGTTCTTTTGTTGATAGTGATATTTATCACTACTTTCATCTGAGGCAATCACTTCTTGACAGTCAAAAGGTTGCCCATCAATTAGTTTTCATTGTCTTTAGCTTCTTGAGACCTCTTATTTATTGATAGAGAAACACAATATATTCTTCAATAATCAATCAAACCTACTCAATGTAACCCTATAACTTGAATTTTCTATTTTGATTGTCTTTGTGTTTTGAATCGTAAAAAAACTCTTATCATTGTTTTTTTAATTCAAAACCCTTCTTCATTACAAGCTCTAAGTAATCTATTCCTTGCTATACTTATGATTATCTATTAATGCTATTCAAGAATTGGGGAAAACCTAGACACTATTATCAATGTCTAAACCTTCTAACAGACTACTCTACTAGTCCTTACTGTCATTGTTATTTTGGTGGAGGCTGGACTATACTTCATTTGAAACAAACAAACCATCCATACAAATCATGCTTTCTTAAAAATGTGATATCTTAGATTAGAGTAAAGAAGATAGCTAGCCCAGACATGAAATGCTTTGAATGTTCCAGACACGTAGCTACTCTTTGTTATAATTTCCCTTCTAATTTTGCAACATGTCATGGTTCTCCTTCTACGTGGCTGTCATACTGCACCTTCGACTAGAGCTTACCAAACTGAATACTAGGGTTTTCTCCCATCAAAAGTGGAGTCCTCTACCAATGAACTCAAGATCCTCATCTTTACCACAGGTTTATCTTGAATTTTGATTGACCTTAGTTAGAATGGGCATTGAATAGCCTAAGAAAATTACCTCCAAAATGTTAAACTCAAACTTCAACTCATGAATTATAAGGCCATGCAAGTTTTTACTTCTCTTTTGATGAGAGAGGGTGAGAGGAAGAGATAATGACCTGAAGAGGGTAGAGAAAGAGAAGTAGAGAGGGAGAGAAGAAGAGAGGGATGGAGAAAGAGACCTAGAGAGGGGAGAGAGAAGAGAGATAGTAGAGAGGGATAGAGAAGAGAGATAGTAGAGAAATATTTTTCTATAAAAAATTTTTTTCCAAAAAATCGGTCTACCGTCGGAATTCCGACATCAAAGGGTAAAAATTCTAATAGAGGAGTGTCGTCGGATGCACAACATCCTCGTTGAAACTCTCCTGGGGCCATCGTAATTCTAACAGAGGAGTGCTGTCGGATGCACAACATCCTCATCAAAAATTTTACCCTTTGATGTCAGAATTCTGATGGTAGGCCGAGATCATGACGGTATTCTTTCTGGGTATGACCATCCATGGCGGTCATCAGAAAGGTTTGAGAGGATGTCGAAATTGCGATGACCACAAGGATAGTCAAAACTTCTGATAAAAAGTTTTCGACGACTATTTTTGTTGGTAGTGCAACGAAATTGCGTCGGAATGATGACGATTTGCCATCAAAATTTTGACCTGAATGTACTAGTGTGTGCTATCTACTTCTAGTATTGTATCAATATGATTTTCATGTTTGAGAAAATGTGGCTTCAACCTAACTTATGACCTTGCTAACATTGAGAAGATATTTTTTTAATCAGGCACATAACTCGGTAGACATCCCCTTTGTCTACTTTACCAACTTGCAATAGCATAGTTCCTGTTTGGTCATGTCTTCATCCTGTGACAACATCTTTGACTAGTGGAAGTCCTGCAAATTATCATCACACTTGCATGTCGGTGACCTGCACACTCGTCATTTGTTCACCTTTGCTATCTTACTGGGCACCTACTTACTGATTGGCAACAACTTTAATACCAACACAACACTTCCCAGACATTGTCAACCCATTATTCACTAGTTAACATGACTATCTCCAATACTTATTCAACACCAACATGCATACTCAGTACCAGTTTCTTCAATCCAAACATTAGATTGTATACAGGTTGATCTCACTAACAACACAATGCCTATACTGATTTACTATGGTGACCACAATACAGGTCTCCACTACTTACTCACTGGTACATACCATAACTGGCATCATACCACTTAACATCCTATACTTACCGGTGATAGGCCATACTGGTAACCTGCTATACCAGTTGACATCAATGACAATACAATGCCAACATCATTCACAAAGATACTAACCAAGTCAATCTTATATTTCCACACCAATAAAAATGATCTTCCATAAGTTGGGCTCACCAAAATAAAAAATGAAACATGTAGCTGCAAGTTGGCTTAGATCTTTTATTGAACCATATTTCAGACCCAAAATACATGATCACATGCTTCCTATAGGTCTCATCAACCATCTCGAACACATCACCAATCACTAGAATCAACTCTAAGAATTTGGTCACACGCTATACCACCATATATGATGACTACTCTATTTTGTTGCTCTACTGAATATCAGACCTTCAATCAAGCATAGGAATCATCACCAGAGGGTTGATTGTCGTGATAATCTTCTTCATATACCCAACCAACTAATCATTGATCACCAAAACCAAAACTTGCTTCACTAGAAATGAGAATGATCACAAAACTATATACTAAGTTGCACTGACAATCTTAATCTAGAGATACTTTATCCAAGACATACAGTTAGCCAAAACTCCATACGGGATCATATGAGAAGGCCGCGTTGCCATCAATGACAACTCTTAAGAATCTATAAGCATCAGAAAACACCAATCTCCATCGGAGCATCACCAAAACATCAAATGTCAACAATAACATCATAACCCATATGCATTTTATAACCTCATTATATAGAAATTGGAGAGATATTCTTCTTTCAAAAATAATTAAAATGCTAAGAGATTCCATTAAAAAAAATCCTAAATACTATTATTAGTGTTTACTTCTATGAAAATTTTCTTAAGAATAGCCTCCACTTCTATGACAAACTCTAAGAATAGCTTCCATTTTGAAATTTAAAACATGTAATTTTTCCCAAATAAATATTGATGCTTCCACTTGTCATATGATATGCCTATAATAGATTTATTATTTTCTTTTAGAACCTTAATTATTTTTATTGAAAATAATTCCAACCTTAATCAATTTTATCATCTACTACTACTACTACTACTACTACTACTACTACTACTACTACTACTACTACTAATAATAATAATAATAATAATAAGTCTTATCAAGGTCTAAAAAAGGTTATGACACTTATGATTTTGGGAAAACCATGCATTAAATGTAAAAGCATGAATGAGTTAAGAAAACCTAATGAATTAAGTTATGTTAGGGTTTTAATCTTTGTTCTTTCACACAAAATACAAATGTGCAATAAATTGCCAATTATCAAATATGCTGGGTTGCTTCTTCTTATTGTTGGGCTTTCCTAGTTCCCCTACACCTTTGCACAAAGTGTAAATGTGCATGGAAACCCTTATTTCATGATAAGAAACTTTTGTGACTTTACTTAATGTCGTCTTTGAGAATATAAAATAATTAACTTCACGCCTAAATAAACTATAATATAATAGTAAGCCAAAAAATATTTATAAATAATTACAAAAGAAAGTCTAGTGTTATGATTTAAAAATGATAGCTTATCATATCAGAAAAATAAAAGGTAAAAGAACAAAAAAATTGATCTAATGTTTTGCTTCCATATAAAAGTTGAATGTTATGATTTATAGATGTAAAATTCAAAATAATTGTTAAAACGAACTGTCATCTTTTAATGCTAATTGTAATGACATTTGATGAGTAAACTATACTATAATCATAGCTAACAATATCAACTAATATACATGAGTAAATATAATTCAAATTTATTCACAATTAATTTTTTAAATATTAATTTGAACTCACATAATATCATTAAAAAAATTGTTTTGAATTCTATTAATTTTATAAAAAAATTATTTTGAATTCTATTAATTTCATAAAAAATTATGTGAATGAAAAATTTAGAGTAAAAATATGGAAGAAGAAAACAAGTACAAAAAACAACAACATTATGTTTTTTATACTAAGAGCAACAAAACGAGAATGTTGTCTCTATTACAACCACAATCCAATAGTATTTAAAAACAAAATAACAACAAACAACAACATTATGTTCTAAGATTCAACCTTACTTATAAACTTTATAAAAAAAGAAAAATCCTTATTGATCAATTAAAAACTAACATATGATATGATGACAAGAAGTAGCAACTATACCATAAAATAGATGCCAACAGTTTTGAACCTTTTTATCAATAGTTTTGAACTTTTTTATCAAGATAAATAAAATAAGAAACATTTCAGTTTTGAATGTTCAAACTACAAGAACATCCAAACTACTAAAAATATACTCCAAAAATTAGCCCTCTAGAGACAATATTGAATGAATAATTAATTTGTGATGATCTCTTTGTACGTATAGGTGGTGCAAGAAGAAAAGAAGAAAAGAAGAAAAGTATAGGTGGTACAGCAAGAAATAAATACACGTAAGAGACGTGAAAGACCCGCTGCAATTGACATCTTTGTCCAAAGTTAAAACGAGTCTACCGACATTGTATCTGTAAAATATGCCAAACGAGTCTACATCACCTATTTCGTCATCCACTTCGTCACGTGTGTATGTAATATCACATAATACAACTTTCTTGACTTTTGAAACTTCCAAATTTTATGAAACACTTTCGTAAGTTTAACACTCTTCGGTGTTCTCTATTTTTTAAGAAAGTGAGCTTTTAAATTTATAATCTAAATTAAAGTATGGAGGAGTATTTTAAATATATTCTTGATCTTAAATTTAAAAAATTAAGAATGAGGGAATAGAGTTATATAGTATATTGGATATTTTTTATAATTTTGTTTTTATTTCAAATTCAAAGATGAATTTGATTATTATTTAGATCTTATATTAAAGTGGATAAATTTATACACAATTCTATCCAGTAGAATAATATAAGTCTCAATTTAAATGGATAATTTTATTTTGCATATATAAGAAATTCATTTATTTAATTTCTATATAATAATAATTTAATTTTAAATAGTATATTAATAGTAATAAATTTAGAGGGATTTTTTTAATTGTAAACATCTAATAATTTTGTGAGGAGTTTTGTTTTGTTAATATTGACACTGTATAATTAACATTTTTTTTGAGTTTGATAGCTTATTCTAAATCTAACACCAAGTAACCATTCTAAAATACAAACAAAATATTAATATGTCAAAAAAATTTGTGGTGGGTGTTAGGTCCTAAAACTACTACTCACCAATCCTAGAACAATTTGTACCTTCAAGACAAGGATATTTCATCAAGAAGACAAAAGGGAGGTTCATCAATGAAGCGTAGATGACTAAAGGTTAATGATAAAAGTGAATGCTATCTCCTAAACTTTGGGCTCAAGTTAAACTTGAGAGAGATACTCCCAAAGTTGTTCTTAATATATTTCTACATCAACTAACATATGATATGACAACAAGTAGCAACTATACCCATTGTAAACTTGACCCCAATTATTATCACTAGGTCAAAGCTAAACTAGTTGCAAAAAAATCCTTGTGCAAATAATAACACCTTACACATACACCTATGGATGACATACTATTATAATCACTTATAATAGTTCTATTTGATGTTTCATACATAACGAAAATGTGCAACCATATTGAATATATGATTCTTTGATGATTTAGTAGCTCGAGGTTTGTTTCGTATTTATTTACTATCTTACAATATTGAATAATAATTAATAGAAAATATAGTCTAATCCCACTTTTTATATGAATGGAGGTGATTCAAATGATGAAATGATTGACTCTTATTTAATGTGGATTGGTGCCTGCTCCATTGGGAAACAAATACAAAGCAAATGCATCTTGTAAATTATCAATAGAACCTGATTTGAATTCATATAAAACCATAGATTACATCATGTACAATGGACATACTTAATGATCCATCTTAGAAAGTTACAATAATTTATGAGTAAAAGAAGAATTACTATTACAAAGTATTTAAAATACATGATATATTGTCACACGTGAGTGCTAGAGTAGATGATTAATGAGGGTGTTGTTGGCATATGGACACTCCAATGAGACATTGTGTGTGATTGAAGGTTTTGCCATTGATGGCAACCTTGCAATCCTATGGCACCAGCAAGACATCATACCGGCAAAGCATTATTCAAGAAAGACAGTGCACCAGCATCAACAAGACCACTTTACACCGACACCAGCACCGGCACAGAAGAAAAGATGTATACCGGCACAAAGGCTGACAGGATTTTTGATATGTAATATTTTGATTATTATTGCAAGCCGACTTGGCAAATTGTAAAATGACTCTTGTATATAAAGGAGATCATTATAGACATTTGTAGGGATAGGTAAGCGAGCATAAAGAAAATTATTAGACAGACCTAATGTGTGAATTATAGGTCAAGGGTATATGTAAAGAATAGAGCAAGAACTAGTACTGAATCTGGCATTGGAGATGCTATTATAAAGCAGTACAAAATATTGGATTAGTATAATCCTCATTGTAAGTCAGTGTGACTTCTCACTAAGAAATGTGCTCTAGGAAATTGGCCTTCCTGCATGTGCAGGCCCCTATTGTAAGTAATATTCTCTTATTGGCCAGTAAGTGAATATTGTGGGTTACAAATCCCACCAAGGTTTTTCCCACACCAGGTTTCCTCATTAAACATCTTGTGTTATGGTGTTCTTTTCATGTGGATGTTTTTTATTCTATTTATTACATTAATTCTTGCATACTGGTACACTGTTACTTTATGTTCTGCATGTTTTATCTTAAGAAAATTTGAATACCGATCAGATACTGATTCACCCCCCCTCTCAGTATCTATGGGAACCCTAACAATTGGTATCAGAGCCTGGTCTTCTATTTTCAGTAGCCTAACAGCTTGAGGAAGATCTTGACACCAGTAAAGATGGAAAATCTGATGAAGCAACTTGAAGGAGCTCTTACTGACTATGATGCAGAGAAGTTGAAAAATATCAAATTAGAAGATGATTTAAAAGTAGCTCAGGATATCATTCAGGCACTTCAAGAAAATCTTACTATTACAAGAAATAAGAGAAGAGAACTTTGTGAAAAATTGCAAAATGAGAATGATGAAAAGGAATCACTTAATGATATGATAAGCAAGTTGAAACAAGAGATCATGACAACAAAAAATGAAATGCAAGATATGACTATGAGATTTTGCAAAGAGATTGAGGACAGAAAAAAGAATGAAGAAGAATTGACCAGAAGACTAAGTGATGCAGCAAATGAGAACATAAGACTTAGTTATGAAAATGACATGTTGAAGACAGATTTGATGCATACTTAGAATGACTCGAATGAACTAATGAGACAAAAAGAAATCTTGGAAAGGGAATTGGAAATTGCAAATCAACATAAAGAAAAATTCAAGAAAAGCTCAGAAGAACTTGGTATTTTATTGAAGAATCAAAAACCCAAAGGTGACACTTCTGGAATTGAATTTGAAGTTGGAGAAAGCTCCAATACTGCAAATACTCAGGATCACAGCAAACTGGCAAGACCTCCTAATACTTATAAATTCAATGGAAAATAATTTAACTATAATAAATATGGTCATAGGGAAAATGAATGTAGATCTAGGAATTATCAGAATATCAATCCTCCCACCAGTCAATACTCCAAATGCAACAAAGTTGGTCATAACTCTGAAAACTATAGAATGAATGTAAGATGTTATGTTTGTGGAAGATTTGGACTTTTATCAAATCAATGCAGAACACAAATTGGCATAGGTTATGGGAAAGCTATTCAGAAAAATAATGTAACTTGTTATGCATGTAACAAGATTGGGCATATTGCTAAATTTTGTAGAAGTAAAGGTACACCGGTAGACAACAAAAAAGCTAGCTTGAAAGGTAAAGAAAAAACTGAAGAGGTTAAGCAAGAATTCTCAAAGCAATGGATTAGAAAAGCTTATCTAAATATTGGGAATACTCCTCCACCGATAGAACCAACAAATTCTCCACCGACAGGACAATGTGATGCTCCACTGGCAGGATAGAGTAGTGCTCCACCGGCAGGAAGCTCTTCATCTAATTGAAGAAAATTGTTGTGAGGGTTTGGCAATCTAATGACACATGTGCTATTATTCCCTTGGTTAGAGAAAAGAAGTTTAAAATCACTTATTATCGGCAAATAAAGTTAAGTGAATACATAATTGACATGCAATTAATGTGGTGGGTAGTGAAAAAGACTTTATAAAATAAGGTTTTGGCTCCATTTCATTTCACCGTGATTTCAAACTTTCAGAGAGCATGAAGATTTCCGAGCTAAGGCATTTCAAGCAAGAAGCAAGCACACTCCAAGCAATCATTCATCCAAGATAGAAAAAGGTATTTTATCATGGCATCCACCTCTACAATTGAATACATAGCGAACCCTACTATTGTGGAAGTAATTAAAAGACCTAGGCCCGTGTTTTAGTTGGTCCCCAAAATAGCAAAGAAAGATGATACCTTAGGTGCATTCTCTCAAATCCCTAAAGGTGTTGTATATGTTGAAGACCCTAGAATGTATATTCATTGCAATATTGAAGAGCTAAGAGACAAGGAAATCAAAACCATGTACAAAACTAAGATATGTGATGATAGCGGCAATATCAAAGCTGAACACAAAATCATTGAAACCCTAGGATTCACAGAGATCCTTAGTATTCTTGAATTTCCTAAGGATGTGATTAGGATACTATTAAGCAAAGTTTATGGAGAATTTTTCTGGTTAGATGAAATTCATAAGATCACCAAGCAAGTGGTAAAGGTTGTCACAGGGTTACCGGCCACCAGTAAAAGACCAGATAAAAACAAGAAAGTTTCAAATGATTTAGTCAATGACCTAACAGGTGCAACATCTAATAAAAAATCTTTAAGGGTTAATGATGTAAAGGATACAAATGTGAGATTCATAAGCATGATATTAGGTTACAAAGCCACTCCTACCAATAGACTCAACTTAGTTTCAAGTTTATGCATTAAGAGGGCTTATGACATAATAACCAACAATGCAAAAATTGACATCTATGAATGGCTAAAGGATGAACTGATAGACAACCTTGGAAAGATAAAGAAGGATAAGAAAGGAACCTTCAGATTTGGAAATCTGTTAGTGTGTCTAATGCTTCATATAACAAAACAAGTTCCTGGTATAGGATATAAAGAATTCGGATATGACATACAGGTAGGAAAATAGCTGACAAAACTGTTCAACACCATGGGTAAGAATAAGGAAAACAACATTCATGACTTTTTCCAAGCACTAAAGATGAAAATGAAGAAAAGGACAAGGTTATCACAAAAGATTGTAGACAAATACAAAGATGATATATGCTTTGTTATCAAAAAGGATGAAATATGGATGGAAGCAGTCATCCCTAAGACAATCTGGGTAACAAAAATGGGGTATGAAACAGATGACCACATAGTTGAAACTTATGCCAAAGCACTTCTGGAAGCCCCCAATGAACCTAAAGAAGAAATATTTGGTAGTGTTGAAACCATAGAAAGCCAAATTCAATCAAAGAAAAGAGTGAAAAAGGTTGAGGCAGATGTGAGGAAAGGATCCAAACAAGCAAAAGCCATTAAGGAAGATGTATTAAAGAAAACTGGCATAACTGAAGATGAGTTGGCAGCCCCACAACCTGAAGCTCATCTATCACCGGTAGGTACTTCTTTAGAAGGAGATATGCCAGCAACTTTTAAAAGAGTTGTTAGGAAAAGAGATCCCTCACCGGCAACCACTCCTTCACCTAGAAGGACAAGGCAGAAGCAACAAGCTATGAGATCTCCAGTCAGAAAGGTCACACCTAAAAGGAAGCTGACTCCTAAGAAAAAGAAAAAGGCAAAAACTGACTTGGCACCTCTAGACATTTTGTTAAATGAGATCAAAGAGGAAGGAAAACTGAAGAACATAAGGAAAATTTATGACACTCTATCAGCTGATGAGAAAGGGCAAGTTGAGGAGAGTTGAATACTACACATGGACATGTTCAAAAAGGTTTTGATGGAAGTCATAAATGAAATTCCTGATGACTTATACAAAAGACTTGAGGCCAGAAGGCAAGGAGTAATTGAACTAGACAAGAAAATAAAAATAGAAAAACTACTTACTGTATATCTGGTAAACTCCCCAAAAGAAATTGATAGTCTGATAGCTCAGGCCAACCTGACAGTTTTTTCCACTACACACCGGCATATTTCACTAATGGCAGGTAGAGTTACAGAGGTTTCAGAAGAAATAGAAGATGGTTGGGACATATTTTTGGTTGAAAAAGAAAAACAAGAAGAATATAGGAATCCCAAGCCTATTAAGGTATATCAGAAGGATAAGGACAAAGGGAAAGGGAAAGTTGGTGGACCTCCAAGCATAAAGGTTAAAGATAACCTACCTCCACCTATAAAAATTGCAATCTCTAAAAACCAACCGACAGCTAAAAGCATGGATGCAGAGGATAGCAATACAAATCCTGAAGTCCTATTCACTGTAAATGTTGATACCCAAAAGATCAACATAACAGTTGATAAAGACCCAAGTGAAAAATCAGATATGGCCAAAGAGCCTCCAGTAAAAGGAAATACAGAGCAACTGACAGCAGATACAGGGAAAAACATGGAATCTGAAGCACAAATAGAGAAACCGACAGAGGTAAAGGCTCCAGAATAGATGTCACCGGTAAGCAATGAAGCAAGAAAACCAGTGCTAAAGGAAATGTAGACACAAATTGACCTGCCAGAGGTCAATACAAGCATGGTCACTTCCACCGGTACTCAGTTTGTTGGGTCACCATCAAAGTCAACAAATGTGACTGAGGTATTACTTGAATCCATCAAGAAAATAACTGACTATAGTTCACAAGCTTACAAAGCAATAAATGATTCAATACCAATTTTGAAAAAATTGCTCCTAATTGTAATATAGATAATAAAGATTCTTTAGGACAGTTGGATACACTATGTAAATACATTTCTGGAAATATTGAGCAAATAAAGGTAGAATCTGTAAAGGACATTTTAGAAAAGGAGAAACATAAATTCTTTGAGGAAGAAATTAAGAAGTGTAACAGAGATTTTGACACACTTCTACCGGAGCTGTGTAGTTTGTTAAAAGAGTACAAAAACCTGTACAAAGACACATGCAAAACAAAATTCTTGACTATAGATATAGACAAGAAAATAAGCAAGACAAAGGAAGAGATAAACAAGCTTGTAGACAATTTTGTCAACTCACCGGATTCATTATCTATTTTTGAAGATAAGTTAGCAAATTTTGAGACAGAATTACTTAAACAGGAGAAAGAGAAAGAGATAACAATAAATAAGGCAAAACACTTGAGATCTAAACTGAGTCCAAAATTGGATTATCTAGCATCTCTATGGAAGGAAATCTTAGATGCATTAACACCGAGAAGTAAAACACCGGCAGAGCAATTGCAGCATCTCACTGGCACTATGAAGAGAACTGAAACAACAATAAGAGATAGCAAAAAGTTTATGGATAGCATAAACTTAATTTTAGGTGATCTTTTTCAGATAATAACTACCCAACTACAAGGTTGAGGTTATGGACCGGTATAACTACAAACTCTACTAACATCTTGACAACCTTTGTCATTGATGCCAAAGGGGGAGTAGTAGAATGAGAAAATTCAGAAATATGCTCAGGGGGAGCCCCTCATTTTTTTTGGTAAATTTTTGATCTACACATTTTTGGACATCATTTTGGAATTTCTCATGAGTGTTGCCATCAATGCCAAAGGGGGAGATTGTTGGCATATGGACACTCCAATGAGACACTGTGTGTGATTGAAGGTTTTGTCATTGATGGCAACCTTGAAATCCTATGGCACCGACAAGACATCATACTGGCAAAGCATTATTCAAGCAAGACAGTGCACCGACATCAACAAGACCACTTTACACTGGCACCGGCACTGGCACAGAAGAAAAGATGTATACCGATGCAAAGGCCGACAGGATTTTTGATATGTAATATTTTGATTATTATTGCAAGCTGACTTGGCAAATTGTAAAATGACTCTTGTATATAAAGGAGATCATTATAGACATTTGTAGGGATAGGTAAGTGAGCATAAAGAAAATTATTAGACAGACCTAATGTGCAAATTATAGGTCAAGGGTATATGTAAAGAACAGAGCAAGAACCGGTACTGAATCTGGCATTGGAGATGCTATTATAAAGCAGTACAAAATATTGGATTAGTATAATCCTCATTGTAAGTCAGTGTGACTTCTCACTGAGCAGTGTGCTCTAGGCAATTGGCCTTCCTGCATGTGTAGGCCCCTATTGTAAGTAATATTCTCTTATTGGCCAGTAAGTGAATATTGTGGGTCACAAATCCCACCGAGGTTTTTCCCACACCGGGTTTCCTCATTAAACATCTTGTGTTATGGTGTTCTTTTCATGTGGATGTTTTTGATTTTGTTTATTACATTAATTCTTGCATACCGGTACATTGTTACTTTATGTTCTGCATGTTTTATCTTAAGAAAATTTGAATACCGGTCAGATACTGATTCACCCACCCCCCCTCTCAATATCTGTGGGAACCCTAAAAATCCTAACAGGTGTAACTTATGCTTTGGGTCCCTGAGTGTTAACATATTTATACCATGCCATGATGCATCATATTGAATATAGACATGGAGTAATCCTAGCATGTCAGATGACCTTATTGCATATATAGGCTTACAAGTATATTGTAGTGACTTGACCTGTAGACACTTAAATTAATTATTTTAATTAATTTAACCCTCCTACATAATTAATTTATTTAATTATGTTAACCTTTATTCTTCTCAATATTAATTAAATTTAATCTAATTAATATCGTTGCTATAGTTTAGTGATTGATTTATTTAATAAATCAATTTTCCCTTTCTTCCTCTGAAGTACTCAAAAATTAATTCTTCTTAATCCCTCTTTTGATTAATTAATTTCAATTAATCAATTAATCTAGGTGATTCCCACAAATCACCTTGTCATAATCCATCATCAGTTTAGTCAATTCTTCTAGAAACTCCCTTAATCTTGCTTAGCATTATTCTTTAATTGTTAAATCCCCCCACTCATTCTCTCTCCTAGTCAAATCCTCCTACGAATCCCACTTGCTCCTAATCCTCGCCTATTTTTTCTAAATAGTCTCCCTAATCCCTTGATAATGCCTAATCCCCATGATTAGGCACAAAAGTCAACTATAGCCATTTATGGCTAAATCCTCTTTGTCCCCCTCTCACCTTCCACTAAATGCGCCCTTTCTGGGTGAATATGAGATTTTCAAAATCTCACATTCTCCCATGCTTCTCACCTTTCCAAGGAATTTTAAAATTCCTTTTCCCTTTTCTAATCCCCATGCACACAATATCTTGGAAATTTTTAATTCCATATGCATCCCCCAAGGAATTTTTAATTCCTTTTATTCCTCTTAGGTGCATTGGGAACTCTTCTCTATGTACCTTGAGGAGGGTGGAAACAAGAAATGCCTTTATGGCAAATCTCTTGGTCTCCACCCCCCTTGTCATGTCATTGTCCATTGATCCATGTGATCTCTCATTTTCAATCCTAGCCCTCCATTGTTCTTCAATCTTGACCATCCATTTTCCTCCATCCAACTCTATAAATTGGGGTCTCCATCCCCTCATTGGACATCTCCAATTTGTGCAATCTTATGTTGTTAGTTTAAGCCTAGAAATCATTCCAATAGCTACATTATAGCCAAATCCATATTCTCCATCACTTAATCATTTTATCCCTCCATCTTGCATCCATTAATCAATCTCCCACTCACCATTTTTGTGCAATCTTAGAGAGCCACCCACAATCAAACAAAGGAGCAGATTCAATCAAGTGGAGCAATAGGGCACATTCCACTTCATCATTCGCTCAATTGGAGGAACAAGAGAGATCTTCTCTTGCAAGGTATAAATTAGTTAGTTTATTTCTTTTATTTGGTTTTATATATACTTCTTTGTGTTTAAACTAACCCTCTAACACCTTGCAAGATTTCGCTTGGTTCATTTTGGCACGCCCGGTGGGATGCATGTCCCAGAAATCTAATTTTTTTGAAAGTTTTTTGTGATTTTAAGTTGCAAGTTCTGGATCAGCGCGAGAGTCTGCAAATTAGCGAGTGTGCCTCAGCTTTAGTGCATGCACTTCTGCTTTGGCACATACATAGACGTTTTAGCGCATCTATTTTGAATTTCAAATTCACTAACCCACCTTTTTTGCTGACTATCATTTAACGAGTCTGACACAAGTTGAGCACGTTCACTTTTCTAGAAAGTTTTCCCTTTTACTAGATTAGAATTTTTTTTCTGTTTTAATTATTTAAACTTAAAATAAAATAAAAATTTAAAAATCAATTAAAAACAAAAAAAATAAAAAATTCCTTTTGTAATTTTGTCTTGTTTACATTGCTGTGAAATCAACATGTGTGTAGGCATTTTGGCGCATGCAGTTTGGTTCAACGCTTCCGTTTAACTCCATTTCCCGCCTTCTGTCAAATTTTCAAATTTGAATTTTTGGATTTTTTTGTTTTTAGCTAATCTTTTTGTTACAACACATACGCTCAAGGTTCAGTATGGGCATTTCTATTTCAATGCGACTATTTCAGGTATAACTTCTATTTAATACTATCGAGAATTTTAAATTTTGTTCCTTCTTGTTCCTTCTTTTTTTAGGAACACTCTTTTTCAGCGTGTATGCAGATGTTGTAGCGTGCATGTCTATATATCAGCGCGTTCGCTATGTCCATAAGGTTTTTTGTGTTATGATCAAATTTTGAGTTTTCTAGGTCTGTACAATCGATCCCAGATTAGAAACAGAAACTACTAACTATGTTTTTTGCAGAATGTTGGAGAAGACTCTTTTTTTTCACTAGTCTAGTTACCTTTTATGCATTTCTAGATTAGCACACATTTCATTTTGGGCATTAAAATTTACAAGTGTCTTCTTAGATTAGCAACACACTTTGTTTCCTTAAGGGTCAATGAACATCATGTTTGCCATGTCTTATTTTATTTTGCTTGCATGTTTTAACCCTTAGAGGGTCTGCCTTCTTGATTTTCCCAGCACTTCGAGTAGACATTGGTGAGAGGGGAATGACCCAAGTGGTAATGGGCTAAAGCCAAGCTCCCCTAAACCACTATAAATAAATGTGTTTGTGATGAAAGTTGCAAGCAACATGTGTTGATTAGTCCATGCCGACACTATGTCTCCCCATAAACCCTATAAGGTGTAGCCCCTATACATTGGGAGCCTTCTGTAACTATGGAGCATAAAGTGTCACATGTATGGCCACATGAACGGATGCCCTAACTAAGAACTCTTGTGTTTAGAATTCAAAAATCCTTCTAGTCATTGGTGCAGGAGGTCGGACCTCCGAAGGTGCTCACATTTTTATGACTCTTAGTAGAGATACGGAGTTCACCATGGGGACTTTTCATGGGAGCTGATGCTTGGCTACCATGGAGAAGTGAGTGTCGAGGGTGGAGCTAGTGGGGTCAAGCATCTAAGTATCTACTTTGAGTAAGCATAGCTGGGAAACCAAGTGAGATCCATGACTATTGTCCTTTCTAGCCCTAGGAAATGTTGTGAAGGTGAATGATTGTCTTTGAGTCATACTTGGCCAATGTGTTTGTTATGTTTGATATTTTCTTACCAAGAGTAAAGTAATAAATGACCCCCTCATTTTTCCACATTTGTCAAACATTTTCAAGTCCAAAATTTCACACCTTGCATAGTCAAAGTCCAAATCTAGTCCACCTCACTTTTACCTCATGTTTCATAAGCCTAAGTTGTACAATCATCCTAAGAAGTCAATCCATCATCTAATCAAGAAGAAGAATCTCAACCAAGTCCAACTCATTAGACGTCGAAAGTTTTGGTATATCAACCACAAACTCTTTCTTAAACATAGGACCTTTTTAACCAATATCATGATTACATTCATGGTCATAGTAATGAGTTTGATGCTAGTGAAGAACTAAGAGTCAGTGCCCTACACCAAGGATCAGGCTTGTCTTTCAACACCAATTATCACCAAAATCAGGGTGGTCGCATTCCTTCATACAATTTGTCATCTGAACCTATCACTTATTGAGTCATTTGTATCCCAAGGATAATCTAGTCATCAATTTCTTCTAGCCATCATTATCACCCTCCCTTGTCCTTCATCATTAACATTCTCTAATGAATTAGCCCATCAATCAACCTCATAATCCAATCAATCCTCAATCAAATCAATCTTTAATTAATCATCCTTCAAATCAAATCAACCTCACTCTAAGGTTTTATACCTTGTGAAGTTTTATTTAGGCCTCATCTTAAATAAATTAATCATTTGTCTTTTGTGCTTGGGAAATAATCTCCTGCAAGTACCTTTTCCTCATCTTTTGTGTTGATCAAGACTCGTATCCTACTTCTTTATTTTCCTTGGGATTGTTAGTTAATCCTTAGTAGAAAGAGATTTTGGTCATCACATTAAGGTCGAAATTTTACCCAACTTGGTTGTTACCTTGTTTGTGGTTTTCATCAACATCCCCACCTAAAATCCCCATCCAAGGACTAAGGTGAAATCTTTATCAAACTTGTGTCCTAATCTAAGGACCCCATCAATTGTTCTATCTAACTTCATCAAATCCAAAACCAAATCAAAATCCAAAATCCTAGCTAAGTCCTTTCATCAAACTTTTCTTCTAAACAAATTTTCCTAAGATTATTCTTTCATGGTCACAAATCGATCTCAAAAGAAGGAGATGGCCGAACAACAATATGGCATGTCAGGCATTATTGTCCTATATCAAGACCATACACAAGATCCTACACAAGGGAAAAATTGCAACCCGACATTCAAGATCCACAACCACAAGAGGACCCTAACATGGTTGATCGAGATGACCTCTCCCTAGAAGTGCGAACATTCTTAGAGAATTCATACAATCAAGAAATGATGGAGAAATTCATCTGACATAATCCTAGTGGTCTTCTAAAGACCCTTATGAAAATGGAGCTCACCTTCCCTTGATATCGATAGATCCGTTCTTGATCAACAACCACAAGGAGAATTGGCTCCTACTCACATTGTTGTACCTATCATTCAACCTCAATCAATAGCACCCACAGTGTCTATCCTTGTTGTTTCCATCCAACCTTCTTCCTTCTTGACATCTATACCTATTGGCATTTTGGCATTAAGTTGTCATTGATGTCAACCGGTTTGGCAAGGTCACCAGCAAGAAAGAAGAAGTGACCTATATGATGGTAATACACATGAGAGTAACGAGACAGAATGAAGGCTTACTGGTAAGGTAGAAACCAGGATGAAGGCTGTGTGTGTGCTAAGTATGTTGAGTGGTAACCGGTAGAGGAATAAACCAATCTAGATGTAAAGATGTGTTACTAGTTCATGATGAAGAGGCAGAATGTTAAAGTTATCACAAACCACTAGAGGTGAAGATGTGTTACCGGTATAGTGTGCATTGCTGGTTAGCAAAAGAAGAAGGCATCACCGGTAAAGGCGAGTACCAGTATGAGTTTACTGAATGTTCAAGTATGGACTGACTGTGTGTCGGTGAGCAGTGTGATTGAACATGGTGATGCCATGTGGAGCTAAGGTGGAAAATATGCAGAGGTCGATAAAGCCACCATCGACATGATTGGTGAAACTGTTAGTTGATATAAATGAAACAGCGACAAATCACAAGATTGTAACTGACTAATGCGGCTCGAGGAAGAAAGAATGACAGAGGAAGATCAAGGAGTAGTTGGTGCCTAGATCAATGCAAAGGAAATCCGATTGCAAGAAGACCTCAAAAAGGAAACAACTAAAAGTGTTTAATGAGTCGACAAATTTCAAAACTAGTTAACTTTTCTTTTAAAACTTTTAGGGATGAAGCTTTGCAATGGTATTATTCTTTGTCTCGTTATTCTATTACATTATTTCAATAATTATCTAATGCTTTCATTCAAGATTTTCACAATAATATTGGTCCTCAGATTACTTTAACTGATTTGATTTATTGTAACAAAGTTGTTAAGGAAAAGGTAACTGGTTTTTTTGGTATATATAAACATTTGTATTCTCAAATTTATTATCCTATACCTTATCATGATGTTCAAATATTTTTTATTACTAATTTACAAAAAGAAATTAGAGATAATCTTCTCTTTTTTGAGTTTACTTCCTTTACACACTTGTGTGCAGTGCTTCATAATTATCAACTTCAAGTGAGTCAATATGAAACATCTCTTTCAATGGCTATGGTTGATAAGAATGAGAATGCTCAACAATATTTTGCAAAGTTAAAACCAAATAAGGGCTACATCAAGATAAATTATAACATCAATACTCAAGTGACAAGCATGACATCAGGTGTGGCCCCTTTATCCAAATACTTTAGAAAAGGATTTACTCCTCTTTCTGAGTCTTTGCATAACATAATGATAAAAAAGATAAATAAAAATGTGTTGAAGCTTCCTCCCTTCAGGCCACTTGATACCTCCAAACCTTTGTCATTTTATCATGATCGTAAAAACTTTTGCCAGTATCATCATCAAACTAGTCATGATATTGAAAAGTATTATACCTTAAGGAGTATGATTAAAGACTTTATTGATAACAATACCATATCTATAGCCAGTGTGAATGACAAAGGAAACAAATCTTTAGGTCTTGCAAATCTTTACTAATCATTTGCCTTCCCATCTTACTAATGTGGTTGAGTTTGAGCCTCTTGCATATTATCCCAATGACCTTGGTGTTGAGTCGAATAATATTTTGAACCTTGCTTACAAATCTACACCTCATAAAGACATGAATTACCTTTGATCCTAGTGAGACTATTGTTGCACAAAATGGCCCACTATATATCATTGGAAAGATCAAAGAAAAAATCTCACAAGGGGTTCTCATTGATCTAGTGTGTATAGTGAATGTCATCATTGAAGAATATATTTATACTTTACAATTACATCAAGTAACGTATGGTAAATATGATGTAGTGGTGAAGGTGTGTGATGGTTTCTCTTTCCCTACTATTGGTTCTATTACTCCTCCTATTGATGCTGGTACTAAGTGCTTAGATATGACTTTTTCTATCATTTTTCTTACATTAGATCAATTTCATGTGAATTTGGGACATCCTTGGATCTCCTCCATGGAAGTGATCCCTTCTATTATTTAAAAATGTCTACAATTCTCTCATAATGGAACTATCATATCAATTAAACATAGCATGTATCAACCCACAATGAGGCGTGGAGATGTCATCTTTGATTAATTTTGGTCTAAACAATTTGGGCCTCTTAAGCCTTGAAGTGATTCTCTCTTTCTATATTACCGAAGGTGGAAAAATGAGATGATATTATCTTTGAGTAAGACTAGAGATCCTAGACTTATTCCTCCTCCTCATGATGGACCTGGTATTGTTCCCACACCATCTATTTTACCTCTCTATGCCACAGTCCCACCTCCTCCATCTTACAAAGGGAAAGGAGAGGGGAAGGGGGAGAAGGAGAGGGGGAGAGAGAGAGAGAGAGAGAGAGAGAGAGAGAGAGAGAGGTGGGGGGGAGAGAAAATAGGATGAGAGGGGGAGGAGAGAGAGGGGGAGAGATAAAGGAGAAATTGGGAGAGAGGGAGACGGAGAGGGAGGGTGGAGATGGGGAGAATAGGTTAAAGAAAGAGAGAGAGAGAGAGAGAGAGAGAGAGAGAGAGAGAGAGAGAGAATAATGAGAGGGGAGGGAGAGAGGGGAGAGGGAGGGGGAGGGGGAGAGAAAGAGAGAAGGGGGAGAGGGTGAGAATATGATAGGATAATGAGAGAGAGAGAGGGAGGGAGAATGGGATAGGGAGAGAGAGTGGGAGGAGGAGAGGCTGAGAGACATGAGGGTAAGTGCAAGAAGTTGTGTTCACTTTTTGGCCAAAAAGTGGAAGTTTTTTCCCTTTTTTTTCGATTTCATCCCATTTGACCTATATATTTGAGGAACTTAAAGAATGAATCTTAAAAAAATTCAGTAATAGAAAATGTAGTGCTCGAAGTCTACTTTCCAAATATGTAATTTATTTTAATACCCAGATTTTAAAAATGAAGTTTGAATAGACATTACTAAAACCTATAGTTTAGAAGTCACTTTTTAGGACCATACCATGCCCATGTACGACAAACATAATTTGACCTAAATGAATTTTTTTTTATAAATCATTTTGGGAAAAGATCTATAACTCACTTAGCTTTGATGAGAATATTTTTTTGTAATTTTTTTTTGCATATTTTTTTTTTTGTTAATTTTTTATTGGGCATAATCATTGTTTTGAAAAATTCTTGTGTACGAAAAACATAATTTGACCTAAACTTAACATTTTTTGGTTTTTTTTTTTTTAACTGTATAGAATTGTCTCTAGTTTGATGCCATATAATTTTTTTTTCAAAAAACTTAAAAACAAAAAAGTTATTAAAAAACAAAATAACCATGTTATTTTGAGTTTATAGACCTCTTTCATTAGTAATTATTTTAAAAATAAAAATATTCATCAATTTTTTAAAAAATTATATATTTAGAATCTAGATAGTCTCTACTATAATGGGTTTTCATTGTTTAAAAAAATTCTGATAATTTGGTGTTCAGATATATTTTTGAAGTCATTATTTTATATGAAGATTCATTTGGCCTTCAAGTTGTAGGTCAAACTAGGTCCAAGCCATTTCCCAAGCCAAAAACCGAAGCTACAATTGAACCAAAGTTGAAATTTTTAGAAACGGGATCCTGTTTCATTTTTTAAAATAATTAAAAAAATGTTTAGCACATGGGATCCCGTTTCAAAAACAAAATGGGATCCTTTTTTTTTTTTTTTTTTTTTTAACAATTAATTTTTATTTTTATTTTTTAATTTTTTATTTTATTTTTAATTTTTTTTAAAACAAACAAACTATATATACATGAAATACTAAAGTTAAGTTTAAGTCATATTTCCCTTAGTCTTTTTCCTTTCTTATACTTTAAGTTATATTTTATGTATATATTATCAGGATGTTTGAGAATGGTTTTAGATCTCTGAGAGTTATAATATACAGATTCTAGATTTTAGAAGATCTTATAAATTGTGATGTAATAGGACTTATAATGTCATAACACAACCTATTATGTCGTAATAAGTCTCATTGGTACATAATAGGTCCTAATGTGTCATAATAGGTCATATTGTGTCATAATAGGTCCTATTGTGACATAATACGACCTATTACATCATAATAGGTCCTATTATGTCATAAGATCCCTCAAAAGAACCTATTATGACATTATGCCTCTTAATAGGAACTATTATGACTTAAGACCCCTTAGTAAGACCTATTATGTCATAATAGGTCCTATAATGTCATAAGACTCCTTAAGAGGACATGTCATGTCATAATAGGTCCTATTATGTCATAAGACCCCTTAAGAGGATGTATTATTATATTATACCCCTTAGTAGGACCTATTGAAGGTATTATGTCATAATAGGACCTATGATGACATAATAGGTCATATTATGTTATCATAGGTCCTATTATGATATCATAGGTCATATTATGTCATAAAATCCCTTAAGAGGAACTATTATGACTTTATACCCCTTAGTAAGACTTGTTAAGAGGTATTATGTCATAACAAGACCTATTGTGACATAATAAGACCTATAATATCATAATATGACCGATTATGTCATAATAGATCTTTTTGTGACATAATAGGTCATTTTGTGTCATAATACCCCTTAAGAGGACCTATTATGACATTATGCCTCTTACTATGACCTATTATGACATAAGACCCCTTAGTAGGACCCATTATGACATAATAGGATCGATTATCATATAATAGGACCTATTATGTCATATAGGTCCTATAATGTCATAAGACCCCTTAAGAGAACCTGTTATGTCATAATTGGTCCTATTATGTTATAAGACCCCTTAAGAGGACTTATTATAACATTATGTCGCTCAGTAGGACCTGTTAAAGGGTATTATGTCATAAAAAGACCAATTATGACATGATATGGTCTATGATGATGTAATAGCTCCTATTATGTCATTGTAGGTCCTATTATGACATCATAGGTCATATTATGTCATAAAACCCCTTAAGAGGACCTATTACAACTTTATACCCCTTACTAGGACATGTTAAGGGGTATTATGTCATAATAGGACCTATTGCGATATAGGACCCTTTAGTAGGACCTATTATGACATATGTAGAGAAAGATAAGTTAGTTGGAAGAGAGAGATGGCATGTTTAGATTCTAGTTGAGGGGTATTATGTCACAACAGGACCTATTGTGACATAATAGGACCTATAATGTCATAATATGACCTATTGTGACATAATAGGTCCTATTGTGATATAATACGACCTATTATGTCATAATAGATCCTATTATGTCATAAGACCCCTTAAGAAGACCTATTATGACATTATACCTCTTACTAGGACCTATTATGACATAAGACCCCTTAGTAGAACCTATTATGACATAATATGATAGATTATCACATAATAGGACCTATTATGTCATAATAGGACCTATTATGTCATAATAGGTCCTATTATGTCATAAGACCCCTTAAGAGGACCTATTATGACATTATACCTCTTACTAGGACCTATTATGACATAAGACGGACCTTAGTAAGACCTATTATGACATAATAGGGTTTATTATCACATAATAGGACCTATCATGTCATAATAGGTCCTATTATGTCATAATCTATTATGACATTATACCCCTTACTAGGACCCGTTAAAGGGTATTATGTCATAATAGAACTAATAATGACATAATAGGATCTATGATGATATAATAGGTCCTATTATGTCATCATAGGTCCTATTATGACATCATATGACATATTATGTCATAAAACCCCTTAAGAGGACCTATTATGACTTTACCCCTTACTAGGATTTGTTAATGGGTATTATGTCATAATAGGACATATTGTGACATAATAAGACCTATAATGTCATAATATGACCTATTATGTCATAATAGGTCTCATTGTGACATAATAGGTCCTATTATGATATAATACGACCTATTATGTCATAATACAACCTATTATATCATAAGACCCCTTAAGAGGACCTATTATGACATTATACCTCTTACTAGGACCTATTATGACATAAGACCCCTTAGTAGGACCGATCATGACATATGTAGAGAAAGATAAGTTGGTTGAGAGAGAGAGATGGTACTTTTAGAGAGAGTTAAGGGGTATTATGTCATAATAGGACCTATTGTGACATAATATGACCTATAATGTCATAATACGACATGTTATGTCATAATAGGTCACACTGTGACATAATAGGATGTATTATGTCACAATATGACTTATTATGTCATAATAGGACCTATAATGTCATAATATGACTTATTATGTCATAATAGGTCACATTGTGACATAATAGGACCAATTGTGACATAATAGGTCCTATTGTGACATAATACGACCTATTATGTCATAAGACCCCTTAACAGGACCTATTATGACATAAGACCCCTTAGTAGGATCTATTATGACATAATAAGATTGATTATCACATATTATGACCTATTATGTCATAATAGGTCCTATAATGTCATAAGACCCCTTAAGAGGACCTAACATTATACCCCTTTGTAGGACTCGTTAAAGGGTATTATGTCATAATAAGACTAATAATAACATAATAAGACCTATGATGATGTAATAGGTCCTATTATGTCATCATAGGTCTTATTATGACATCAAAGGTCATATTATATCATAAAACCCCTTAAGAAGACCTATTATGACTTTATACCCCTTACTAGGACTTGTTAAGAGGTATTATGTCATAATAGGACCTATGTTATGTAGGTAGGGGGTAAGGGGAGGTGTATAGAGATAGCAAAGATAAAGAGTAAAGAGTTAAGAACGTGAGAGAGAGGTAGAGACATAGTTTTAGATTTTGGGAGAGAGGAGACAAAGTGAGATAGAAAGGAAAAAAAAAACAAAGAGAAATGTGACTTATATATAAATTTTATATTTCATGTATATATAGCTTGCATTTTTTATATATATAAAAAAAAAATTATTTATTTTTTATTTTTTTAAAAATGGGATCCCGTTTTGTTTTTGAAACGGGATCCCATTTCTAGATCTAGGCTTGGGATCTCAAAGCTAAATGGGCTCCCATTTCAAATTTTGGCTCAGGATCTTGTTTCGTTTCTCATGTGTTCTATCAGATTTGCCTTTTTTTTCTAAGTGTAAAACTTCCACACTAAGTGGACACAACTTTGTGCACTTACCCATGAGGTAGAGAGAGAACAAGAAGGAGAAAAGGGTGAGAGAATTGTGAGGGGGAGAGATATGAGATAGAACTCAAGGAGAATAATTAGGGCTTCGAATAGACAAAGACGGTGATGAGGGAAGGAAGACGACACAGAGAGAGGAAAAGAAGAGATACATGCATGTATACAAACATATATACTTATATCTATATAAATATATGTATATATAACTATAGATATGCATATATACATACATAAACACATATTATATAGGTATATCTAGCATATGTGTAGTAAATGCTAATTTAAAAAGCATACATTATTATGCCTTCATAACCCATACGGGTTTTGTGAAACACGAAAAAAATGTTTTTAGTTTTACATAACCTGTACGGGTTTTGTGAAACAAAAAAAATGTTTTTAGTTTTACATAACCCGTATGGGTTATTTATAACTGTGAATAGTACTTTTTTTTTTCAAAACCCATGTGGGTTTTGGCTTGGTAAGAGGGTTGGAAAATGACCCTAAGGCTTGCAAGCCCATTTTCCCCCCATTTTTGTCCCTTTACACATTTTTTCATCCTCCAACATGATTTCTCAACTTCATCGTCATCAGGTTTACAAATGATCAAGTGGGTATCTCTAAAATTGTCACCATAATCTCACACATCTTCTCAGTTTTCTAAGAATATAAATTTTTCTATTTTTGGACAATATTAGCATAGTAAACTTTAATTTTCTTTATCAGTGCCTTGACAGTCCTCACAGACATATATCTACCATTTTTTTAATAACTTTTGATATAATTGACCAAATTCAAAATAAATTACATATTATTGTTCTATACTAGATTAAATACACTTATAAAAAAAGAATTTTTTTTTTATTATTTTAATGCAAGTTATGCCCATCGCACGAATAGGTACCAAATTTTCAGGATGCGGTCACTTCAAAAAATCATTTAAAACAAAATACTCAATGGAAAATTACAAAAAAATACACAACTTCTAGATCTCACTCTAACCTATCATCCTACCAAATGGTTTTTCAAAATACTAAATCTAACTATATATTTTGTGCAGTGCATGAAGACAGCTATGTTATGTTTTTCTAAAAAAATTAGGAACAGTTTTTCATGCGTGAAAGGTTTGACCAACTTAATCTTATCAATTTTTTTAAAAAAATAGTAGTTTAGAAAGTAGATTCAGAGTAATACAATTATTATTCTTTTCTCAACTCCTAGTTTTGAGTGCATGACCTTCAAATATCTCTTTGAAGTTCAGGTTTACCTATTTTCAGAAAATAAGTGCCCACTTATACCCCCTTTTTGTTCACCACCTTGGTGCACTTACCCAATACCTTGTCCCCTTGAAAGGATTGTACAATTCCACATGATTTTTCCATGGGGGTCAAGTCTGGAGTTAGGAGAGGAGTCAAAATACTAGGATAACCCATTAGAGGTTATGCAATGACACTTTTGGCTTATTTATCCTAGTATCCTATTGAGTCAATTGTTTGTGGAAGCCTTTGGGAGTCCTTTTGAGATTTTGGTTGATACTTTTATCTAGGGAGTCCTTTTGTGAGATCTTTTGAAGGTTTTTTTTGTCACCTATCTCTAGAAATTTTTTAATTATGCATTTATGTTTTAGTGATTTTTGGTTATTACCTTTATCCTCTTGTCTTGTGAAGTGGCGTCTTATGTATCTAATGAAAATATGGCTCTTGGTGTAAATAATTATTCATCATGGATATTATTACACTTTACTTAATTTTACTTAGTACATGTATTTCATAGTAGTTTGGGTATGAGACACTTGGGTGTTTGTGCCATATTGGGATAGTGTGTGTAGGAGAATTTCCACCTTTTATGGTGTTGATCTTATCTTGTTGTTGCATTCCAACTCATGTGGAATATTATATTGTTTCTCCTACCTACCCACACATGTTTCCTACCTACCCTTGTTTCTTATTGAGCCACATTTCATGTTTGTGTGCTCACATATCCCTAGCCTTGCCTATATAAGCAAGCTCATCTACATTGTTTGTACAGGCAATCATTGAACATCTTGTAATGATCTAGTTGATCATATTTTGCATCTTGATAGAATATAGTTTATTCCTATCATCTATTTTGTCTCTCTTATTTGTGTTTTCCATTGCCTCTTGATCTTGGAAAAATCTCACATGGTATCAGAGCCATTAGAGTGTCATTGGTTTGCCAATTGAGAGAAATTTGATGTTATTTGGGGTTTGCATTTTGGAGCTTTCTATTGCAGGTTATTATTGAAGCTTTATGGGTAAAATATAAGGTCACCATTGGATTGAGGAGGTCCAAGAAAGTTATTTTTTCCTTTCGTTTCATCCAAATTGGACTTCGGGGGCCAAATCTAGAGGCATTTGAAGTTTGAAGTCATAGCGGAAATATTCTAGAAATTATAATTTTGCAGGCAATTTTCAAATAGCGATATCTCACTCATCCGGACTCCTTTTTTCGAGCAATTTTTTTTTGTTTTGGGGTAGAAGTTAGTGATCTATACAATGGTGCAGGATTTTTTGGATTTTTCAGATATAGGTTTTTTGGAAATTGTGAAGTCTAGATTTTTACAACTTTGGAGGCTTCATTTGGGCTCATATGGACTCCTTTTCAGGTGCTATTTTTTTTTAAAGTGCATTTTTTTTGTTTACTTTCATAATATGCCATTTGTTTGTAGTGATTTTGAGGAGAAATTTTACTTTCAGTATTTGGCCATTCTTGGCATATTTGGTACTTGTATTTTGCTTGGATCTTAGTTTAGATCACTAGCAGTATTTGTTGAAGTCTCTTATATCTCATTTTAAAAAGTTGTAAAGTTGAAATTAGAAGTCCACTTTTCCATTATTTGCAAGTTCCAACATGATCTTTTTATGGGGGGTCAGTTGTTCATTTATATCTCTTGGTAAAATTCCATTCACAGACATCTTCATCTACAGTATTCTATAGGGCTTCTTTGTTGGTGGCATCATTTTCATGTTTCCACATTTAAATATTTTATCATGATGTATGCTCTTTCATGAGAAATGTTGTACTCGCACTATCATAAAGTGCCACACCTCTTTGTATCTTGTCATTCTTGACTATTTGATGTAATCCTCTTGTACACGTAGATTAGAAATATCTTGTGACACTTGGTGCATGGCTCCAGTTGAGACTTAGATTGTACACATTTGTGCATGGATCCCATGAGAATTTGATTGTACTAGTATTTCTGTTATTTCTGTGTATCCAGATGATGCTCACAACGGGTTGTCTCCATGTCTGATCTTGATTTTCTGCAGTGAGTGATTCATCATCATCGACTTGGTACCTGATTTTGTCACACTTTGACATTATTGGTGCAGCATTGTCTCTCTTTCTTCCTTATGGGGAGGTATTTTGGTCATCATCATTGGACCATCTTTGCAGGAGATTCAACATTGAGGGGGGGCTTCATGGTCTCTTCTTCTTTCTTATGGGGGGGACACAATTTTGTTCTTCTCATTCATCATTGAGAGCATTGTGTGCTTTCATCATCTCTCTTTTGGTGGAGGGTTTTTTCCCATTGGGTTTTTCTCTCTTTCCCCACTTTATGGGAGAATGCATTTGCATTTGTACATGGGTACCTAACATGGCCTAGTAGTTAGGACCCATTTTGCATTGTAGACTTTAGTGCATTCCCCTAAGTTGCACTTAAGGGGGGGTGTTGGTGTAAATAATTATTCATCATGGATATTATTGCACTTTACTTAAGTTTACTTAGTACATGCATTTCATAGTAGTTTGGGTATGAGACACTTGGGTGTTTGTGTCATATTGGGATAGTGCATGTAGGAGAATTTCCACCTTTTATGGTGTTGATCTTATCTTGTTGTTGCATTTCACCTCATGTGGAATATTATATTGTTTCTCCTACCTACCCTTGTATCTTATTAAGCCACATGTCATGTTTGTGTGCTCATATATCCCTAGCCTTGCCTATATAAGCAGGCTCATCTACATTGTTTGTACGAGCAATCATTGAACATCTTGTAATGATCTAGTTGATCATATTTTGCATCTTGATAGAATACAGTTTATTCCTATCACCTATTTTGTCTCTCTTATTTGTGCTTTCCATTGCCTCTTGATCTTGGCAAAATCTCAAAATGGTAGACAACTGAGAGGGGGGGTGAATTAGTTGTCACCAAATTTTCCAACAACTTACTTTAATCCTAGATATGATAATTAACAATGAAATCATAAATCAAGAACACAACATGAGCACACATAACACCAATATTTTTGATATGGAAAACCCAGTAAAGGGAATAACCACTGTGGGAACCTACCCACAATATGATAATATCCTATTACAAGTATATGAAATATTGCAATGGGGAATGCACATGCATTCGGGCACACTACCTAGACCTCACTGCTCAAAAACAACAAAGGCAAACAACCTTGGGAAGACTCATTGTCTTACAAACACATTCAGATTACATCTAGAAGATCATGAACTAAGAAAATAGCATCTCCTCATGCCTAGTTACAGTTTTGGTTAAGCACATACAATTTCCTCTTCTCATACTTGTTCTCTACCTCTAAAAGATAAATACATTATTCACACATACACTCATCTATGACACAACACACACAATTACAAGGATATTACATTTATTTATACATGACATCAACCTTGGATCAATATCATCAAGACCAACTCAACACATATCACCTAATTATAAAAATATGAGCATACACGCTACAATATCATATGCGGACCAAAAAAATGTTGTCTAAGACATTGCATGGACCTAAATCACCACCTCAAAGATGAAACACCTCGAAGAATTACATCTCGAACATCCACAATATGCTACAAGAATCATATCAGCCAAGAACATGAAGAATACCACCAAACTGAAGAAAATAATCAATAACACGCTCACCAATCAATGCAAACCACCAACATGAATAACACAAGATCTAGAAACATCTAGAAGCATCATAAATTACCACAACAATGTCTGTACCAACTTAAATTATTAGAATCATCCTTATCATCATACCTAACTTCAAGAATATTAATTGAGTCGACTGTCAACCTATAAAAATCACTTGTAAGGTCCAAATCATGAACCACTTGAATTGAGGACACAAATAAATGTCCCAAACATAATTCCAAATCCACAAAACAAGATATTTCAATGCGGAGCAATGCAGATCAAAATACTGAACAATAGAAAAATTGGCCACAACACAAATACTCATAACTCACTCAAATCTGCATGCAAACCTCTTAAAATCATACTAAATCAGCTAGAGATATCACTCTACAAACCCTTTAATCTACAAACACTGATCATCAATATACAACATAAACCATCTAATTGAACTTCACTGTAACATTGCACTAGACAGAGAAAATATGTTGACATTAATGGCAACACATTTCTCAAATACATAAAGATATCTCATAAGCACATATTTGTAGCATACCAACAACAATATCCAACAATTTCCTCATTTGGCATTGATGGAAACATATGACATGAAAAACAATCAATGTCAAAGAAAAGGAAAATATCTCCCCAAAAATCTCATAACTCTTAAGATACTCTCTCTACCCCTGAATTTTGCATAGTTTTTCACATGACTCTCTCTCCCCCTTTGACATCAATGAAAAAGGCACATATTTGCAAATAGGGAATCTCACAAATCTAAACATATGACCACTCCCCCTGAGTAACAACCACTTCATCAATCTGGATCACAAAATATGATTGTGAAATGCACCAGATTGATACATAAAAATGCACCTTACTTCTGATCAGGAGGGAAAATCACCCCTAACTTCTCTCTGAGATACTCAAAAGCATCCTTAGGTAAAGGTTTCATGAGAATATCTGCAATCTGTTCCTTTGTGGATACATATTCCAACTTGATTTCTTTTTGATTTACCTTCTCTCTCAAAAAATGAAACTTGATAGATATATGCTTAGTCTTTGAATGCAACACCAGATTCTTAAAATTTTTAATAGTACTTGAATTATCACAGTAAATAACAATAGGCTCATCATACACAATTCAAATATCCTTCAACATCTTCTTCATCCAAACCACCTAAGTGCAATTATTAGAAGCACCAATATATTTTGCCTCTGTAGTGGATAGAGAAATGAAATTCTACTTCTTACTCAACCATGAAACTGACCTCTTACTCAAGAAAATGCACCACCACTAGTACTCTTCTAATCATCAACATCTCCTACCTAATCAACATCAGTAAAGACACTCAAAATAAAATAATTATTCGTAGGGTACCATAAACCAAAATCAATAGTTCCTTTTATATATCTAAAGATTGTTTTAACAACAACAACATGAGATTCCTTAGGATCAACTTGAAATCTAGCAAAAAGACAAATAGAATTCATGATATCCAGTCTAGTCTAAGTCAAATATAACAATCCACCAATCATAGATCTATTTCTTCTCTGATTTTCTTTTGGAGAATCATCCTTAGTCAACTTACATATGGTCACCATAGGGGTTCAAAGTGGTTTTGAATCTTCTAAACCAAAATTCTTCAACAATTCCTTCACATACTTTAACTGAGATATGAAGATACTTTATCTAACTAGATAATTTGAAATCCCAAAAACAGTTGCATCTTACCAATCATAGATATCTCAAACTCATTCTACATCTCATTAGCACACTTCTTGCACAAACTATCATTCCCTCCAAAAATAATATCATCAACAAAAACTTTAACAATCAAAATGTTATCATTATCAATCTGGAAATATAGATTGTTATCAGCAATACCTTTATTTAATCCTAGCTTCAATAGATACTTATCCAATCTAGCATACTAAGCTCCAAGGGCTTGCTTCAATCCATACAATGCTTTCTTCAACCAACAAACTATATATTTTTCATCAGTCAATTGAAATCCATCTGATTTCTCTATGTACACCTCTTCTTCCAACTCACCATTGAGAAATGTTGACTTCACATCCATCTGATAGACTTTGAAATCCTTGTAAGTAGCATAAGGAAGAAATAATCTAGCAACTTCAATTCTTGCCACCGGAGCAAAGGTCTCCTCAAAATCAATTCCTTCCATATATGAATATCCTTTACAAACAAGTCTTTCTTTATTCCTAAAAACTTCACCTTCCTTATTTTTATTTATTCTAAAAGACCCATTTAGTTCCAATTGTATTTTTTCCTTTTGGTCTGAGAACAAGGATCCATGTATTGTTCTTTTCAATTTGATTCAATTCTTCTTCCATCATTGTCACCTAATGTTCGTCTTTACATGCTTCACTCACATCCTTGGGCTCAATCTTAGAAATCAAACAATACTTAACCTGATCTTCTGCAATTCTTCTCCTAGTCTGAACACCTTTGTTTTTATCTGCTATAATTTTATTTTCTAAATGCTTTAATCTTACATACCTAGGAGTCTTCAGATTTTCTTTATTTTCAGACTCTTGACCTTTTTCTTCAGCACTTGCACTAGTTCCTTTACCTTGATTCTCTAGATTTACTGGAACAATTTGAACATGGTTCAAATTCTGATTTTTCTTTCCTTTATCAGACTATCATTCTAACCATCTGAATCATATCTGAAGCATCTGGGTTGATACTCATTACCTTCATCAACTTTCACATTAGCACTCTCAATTATCTTCCTCAATCTTATTATAGCATCAGTATGCCTTGCTTTTAGTAGAATAACCAAGAAATATTCCTTCATAACATCTAGCATCAAAATTCCCTAAATCTTCATCCCTTTTGATATAGCATTCACTTCCAAAAATTCTAAAATATCTAATGATAGGAGTATGACCAAACCATAATTCATAAGGAGTCTTATCAGTATCACCTTTGATATGCACCTAGTTAAGAGTGTAAACTACAGTACTCACAATTTCCCTCCAATAGACATGTGGAACATTTCCTTCAATCATCATTGTTCTAGCAGCTTTCGAAATGGTTTTGTTCTTCCTATCCACAACTCCATTTTGCTGAGGGGTTCTTGGAGCAAATAATTGTCTCTTCTTCCCATGCTCTTCATAGAATGTATTGAACTCACTAGAGATGAATTCACAACCTTTGTCAAATCTCAAACACTTCAACTTCAATCCTATCTTTGTCTCAACCATAGATTTGAAAATCTTGAATTTCTCCAATGCTTTAGATTTTTTGCTTAAGAAAGTAACCCACATCATCCTTGAATAATCATCAATCAGCAACATGAAATACCTATCTCCTTGTAAACTTATGACATTAGAGGGACCACACAAATCAGTATGCACAAGATCCAACAATCCATTAGAAAAATGATTTTTACTCTTGAAAGAAACTCTGGTTTCCTTCCCCATTTGACATTATTTGCATATAGAGTTAGTAGGATTCATTAATTTAGGAATATCTCTTATTGCCTAAGTAGAACTTATCTTAATCATGCTATCAAAATTCAAATGACACTGTAGGTTCTGAAGACAACTGAGAGGGGGGGTGAATTAGTTGTCAAATAAATTCAAACCAAAATCTTATTAACCAACTTAATGCTTAATACCGGTAAGACAGTTAAGTATGCCAGTAAACAGTGTTAACAGAAAATTGCTATACCGGTAAGAATTAATACATGAAACATAAGCACAAAGTCATCCACAACACATGACACCAATATTTGTACGTGAAAACCTTATAAGGGGAAAAACCATGGTGGGAAACCTTACCCACAATCAAATGATACTACTGCAGATAGTAAGTGTACAAAGAGGGGTCTACACATGCAGAAAGGCCAACAGCCTATAGCTCACTGCTCAATCACAAATGGGAGTCATATTGACTATAGTTGGATGATTAAATCCAATAAGAATGTACTGCACAAAATAGCATCTTCATATGCTGGATTCAGTACCGATGTAATACTGATATGCTTCTACAAAAACCTAACTTCACCTTCAGATGATGTCTTCATGTATACCTCTGCTTGATCTCACATATATCTTCACTCAAATCTTTTTTGCATTCCCCACTTGATCTTACAAATAAGATCTTACATTTATACCATACCCTAAGACCAATTTTAGTAGGTCGGCTCTACAAGATATTACAATAAAAACATTTTACAAACAATACAATATCTGATGCAATAACTGATTGAACATGTCAGCTTAATGCATTTACAACAATAATAAATCATCTCCATAGCGTGCCATGCTGATCTAGAAAAGATAAACCTGTCGGTGTAACCCTAGATGACCTGGACCTATTTGCCGGTAAAAGCAAATATGCAAATGAGAATATACCAATGATTATTACTTCAAAGTAAAGTGTCCACATGATGTCTTCGACATTACCAAGTGTCTTCCATGTCAATGCAGGTACCGGTGAACATTATATCCTGCTAGTTAACCATATACCGATAACTGTTTGCACAGTTTACTGTTTGCCGGTGAATGTTGCTAGATCTCCAAGGTAGGTGAATTTAGTAGGTGTTGACATCAATGACAAACTTGTACCAAAATACCAATAGACACATCCTTATATGTCATAACCAACTTCCATCAATTTGAGCAATCAAACAACTTTTACCAGCTCTACATTCAAGTGAAAGATATTACCTTTTGTCTTTGTACTCGATGCAATTTCATTTCCAAAAACTACTCAAGATTCTACACTTCCCATTCTTGAATTGAAGATCACATCCCTTGTCAACCATCTATCCAACACTCAAAGGATTATTATTTAGGCCTTCTACATACAAGACACCATCAGTATTGTGCTTACCATCAAGAGAAATAGAACCTCTACCATGAATTATACCAGCTTTGTCATCACCAAACCTAACAACACCACCATCATACTTTCCCATGCTCACAAACCTTTTCTTATCACCTGTCATATGATGATAGCATCTGTTGTCAATCAAACATTCATCTTTTTCCTCAACTTATGCAGCCAAAGCTCTTTCCTCATTAATGCAACTAGTAAAATTAGTAGGTATTGGATCATCTTCCTTGATAGCAATAAACACCCATTCATTATCACTTGAATTTCCTTTATCAAATTCATCATCTATCATACCTTCATCAACAACATAATAACATCTCTTCTAAAATTTAGGCTTGTAGGTTTTCTTAGGAACTCTTTTCAAACACCTTGAAGAAAAATGTCCTATCTTATTGCATGAAAAACATTTAAGAGGCAACTTTCCTTCATACTTACTGGCTCCCTTAGGCAATCTCCTAGCAATTAGCGCTTCAGGCTCCTCAAGCTCTCACTCTTCTTCTTCAATTTCCTTGATTTCTTTCTCATATCTGGATATCCTCCTTGAAGAAATTTCACCCAGATCAAATCTTTGCTTGTCATTTCTAGAAATAGTGGCTTTGAATGCAAATTCTACCTTAGGAATAGAATCACCAAATTCACTCAATTCTGTCACATCCCTTATTTTCATAATTATTATTTAATGATGAAATTAATTTTAAAAATTAAATAAATAAATAAATAAAAATATTTAATCATGATATATGATTTCTTATTGCCTGATTTTAATATTTTAATTAATATATAAATTGATTTTTCCTTTAAATCCTAAATATAAATTATATATATATATATATATATATTGATAAAAGTGGATAGAACCACTGAACTATATTAAATTTTAAAATTTTTTTTATAGTGTCTGGTTCAAAAAGCACTAAAGGGAAAGAACTAGTAAGAAAATCCTTTAGTATTGCTTAAGTAACACAAGCCTATTCTACCCAATACCAAATGCCCATTGGCATAGTACATCAAAAAACCCATCCCAATTTCATAAGCCACATTAGATATAAAGGAAGCCACAAATAGAAGTATATAGAAGGAAGATTAAAGTATGATCACTGAAGGATGCATATCCATTATTGCCAAAAAACACCAATTTGAACCACCCTTGTCTATGAAACACAATTCTCCAACCACTAGTTAGAATGATACCACATAGCAGAAATGAAACAATAATCAGACACCCTGTCAAAATAAACATTGTGATCAAGCATAGTAGAACCCACACCAAAGAAAAGCCACACCAAATAAGGAGGTTGATGAAGACAACAACTATGCCTTTCTTTCCTTCAAAAATTCCAAAACCGAGGAAGGGATATCATCCACACTTACCTCCTGCATATTAGCATCACTATTAATGGCTAAATTAGCCAAGAAATCTGCAATCTTATTCACTTCCCTATAATAGTGGGAAATCAAGAAGGAATCAAAAAAGTCTAATTTTTGCAAAATATGATCAAGTATATATTGTAATTGCCAACAATTCAACTTCTTTTTCATGACACTTTGAATAATAACCATAGAATCACCCTCAATTATCAAGTCCTTAATTCCCAAAGGACAAAGCAAAGAATTCCACACAATTGTTAGACTTGAAACCAATCGCATGACAACGAGCCTGAATAAATCTTACCTTATGATCATAAATTACCATACCTGCCCTTGACAGGCCAGGGTTTCCATGAGAAGCACCATCAAAATTCAATTTAAAGTGCCTTTGCGGAGGAGGTTTCCAGCAAGCAAAATTTCTCTTACTTATAGCATTAGTATTATTTAAAATAGATCCATGAGAAGGTAAGACTGATAACATTCTCCAAACTCGAGTTACCCTACCATCCCAATGAGAAAAAAAGGTAAGGGTTTCCAAATTCTTATAGATAAAAGACAAAGCAACTTCAGATATGGAAGATTCAATCCTCAATAAAACCTTAGCCAGGGAAGAACTTGTTTGTTTAAAAATCCTATTATTACGCTCTAACCAAATATTCCAAATCACAATAGATGGAGAAATAATCCAAAGACATGCATAGAAAGATGAGGCAAATAGGAGAGGCCAGGCTCTAAAGTGGGAAAGGAGATCCTTACCAATAACAAAGGAAAGATTAAGCTTTTCAAACAACCACTACCAACAAGCATAGGCAAAATCACAATGAAGAAACAAGTGTGCAGAGGATTCTAAATTTTTATTACAAAATACACAAGAAAATACTGTAGTAATACCCAGCCTATCTAACCTCATTCCTATAAGGACCCTGTCCTGCACTGCTAACCAAGCAAAAGCACTAGCCTTTGGGAGGCAAGCCATATGCCAAAACAACTTGTATGGCCAAGTAGATAAATCTTTAGCAACCAAGAGAGAATTATAGCCATCCTTAACTATGTACTTACTAGAGATATTCCTTGTCCAGATAAGCTCATCGTCAGCATTAGAAAGAATTCTTACTCTCTCTGCCAACATCTTTTCATATTCCGATTTCACATTTTGATCAATATCTAAAAACTCAATTGATTTCCATTTTGCCACCTTAAGATTCCCACTATACTCAATTTCAAAATAATCAGCCACAAAGACACCCCAAAGGGAAGAAAGAATGGAAATTAAAGGAGACCAATCCCTCAAGTTCACCAGAGGGGGATGTCCATTCCAAACTTCCTCCCAAAACTTGACCTTTCTACCATTATGAACAATCCATGAGAGATGAGGCAAAATCACTGATCTACATTTACATAGAAAATTCCAAATAGCTGAACCAGATGGTAAATTAGAAACTTGAAAAACATATTCTCTTGGTCCATTATTTAAATATTTAGCAAACATAATTTGTGCCCAAAAGGAGAATGGTCTCTCATACAATTTCCAAACCAACTTAGCACCTAAGGCTAAATTCTGACTTTCCAGTCTCCTAATGCCTGTGCCCCCAAGGTTTTTAGGCAAACAAACTTTATCCCATGCTACCAGAGGGAGTTTTTTCTTACCATCTTTATTATTACTCCAAAGGAAGGACCTAAGAGTATCTTGGAAACTAACAAGAGATGCTTTCAGAGACTGCAAAACAAACATGAGATAAATAGGAACAACATTTAGGACAAACTTAATAAGAACAATCTTACTAGCCAAAGATAACCATCTATGATTCCAGGATAGGATCCTTCTAGAGATAACTAAAATGATCTTATCCCAAAACTCAACTCTATCCTACTTAATGAAGAAAGGTATACCAAGATAAGAACAAGGAAGATTTCCAGATGCAAATCCCCAAAAAATCTTCAATCTATCCTGAACCAATTGTGAAGCATGAAAGAAAAAAATCTTTGACTTATCAACATTGATTCTCTGACTAGAAAAGGATGCATAATTCTATATTATCCCCTTTATCACTCTTGCCTCACCCAAAGAGGCCTGACCAAATAACAAGGTATCATCTACAAACAAGCAATGCGAAATGCTTTATGGAACATTTTGAATCCTAATTCCCTTCCAAAGCCCTCCCAGCTTAGTGGCTCTTATAGCCCAACTGAACATTTCAGCTAGAAGAATGAACAAGAAAGGAGACAAGGGATCCCCCTACCTCAAACCCCTAGAAGAGGAGAAAAAACCACAAGGGGAGCCATTAATTAGAACTGAGAACCTTGCAAAATAAATACAAGCATGAATCCATTTGACCCATGCCTTGGAAAAGCCCAATTTAAGTAGAACAACACACAACACCCCCCATTCTACTCTATCATATGCTTTCATCATATCTAATTTGAGGATCATGGGCGGGATTCTCTAAGTAGAAATAGATGTAGAACCTCATGAGCCACTATAGCTCCCTCCGTTATCTCCCTTCCTAGAACAAAACCACCTTGTTCTAAAGAAATGATCTTAGGTAAAATTTTAGCCAACCTTAAAGAAATAGCCTTGGTAAAAATCTTGTACAAAGTATTACATAAAGCAATAGGGTGAAAATCAGCAAATGTCCTGGTAACCTCTTTTTTAGGAATAATTGCAATCATTGTATTATTAAGCTCTTTCAAAATAGACCTATTCCTTCTAGCTTCCTCAAGGGCCAATAAAACATCATTTCCCACAAAATCCTAGCATTTCTGAAAAAATAAAGGAGTAAAGCTATCCAGTCCTGGAGCCTTATCGGGGTTCATTGCAAAAACAACATTCTTAACTTCATCCAAAGAAAAATGAGACATCAACATTTTATTATCTTCTGAAGATACCAAAGAAGGAATATTAGAAGAAATGTTATTATGAAGATCTCCATGCTCCGAAGACAATAGTGACTTAAAAAACCTAACTGCCTCTGAAGCAATATCCAAACATTCAAACTCTAATTCAATCCAAACATCTGATAACAAAAACTAGTCTAACCTTTCTGCAATCTAAGAAAAATCTCTTCACATATTTGTCCATGTGAAAATCCCATTCTGAAATTGACAATCAAAAAGACCCATGTCCTTAATGAACATCCCAAAGTCTTCCATGATTTTTTTATTAGGAAGAATACCTCCTTTCTTTTCTCCCAAGTCAGTGATAGCATTAAAATCCCCCCCAAAGATTATAAAGGGACCATGCCTTAAAGGGGAGGAAATTCTCTTAAGATCTCACCATAATTTAGACTTCCTTTGAATACCAAAAGGAGCATAAATATTAAAAAGCCAAAACTTAACCTTCAAAAGCTTGCTTTTAACTAAGGCCAACATCCAGTTTACAATAGAAGCAACTAGTTCAACCTCAATGTTATAGTTATTCCAAAGCAATGCCAAAACCCCTGATGCACCACAAGATGGAGAGGAGAGGAATTCCCACTTTCTCCAAGAAGAAAAAACCAAATCAGCAGACTCCTTTGACAATTTTGTCTCTTGCAACATGAAAATATCACACTTAACTAAGTCCATCTGGGACTTAATTAAGCACCTCTTGTTAGGGGCATTTAAGCCCCTAACATTCCAAGATATAATTCTCATTTCTCTCAAGGGGAGACCGAGGCTCCCCTCTTTCCTTTAGATGGAGAAGACTTCCTTTATCTAAAAAAAATGTTTAAAACATATTTTAAATGAACATATTGTATTTTTAGAACAAAATTTCATTATTATATTTAATATTTTAATTTTCATTTATTCTTTTAAAAAGTTTCTAATATATGTCTCATACATTGAGTTTTTTAGAACAAAATTTTATTATTATATTTAATGTTTTAATTTTCATTTATTCTTTTAAAAAGTTTCTAATATATGTCTCATACATTGAGTTAATAAATAAAAATAAATGAAAACAAAAGAATCCTTTTATGATAAAAAGAAACTTAAAACAAAAGTTTCTATTAAAATAATATTTAGAAACTTAACTTATAGAATTCATGTTATATATTAAGAACTTTAGTAAGAAAAAATGAGAAAGGTATGGAATATTCTTTAAAGAAAAGTAAATTTTTTTATAAAAAAAGAAGAGAAAAGAAGTTTCTTTTTAAATTCTTTTAAAAACTTAAAATATAAAATTCATATTATAATTGCTTTTATGTGAATTATAAAGATTTTTTAAATATATTAAATATTTTACTAAATTTTTTTTATAAATTAAATAGAAAACATAAATAAAATAGAAACTCTATCTAAATATATTATTAGAAATCTTTTATTAATATAATGAATACCTTTTCTAATATATTATAAAAAGAAAAGAAAGAGATGGAGTCATATATAAAAGGTTTTAAATTTAGAAAATATTTACGAGAATATAAATTCTATACATAAAGGATAAGAATTTTTAAAATAAAATTAAAAAAATTATTATTATTATGGATTTTACATTTCTTAAGTTTCTATTATGTTTTAAGATAATTAAGATAATAATCATTGGGAGGATAAGTTTAGATAAATAAACATGTTTTTCTAAGGATAAAAGGTGTCTTTTTGAATAAGATAAGAGGAATTTAAACATGTTTTTCTACGTATAAAAGGTGTCTTTTCGAATAAGGTAAGAGGAATTAAAACATGTTTTTCTAAGGATAAGAGCAATAAAACAATTTCTTAAAAAAATAAATTAATCTTCTGTCAAGTTTTCTATTTAAACAATGAATTGGTTTTTATTTGGGAGGTAATTTTTATTTTTAAGGGCAGGAATAAAACATAATCTAGAAGGAGAAATCAGTAATCAGAGTCTAGTTTTGTTGGTACAAGATATAAGCTATAATGAGAAAAATATATTCTTCTTTTCTTTGTGAAGACAAATCTAGTATATTTGTGGACATAAAATAAATTGGTTGGAGAAAGAAAACTAGAATTATTACATTCAGGGTATATTTAGTGCTTTAACCCTCTTTAAATCATAGATGTCTATATTGTTACTCTCTAGAATCTACATTTTTGTATTATTCCCATTGATATTTTCAATATGATTATAAGTGAGTAAATAGACATTATTAAGCATTGAATTGACCATTCTATGTCTTCATGTTTGATATCCTTATATGCTTTTTATGAGAATCTTATATGCCATCTTATAGATACTCATGGATACTCTTATAAACTTATGTATGTAGAGATGTGTGGTAGTATCACCTATGATTCTAGTCTTATATATTTATTTAAAAGTTGAGTAAATTGAATTATGGTTCTAATTATTTTACAATTGATGGAGGTTTGATTGAAAATAAGATTCTTGATAAGTTATCAAGTGCATGGATTGATGATATTATGTGCATATATGCTCATGTAAGTTATTTATGCTTAATATACATTCTTATGAAACCATGATGTTGTTAAATTAGCTGAAAAATAGATATGTCATATTACACTATTCCATTACTCTTGCCAGATTTGCACTGTTAGTCTACCTCATGTTGGGTCAGGTATCTTTTGTATCATGAAATATTCTAGGGAAGTGTAACTACTTCATGGTAGGGTCGATATGCACTCTAGAAATGTTCTCACCCATGATGTGATTATGGGAGAATTTCCTGTCTCGATGGTCGTCATGAATTATTCTTTATGTAATTATTATAATTGACCTTGTGGTCTATTTTAAAGGAACGCGATCCCTTATGTTTAGCCTTTTTATAGGTTGTGTATTTAATCTTTATGATGAAATGTATATTTAAGTCTCCAATCTTGTATATTTGGACATGTAAAATATTTAATGTTTCATTTTATGAATTTTTCTATGAATTATGTGAGTTATGTTATTTTAAAATTATGGAGGCCATTAAAAATTCAAAGGCTGATAACTTACCAATCAACATGTCTCTGATACTGGTTAAGATCTAAGCACTTTAGCAACTTTATGTTTGTAAGAGACATGTAAAGATCTAAGCACTTTAGCAGCTATATCTGATTCTTCCAACTTTCCATTGGAACATCTGATGTTGCATACTAATTTATTCACTTTCTACATAAAAGAACTAATGTCTCATCTTTTCCAATCCTCAACATCTCATACTTTCCTTTTAGGCTCTGCAACTTAGAAATCGTCACATAATTGTCTCCTTCATATAGGGTTTCTATCTTTCTTCAGATGTCATGAGCAGTCTGCAATTCCATCACATTTATCATTTTCGAATCACTTAGAGAAATCAACAGTTCTTCTTTAGCCTTGATATTTTATTCTTCTTCCTTAATCTCATCCGGAGTTGAAGGATCATTCATAGGAACAGCATATTTGTCTTTAGTAAATTTCCAGTAATCTTCACCAATGCATCTCAAGTGACACTCCATCCAGTTTTTCCAAAGAGAATAATTTGTTATCAAATCTTGGACTCTCCTTTTTGTAATTCTCCATCCTAGATCACCTCAAGTTGTTAAACTTCTCCGAAGGAAGCTTCTCTAATAAAAATTTATGAAAATAGGGCAAACAATTGAGAGGTGGGGGTGAATTAGTTGTCACCAAATTTTTCATCAACTTTTAATCTCAAATCTAATAATTAATAGCAAAAGCATAAATCTGATGGTATGATGAAAGAATAAGTATATGGTAGAATACTGAGAGGGGGGATGAATCAGTATATTGAAAAACTAATACAAATTTCCCAAGCTCAAACTCAGTCAAACAAAGTAAACATATCTCAGTCAAGATCAATATTCTTAGGAATAATTGACATTAACCGGTTTAACTGTTATGACAACTTTTAATAGTAAACACCTTCAATCTTGTAAACATCAACAATGCTTAATCTTAACTCAACATATTCATCTCTCAATGCTTCTACTTTACATGCCTTATCAGAAGTTAACCAAATCAACAAATAAGATCACAGCCACAAAAGCATTCGCCACTTGACACAAATGTTTATACGTGGAAAACCCAAATAGGTAAAAACCACGGTGAGATGGGACTCATAAGGATAGCTATCTGAAATCTTTCAAATTTTTCCCTGTTAGGAGCTAAAGCCTGTTAGAGCCTTATAATAAGTCATGTTAAGAACTAATTCTGGTTAGGAATCACCCGGTTAAGGGATTTACAAATATGCCTTGTTAGAAGCACAATACCCTGTTAGGAGTAACCTCACTAAAGGATTTAAGAATCCAAGCTAATGGATGACCTTGTTAGAGGATTTAATGAGTAACCAAGCTTGTTAGAGCTTACTCGGTTAAGGGATTTTACTTCTGCTGTAATTGTTAGAAAACAACCAGTTTTCTTGATTTGTCTGAGTAGCACTACATTGATAACTCAATGATGAACAGTGAGTACCAAACCAGTACTAAGAGGGGGGGGTGAATTAGTACATACACAAAAACTTTTCCTGAACTGGTTTGACTACAAACAGTGCACTTCACTAGAAAGCACTAACACCGGTCTAAACCAGATTACTACCAGTTAAACACAATGAGACTATGAAAGATATAAACCAGCAACACTTAGCTTTTCACACAACCTACACCCTCATTTGCACTTTATCCTTATGCATAAACAGGTAATCTACCATTTGAAATATAATAACTTGCTAGTTCAAAATGATTCACCACTTGACAGAAAATAACAAAGCATCACATGAAAAAGACATCATAACTGACACACATATTTTTCACATAGAAACCCAACTAGGAAAAACCACGGTGGGGATGAATACCTACAAGCTATTCTTGAACTCTTTAGAAGTCTGCTCTATTAGGAGCCTAGTCTGGTTAAAGACTATTACAATAGGTTCTATTAGGAACCGATCCTGTTAGGGATCACCCAGTTAAGGGATGGCTAGAATACTTGGTTAAGGGTTAAACCTTGTTAGAGGATTTTAAGAACTCAATGGCTTTGAGTCACACTGTTAAAGGATTTATAGCAAGCTGGTTAAAGCTACCCTATTAAGAGATTTTCCAACTGTTGAAGTGGTTAGAGATCAACAAGTATTACAATGATCTGGTAATCACACTCAATGCCAATGCAGATCCACTTTAGTTTCCTCCTTCTGCACACACACTCTGTAGGTATTAATCCTCTTATCTGGTCTAGCAAGAATCATGTATCTCTACACTTAGATACACACACAAAACTTGCCAACAATCTCAACATGAAACACAACATCGACCTTATAGGAAACAGATAGGTCGGTAGCATAAACCCTAAACCATAAACATTTATGTTGAGCAATTTAGATAGTTCAATCCTGACCATTGAATACTTTGCATTTAAATACAATGGTCTTGAACATATCTCAAGATGTTTTCCATCATTCATTCTTCACTGCTTCTTGGATGCAATAACCCATCATGTGTTCTCCACCATTTGTAGAGACTTCTCACATTCATGAGGTAGATAGGATCAATCTCCTTCATGCAAGATCCTTCACGCGCACAAGGCTGATGTGGCAACATGATCTGATCTCCATTACAATGCTAACCCATCACACGATTTCATCGGTTGACTCACACAGGCTTGGAACACTTCAACCAGAAACCCTGAAGTAGAGACTACCAATCGGTAGTCATCCCATATTAAACCTTGATAGAAAAACATTCCATATACTGGTTCACATTTCAACATAGCGGTTCACTTGGACAAATATACCGCTTCACCTTTTGCACAGATACCAGTTCACAACATCATACCGGTTCTCTTTGCCAGTTGCTTAACTTCAATATACCAGTTCACTCCTCAGCATATTGACATCAATGACAACATACAATATCATCATGTCATCATACTCTGCACATATGCCAACAATCTCCCCCTTTGGCATTGATGGCAATATACAAAGATGTCTCACTTTCTCCATCACATCTTCTCCCTATTGTTGCTGATAACTTCTCCACTTCACATATTCTCCCCCTTTGACAACAATGCCAAAGTGGAGGCACAAGCTGCCCTGTTCCATTATGTTGCTCCCCTTGAGGAGTAGCATCCTTCAACACATCAATCCTGAAAAGATATATCAATATAAGACCTGACTGATGTGGAGCATGAACCTTTAGTTTACCTCTTGAAGGGACAGCACCCCTAATTCACCTCTCAAATAGGTAAATGTAGCCTTTAGTAGAGGCTTGGTGAATATGTTTGCTAACTGTTCCTTACTAGAAACATGTTCCAATACCACCTCTTTGTTCTGAACCTTTTCCCTTAAGAAATGATACTTGAGTTCAAAGTGCTTGGTTCTAGCATGTAAAACTGGTTTCTTAGAGATGTTAATTGCACTTTTATTGTCACAAAATATACTTACCGGTTCAGATACAGGAACTTTGAATCCATTCAATACACGCTTCATCCAAATAGTTTGGGTGTAGTTCATAAAAGCTGCAACATACTCCACTTCTGTTGTAGACTGAGAGATACAACTCTGCTTTTTACTCATCCATGAGACTAGTCTACCACTGAGAAAGAATGCACCACCGGTTGTGCTTTTCTGGTCATCCACATTACTAGCCCAATTAGCATCTGTTAACACTCTCAAGTTGAAATCATTATTGTATGGATACCATAATCCATAGTCAATAGGTCCCTTCAGATATCTAAGATTCCACTTGACTGCTACCAAGTGGGATTCTCTTGGGCTTCTGTAGAATTGAGCGGTAATGCCCACTACATGTGCAATGTCTGGTCTGCTATGCACTACATAATGCAACTTACCAATCATTGATCGTTATTCCTTCTCATTTACCAATGCTGAGTCATCCTCTTTTGATAGTTTACAATCGGTCACCATTGGTGTACCAACCGATTTGTTGTCTTCCATGCCAAAGGTCTTCAACACCTCTTTGACATACTTGGACTGAGTGATAAAGATTCCATCTTTCATTTGCTGAATCTACAGTCCAATGAAGAAATTAATCTCCCCTATGAGTGACATCTCAAACTCCTTCATCTCATCTGCAAAGTCATGACTCATCTGGTCATCTCCACAAAAAATTATGTCATCTACAAAAACTTCACAGATTAGAATCTGATCTCCTTCTGATTTCAAGTAGATATTGATATCTTCACTTATTCTTTCAAATCCAATATTTACAAGATGGGAATGCAAGCATTCATACCATGCTCTAGGTGCCTGCTTTAGTCCATACAAGGCTTTATGTAGCCTACACACCATGTCACTATCTTTTGATAGGGAAAACCCATCTGGTTGCTCTATATACACCTCCTCTTCAAGTATTCCATTTAGGAATGCAGATTTTACATCCATTTGGTATACCTTGAATCCTTTAAAAGCTGCATGTGCATGAAGCATACAAACTCCTTTCAATCTTTCTACTAAAGAAAATTTTTCTCCATAGTCTTCTCCTTCTTCTTGGGTATATCCTTTACACACCAGTTTGGCTTTGTTCCTTACCACTGTGCCATCCTCATTCAGCTTATTTCTAAAGACCCATTTGGTTCCAATGACATTTTTATGCTCTGATCTAGGTACCAAAGACCATGTACCATTCTTTTCTATCTGATCAAGTTCCTCTTCCATTGCCTTGATCTAGTCTTCATCTTTATGTGCCTCTTTGAATGATTTAGGCTCAAATTCAGAGATCATACATGATTTTTCTCTGACCTTTCTTCTTGTAAGAATTTTTTCATCCTTGTCTCCTATGATCTGCTTTGGATCATGATTGAATTTGACATACCTAGGTATATTATTAATAGATTCCTCTTTCTTTTCTTCTTCATCCTCATCTTCATCGCCAACATCCACCAGTGTAGGAGCACAATTACTGGTACTGGGCTGATTTGCAATTGGTTCCTAGAAGGTTACTACTAGTTCATCTCCTACATACTCACTGTTGATTTCCTCAGGTTTCTCAGAGTTTTCATCAACTCTAACATTGATGCTTTCAATAATTCTCTGAGTCCTATTGTTTAAGCATTTGAGAGCTTTACTCTTGGTGGAATATCCTACCAAACACTCTAAAGTAGCTTACCACTGGTGTCTTACCAGTCTAGTACTCATAAGGAGTCTTATCCTTACCTTTCTTAATGAGTACCCAGTTCATTGTGTAGACTGCAGTGCTCACTGCTTCTCTCCAAAAGCTGTGAGCAACCTTTCCTTGGATCAACATAGTTCTAGTCGCTTCAACCACAGTCTAGTTGTTTCTCTTTGCTAACCCATTCTGTTGTGGAGTCTGGGGGGCAGACAGATGCCTCTCGATGCCATTCTCTTCACAATATTTATTAAATTAACCGGAAGTGAATCGCCCTCCTTGATCAGTTCTAAGGCATTTGATTCTTCTACCACTTTCCTTCTCTACCAGTGCTATGAAAGCTTTGAACTTTCCAAAGGCTTCAGACTTGTCCTTCAAGAATGTGACCCACATCATTCTTGAGAAATCATCTATAAGAATCATAAAATACCTATCTCCCTACACACTCCTAGTTTTCATAGGACCAAACAAATCAATATGTACAAGATCAAGTAAATTGTTTGCAGTGAAAGATTTACCTTTGAAGGTTGAGGAAGCCATTTTCCCTAGTTGACACTCTCTGCACAAAGGATTTTTTGGTTTGCTCAGCACCGGTAGTCCTCTAACTGCCTTGATCTTGCTGGCCTTCATAATGTTATCAAAGTTTACATGGCAGAGTCTCCTATGCCATATCCAGCTATCATCAAACTTAGCCATAAGACATGTACTTATATTTGCATTCGACTGAAATAGGTTACCTTTGGTTTGCATACCGGTGGCCATCAGTTCACCATTCTTTCCTTTGATTTTGCACACTCTATTTTTAAATTCCAAAGTAAGTCCACTATCATTTAGCTGGACAAAACTCAAAAGGTTATGTCCGAGACCTTCTACCCAATACACATTGTCAGCACTGCTCTTTCCATTCAGAGAGATAGATCCTCTGCATTTGACCATACATGGTGCATCATTACCAAAATGAACCACACCACCATCATACTCTTCTCGAGATAGAAACTTGCTCCGGTCACCAGTCATATGGTGAGAATAGCCACTATCAATAATCCATTCATTCAAATTATCAAAGGGGGAGACAAGAGCCTTCTTGTCTGACACATCTTCCTTGACTGCAACAAACACAATATCTTCATTTTCTTCATCTTTTGATTCCTCATCTGTGACACCTTCATCAACTGCTACAAAATAGTTTCTCTGGTTTCCTCCTTTGAATTTCTTGAACCTTTCCAGTTTGTCCTTGTTATCACCATTAGGATAGTTTACAGCAACGTGTCCTATTCGGTTATAAGAAAATCATTTCAAAGGGAGCTTACCTCTATATTTACTGGTTCCCTTAGGAAATCTCTTGGCAAGAAGAGCTTCAAATTCCATCAAGATCTCCTCATCATCCATTTCTCTACTCTATCTTGGCTCACCACTGGTGCTTGCTTCTTTTCCTTTTCTAGATGGTGCAGCAGATGCTCTAAAGATTGATTCAGTCTTCTGAATACTGTCATCATAGTTATTTAGCTCATAGGCTATCAACTTTGCAATGATGGAGTCTAGGGATACCTTTGTCTTGTCTATAGACCTCAACTCCTGAATAGCAACAACCCTTATTGCATAGACCGGTAATAGGGATCTGAAGACTTTGCTAACTATAGTAGAATCATCTATTTTGCCTCCTGCACTCTTGATATCTCCAACAACAGTTTTGATTCTAATTCCATATTGTTGAATGGTCTCTCCTTCAACCATTTGCATGTCATCAAACTTTCCCCTAAGGATCTCTTCCTTAGCTTGTTTCACATGCTCATCACTACCATAGATATTCTCAAGAGCATCCCATACTTCTTTGGGATTTTCTTTATCCTGGACATCAATAAACTCAATGTTAGATAAACTACTAATTAGGGCTTCCATGACTTGCCCATTCTCCTAGATCTCTCTCTTTTGATCATCGGTGAGAGTACTAGTAGGGATAACATAAGCATTCTCAACATAGCTCCAGTGTTGAGCACCCATGCTTCTGATGTACATCTTCATTTTGTCCTTCCATATTTTAAAGTTGTCTATGTTGAACTTTGGACCTTCCCTCTTCATCATTAGAATAGGATCTTTCCCTCAAGTGGTTAAGCTTACAACACCAAGGACCTGGAGGATGCTCTGATACCAATTGATAACTCAATGATGAATAATGAGTACCAAACCAGTATTGAGAGGGGGGGGGGTGAATCAGTACAGACACAAAAACTTTTCCTGAACTATTTTGATTGCAAACAGTGCACTTGACTAGCAAGTGCTAACACCGGTCTAAACCAGATTACTACTAGTTAAACACAATGAGACTATGAAAGATAAAAGTTGGCAACACTTAGCTTTTCACACAACCTACACCCTCATTTCCACTTTATCCTCATGCATAAATAGGTAATCTACCATCTGAAATATAATAACTTGCTAGTTCAAAACGATTCACCACTTGACAGAAAATAACAAAGCATCACATGAAAAAGGAATCACACCTGACACACATATTTTTCACATGGAAACCCAAGTAGGAAAAACCACAATGGGGATGAACACCCACAAGTTGTTCTTGAACTCTTTAGAAGTTTGCTCTGTTAGGAGCCTAGTCTGGTTCAAGACTATTACAATAAGTTTTGTTAGGAACTGATCCTGTTAGGGATCACCCGGTTAAGGGTCGGCTTGAATACCCAGTTAAGGGTGTTAAACCTTGTTAAAGGTTACCTTGTTAAAAGATTTTAAGAACTCAATGGCTTTGAGTCACCCTATTAAAGGATTTACAACAAGCTGGTTAAAGCTACCCTGTTAAGGGATTTTCCAACTATTGAAGTGGTTAGAGATCAATAGGTATTACAATGATCTAGTACTAACACTCAATGCTAATGTAGATTCACTTTAGTTTCTTCCTTCTGCACACACACTCTATAGGTATCACTCCTCTGATCTGGTTTGGAAAGAATCATGCATCTTTGCACTTAGATAAACACATAACATTTGCCAACAATCTCAACATGAAACACAACATCAACCTTATAGGAAACATTTAGGTTGAGCAATTTAGATGGTTCAATCCTGACCATTGAACACTTTGCATTTGAATACAATGGTCTTGAATAGATCTCAAGATGTTCTCCATCGCCTATTCTTCATTGCTTCTTGGGGGCAATAACCCATCATGTGTTCTCCACCGTTTGCAGAGACTTCCCACATTCTCGAGGTAGATAGGATCAATCTCCTTCATGCAAGATCCTTTGCGTGCACAAGGCTAACATGGCAACATGATCTAATCTCCATTAGAATGCTAACTCATCATATGATGTCATCAGTTGACTCACATAGGCTTGGAACACTTCAATTGGAAACCTTGAAGCAGAGACTATCAATCGGTAGTCATACCATATTAAACCTTGATAGAAAAACATTCCATATACCGGTTCACATTTCAACATACTAGTTCACTTGGACAAATATACCACTTCACCTTTTGCACAGATACCGGTTCACAACATCATACTAGTTCTCTTTGCCAGTTGCTTAACTTCAATATACTGGTTCACTCCTCAACATATTGACATCAATGACAACATACAATATCATCATGTCATCATACTCTACACATATGCCAACATACATTTGCTTGATCAGATTCTTCTAAGCTTCAATCTGCCTTCACTCAAAGTGCAGAATCATTCACTAGTTGGGCGAGCACACACTCAATAGGTTTTCTACCAATCTTGCCAACTACCTTTGAAAACAACTTCATTGACCTTAAATACAAATCAATTAGGTCGGTAACACAACAAAAACCTAATTCTCATCATTGAGATTACAAACAAGTCAGTTCAATATTGATCGTTAGAAATCATGACAATCTCTTCACATTCTTCAAGACAATTCCAACCTCTTCATGATCACCACTCCATTGGACTTTGTAACTCATCACATGTTGTGCATTAAATGCAATCCACTTTACTCCTTCGCTAGACAATAAGCAAATGCACCAAACCAATTTGAATTTATCCTCATACAATGATCACATGTGTCTCCATCATTACCGTTCATCGGATAACAAACCAACAAGCTTGATTGGTTAGGGTTTAATAGTTGATAGGGTTTACCAGTTACATTACATAGAGAGGTTTGACCCTTTATACTGGTTCACCTATTAAACTCACAAACTTTACATACTAGTTACAACATCTTCTACAACTCTCTTTTTACCGATTACTAGCTAATATCAAAAACAATAATATCAGCAATAACATGAATACCTTTTACCAGTTCAATTGTCATCAATGACAACATATCATTAATGCAATCCCTATGCAAAATGCCAATAAATTCAAAATGCCAACAATATCCCCCTTTGGCATTGATAGCAATACAAATATCAACGCCTCTGATTGTTGCTGAGATTGGTGAATAGGAATCCTAATTTACATTAACAAGTATTCACCTTACCAGACACATAATTCTTCTCCCCCTTTTACAACAATTCCAAAGTGAAAGTAAAACATGTAATTCTACTCTCACCGTGCATTAACACCATTCTGCAACTTGATGCTCCCCCCATGGAATACATCCAATCCATCAATCGATATAAGATTCTACAAGTAATTCAAGGACTAATGCAATCAACATCATGTTCAACTAACTTAATGAAGAGGGACAACCCCCAATTGATTTCAAAGATACTCAAAAGTGGTCTTAGGCAGAGGTTTGGTAAAGATATATGCAAACTGCTCCTTGGTAGAAACATGCTCCAAGATAACATCTTTACATTGAACTTTTTCCCTCAAGATGTGATATTTCAATTCAATGTACTTAGTCCTTGCGTGCAAAATGAGATTTTTAAAAATGTTTATTTCACTTGTATTATCACACAAAATCTTTATAGGTTTTGAGATTTTCATCTTCAAACCTTCCAAAATGTGCCTCATCCACATAGCTTGTGTGCAATTCATATAAGCTGCTACATATTCAACTTCAACTATAGATTGTGAAGTGCAACTCTTCTTTTTTCTACTCCATGAGACTAGCCTTCTTCCTAGAAAGAATGCTCCACCGGTAGTACTCTTTCGGTCATCAATATTTCCTACCCAATCAACATTTGTGTATGTCTACAAGCAAAAATATCCACCATATGGATACCATAATCCATAATCAACAATACCTTTCAGATATCTAAAGATTCTCTTAGTTGCCATCAAATGTGCATCCTTTAGATTCTTTTGAAATCTAGCCACAATACCAATTGCATGGGCAATATCCGATCGTCTGTGAACAACATAGTGTAGTTTCCCAATCATTGACCTAAATTCCTTTTCATCTATAGACTTAGATGCATCTTCCTTGGACAATTTACAACTTGTAACCATTGGGGTTCCAACTAGTTTACAGTCACTCATACCGAAAGTCTTGAAAGCCTCCTTCACATACTTGATTTGAGTAATGAAAATACCATTCTTCATCTGTTGCATCTATAAGCCCATGAAATTTTTTATTTCCCCTACTAATGACATCTCAAATTCATTCTTCATTTCATTTGCCAAAAAATTACTCATGTCATCATTTCCTCCAAATATAATGCCATCTACAAATACTTTACTGACCAATATATCATCTCCTTCAGTCTTGAGATAAACGTTGTTGTCATCATTGGTTCTAGCAAAGCCCATCTTCATCAGATGAGTATGAAGTCGTTCATACCATGCTCTAAGTGCCTATTTTAATCCATACAAATATTTATGCAATTTGCATACCATGTTTTTCTTATCTGCCAATGCATAACCACCAGGCTGCTCTATATAAACCTCTTCTTCCAATATACCATTCAAGAATGCAGACTTGACATCCATCTAGTATACTTTGAACTTCTTATGAGCTGCAAATGCAAGTAGTGTTATGACACCTTCCAGTCTTTCTACTGGTGCAAAAGTTTCTCCATAGTCTTCTCCTTCTTCTCGCTCATAACCTTTGCATACTAATATTTCCTTATTGCAAACTACAACACCATCTTCATTAACTTGTTTCTGAATACCCATTTCGTACCTATAACATTCTTGTTTACCGGTCGGGGTACTAGGGTCCAAGTGTTGTTCTTCTTAATTTTTTCCAACTCCTCCTCCATAGCTTTCACCCAATGATCATTACCAAATTCCTCCTTAGCATTCTAGGGTTCAAAGGTGGATATCATGCAAGAGTTCTCTCTTATTCTCATTCTAGTTAGTACTCCAGCATCCTTATCCCCGATTATTTATTCAGGACTGTGATTCAGTCTTAGATACCTAGGAATAACATGATCATTCTCTTCAAGTTCAACTTCTTCATTGTCATCTTCCTCGTAATTTATTTGATCCAATTGAACAAGTACATTAGGATTTTCTTTATCGGTTTTTGATTTAACAGTTTCAAGTTCTAAAAGAAAAATGAAAGGATCTTCATCCTTCTTCTCATAACTAGTTCCTTCTAAAATTTTAGGACATTCATCTACACAAACATCAACACTCTCAACAATTTTCTATGTCTGGTTGTTGAAGCATTTATAGGCCTTACTCTTGGTGGAATAGCCAAGAAATATGCCTTCATCACTCTTAGCTTCAAACTTTCTTATATAATCACCTCTTTTAATAAAATATTTGCTACCAAATATTTGCTACAAATGTACTTATAAGTTCTTTCCAAAATTTTTATGATACACCTCCTCTATATCAACATATTTCTAGCAACTTCAACCACTAACCGATTGTTTCTCTTTGCTATACCATTCTGCTGTGGTGTCCTTGGTGCAGAAAGTTGCCACTTGATACCATTATCATCACAATATTTAGTGAACTCTACACAAGTGAATTCATCACCTTGATTTGTTCTTAGACATTTTATCTTTTTGCCACTCTCTTTCTCAGCTAATTCTTTGAATGCCTTGAATTTACCAAAAGCTTCATTCTTATCCTTCAAGAATATGACCCACATCATCCTTGAACAATCATCAGTGAAGATCATGAAGTATCTGTCACCTTGAATGTCTCTTATTCTTATTGGTCCACATAGGTCTGTATGAACCAAATCTAACAAATGCTTTGCTAAGAAGGACTTTCTCTTGAAAGTTGAAGAAGTCATCTTTCCTAGTTGACATTCTTTACAAAGAGCATTATCCGATTTGTCTAGCTGAGGTAGATCTCTTACTGTCTTGGACTTTCTTACTTTAATAATATTATCAAAATTTATATTACAAAATCTACTATGCCAAAGCCAGTTATCATCTATTTTTGCAATCAAACAGTTGCTAACTTTAGGATTGATATGAAATAGACTAGCTCTGGTTTGTTTCCTGGTTGCAATCAATTCACCTTTGTTGTCAAAGTTTTTTCATATACCATTTATAAACTCTAGTGGGTAACCTCTTTCATTAAATTGTGCCACATTTAACAGATTGTGCTTTAGGCCTTCAACCAAATAGACATCATCAGCACTGCTCTTCCCATTAAGAGAAATAACTCTCTTACCTTTTACCATACAGGGTGAGTCATTGCCAAATCTGACAACACTGCCATCAAATTCCTTCAAGGAAAGAAATTTGTTCTGATCACCGGTAATGTGATGTGAACAAAAACTATCAATGATCGAATCATCAGAGTTATCCATTCTAGATACTAGTGCCTTCTAATCTGATACTTCTTCCTTAATTGCTACAAACACAATATCTTCACTAACATCATCATCAGTAATACCACTGTCAATAGCTACAAGACAATCTCTCTTTCCTTTACCCTTGTACTTCTTAAATTTGTCTCTCTTGTAATCATTTTCACCACTAGGGCAGTTTGTTGCTACATGACCAATCTTGTTGCATTCAAAACATTTTAAAGGTAGCTTACCTCCATATTTACCAGTGCCTCTAGGCAGTCATTTTGCCAACAATGCTTCAAGTTTCACTAAGTTGTCTTCATCGTCAGCATCTCTGCTGGATCTAGATTCATAGCTATTGTCATTTTTTGGCATTTGTGTAGAGTATGTGGACATGATGATATTGTATTGTCATTGATGTCAATATGCTAAAGAGTGAACTAGTAATATGATAAAGAGTGAACCAATATACTGTTACGCTAAAAGAGTGAACCGGTAATATGCTAAAGGATGAATCGGTATACTGTTGTGAACCGGTGTATGTGAAACAGTGAAGTGGTATGTTTATTCAAGAGAACTGGTATATTGAAAGATGAACCGGCATATCGAATGTTTTTATCAAGGCTTAATATGGTATGACTAGTGGTTGGTAGTCTCAGTTTCAAGGTTTTTGGTTGAAGTGTTTTGAGCCTATGCTATTCAACTGATGGCATTGTGTGATGAGTTAGCACTGTATTGGAGATCTAATGGAGACTAGATCATGTTTCCACATCAGCCTCATGCACATGAAGGATCTTGCATAAAAGAGATTGATCCTATCTACCTTGGGAATGTGCAAAGTCTTCGCAAACAGTGGAGAACGCGTGATGGGTTATCATCTCCATGAAGTAGTGAAGAATGAACAATGGAGAATGTCTTGAGATCTGTTCAAGACCATTGTATTCAAATGCATAGTGTTCATTGGTCAGGATTGAACCAACTGAATTTCTCAACCTAAAGGTTTAGGGTTTTGGGTTTATGTTGCCAACCTGTCTATTTCCTATAAGGTCGATGTTGTGTGTGTATCTAAGAGCAGAGATACATGATTCTTGCCAAACCAAATAGGAGGAGTGATACCTGCATAGTGTGTGTGCAGAAGGAAGGAATCAAAGTGGATCTGCATTAGCATTGAGTGCTACTACCAAATCATTGTAATACTTGTTGATCTCTAACCACTTCAACAGTTGGAAAATCCCTTAATAGGGTAGCTTTAATCAACTTACTGTAAATCCTTTAATAGGGTGACTCAAAGCCATTGAGTTCATAAAATCCTCTGACAAGGTAACCTCTAACAAGGTTTAACCCTTAACTAGGTATTTTAGTCATCCTTTAACCAGGTGATCCCTAACATGATCGGTTCCTAACATAACCTATTGTAATAGTCTTTAACCGGACTAGGCTCCTAATAGAGAGGACTTCTAAAGAGTTCAAAATAGCTTGTGGGTATTCATCCCCACCGTGGTTTTTCCCAGTTGGGTTTCCATGTGAAAATATGTGTGTCATGTGTGATGCCTCTTTCCTGTGATGTTTTGTAACTTCCTATTTAAGCAGAGAATCATGTTGATCTAGTAAGTTATTATATTCCTAATATTAGATTACTTGTTTATGCACAAGGATAATGTGGAAATGAGGGAATAGGTAGTATGGAAAGGTAAGTGTTTCCGGTTTATATCTTTCACAATCTCATTGTGCTTAACCGATGGTAATCTGATTTGGACTAGTGTTAGTGATAGCCAGTCATGTTTACTGTTTGCAGTCAGACCACTCAAGAAAAGTTTTTGTACCTATACTGATTCACCCCCCCCTCAGTACTAGTTTGGTACTCACTATTAATCATTGAGTTATCAATTGGTATCAGAGCATCCTCTAGGTCCTCTGTGTTGTAAGCTTAACCACTTGAGAAAAAGATCCTATTGTAATGATGAAGAGGGAATGGTGAACTGGTGGCCACTGGTATGCAGACCAAAGGTAACCTATTTCAACTGAATGCTAGTACAAGTACATGTCTTATGGCTAAATTTGATGATAGCTGGATATGGCATAGGAGACTCTGCCATGTAAACTTTGATAACATTGTGAAGGCAAGTAAGATTAAGGCAGTTAGAGGAATACTGGTGCTTAGCAAACTAGAAAATCCTTTGTGCAGAGAGTGTCAACTGGGGAAAATATCTTCCTCAACCTTCAAAGGTAAATCTTTCACTGCAGACAATTTACTTGATCTTGTGCATACTAATTTGTGTGGTCCTATGAAAACTAGGAGTGTGCAGGGAGATAGGTATTTTATGATTCTTATAGATGATTGCTCAAGAATGATGTGGGTCACATTCTTGAAGGACAAGTTTTAAGCCTTTGGAAAGTTCAAAGATTTCAGAGCATAGGTAGAAAAGGAAAGCGATAGAAGAATCAAAGGCCTTAGAGCTGATCAAGGAGGGGAATTCACTTCCAGTGAATTTTAACATGTACTATGAAGAGAATGGCATCAAGAGGCAATTGTCTGCACCTCAAACTCCATAGCAGAATGGCTTAGCAGAGAGAAACAAACAGACTGTGGTTGAAGCGGGTAAAACTATGTTGATCCAAGGAAAGGTTGCTCACACCTTTTGGAGAGAAGTGGTGAGCACTGCAGTCTACACAATGAATGGGGTACTAATAAAAAAGGGAAAGGATAAGACTCCTTATGAGTACTAGACCGGTAAGACACTAGTGGTAAGCTACTTTAGAGTATTTAGTAGCAAATGTTATATCAAGAGAAGTGAACATCTACTTGAAAGCTGAAGGAGATCAGATTTTGATTTGTGAGTTATTAGTTGATGACATAATATTTGGTGGAGATGACAAGATGAATCATGACGTTGCAGATGAGATGAAAAAGGAGTTTGAGATGTCACTCATAGGGGAGATTAAGTTTTTCATTGGACTATAGATTCAACAAATGAAAGATGGAATCTTTATTACTCAGTCCAAGTATGTCAAAGAGGTGTTGAAAACCTTTGGCATGGAAGACAACAAAGCGATTGGTACACCAATGGTGACCGGTTGCAAGCTATCAAAAGAGGATGACTTGGCATTAGTAAATGAGAAGGATTATTGATCAATGATTTTTAAGTTGCATTATGTAGTGCATAGCATACCAGACATTGCACATGTAGTAGGGATTACCGCTCAGTTCCAGAAGAGCCCAAGAGAATTCCACTTGTTAGCAGTCAAGCGGATTCTTAGGTATCTAAAGGGAACTACTGACTATGGATTATGGTATCCATACAATGATGATTTCAACTTAAGAGTGTTCACTGATGCTGATTGGGCTAGTATCGTGGGTGATTGGAAGAGCACAACCGGTGGTGCATTCTCTCTTGACGGTAGACTGGTCTCATGGATTAGTAAGAATCAGAGTATGTTGCAACTTTTATGAACTATACCCAAACTATTTGGATGAAGCATGTGTTGAATGGCTTCAAAGTTCTAGTATCTGAACCGGTAAGCATATTTTGTGACAATACAAGTGCAATTAACATCTCCAAGAATCCGGTTTCACATGCTAGAACTAAGCACTTTGAACTCAAGTATCATTTCTTGAGGGAAAAGGTTCAGAGCAAAGAGGTGGTATTGGAACATGTTTCCAGTAAGGAGTAGTTAGCAAACATATTCACCAAACCTCTACCAAAGGCTACATTTACCTATTTGAGAGGTGAATTAGGGGTGTTGCCCCTTCAAGACGTAAACTAAAAGTTTTGTGCTCCACATCAGTCAGATCTTACTTTGTTATATCCTTTCAGGATTGATGTGTTGAAGGATGCTACTCTTCAAGGGGAGCAGCATAGTGGAACAAGGAAACTTGTGCCTCCACTTTGGCATTGTTGTCAAAGGGGGAGAAGATGTAAAGCAGAAAAGATATCTGGAGTATTAAGGAGAAGATGTGATCTAGACATCTATGTATATTGCCATCAATGCCAAAGGGGGAGATTGTTGGCATTTGTGCAGAGTATGTGGACATGATGATATTGTGTTGTCATTGATGTCAATATGCTAAAGAGTGAACCGGTAATATGCTAAAGAGTGAACGGGTATACTATTATGCTAAAAGAGTGAACCAGTAATATGCTAAAGGGTGAATTGGTATACTGTTGTGAACCAATGTATGTGAAATAGTGAAGCAGTACGTTTTTTCAAGAGAGCCAATATATTGAAAGATGAACCAGCATATGGAATGTTTTTATCAAGACTTAATATGGTATGACTGCTAGTTGGTAGTCTTAGCTTCAGGGTTTCCGATTGAAGTGTTTCAAGCCTGTGTTATTCAACTGATGGCATTGTGTGATGAGTTAGCATTGTATTGGAGATCTAATGGAGACCAAATCATGTTGCCATGTCAACCTCATTATCGTGAAGGATCTTGCATAAAGGAGATTGATCCTATCTACCTCGTGAATGTGTGAAGTCTCTACAAACAGTGGAGAATGCATGATGGGTTATTGCCTCCATGAAGCGATAAAGAATGAATGATGGAGAATGTCTTGAGATCTATTCAAGACCATTGTATTCAAATGCATAGTGTTCAATGGTCAGGATTGAACCGAATGAATTGCTCAACCTAAAGGTTTAGGGTTTAGGGTTTATGTTGTCGACCTATCTATTTCCTATAAGGTCGATGTTGTGTTTCATGTTGAGAAGGTTGGAAAATGTTGTGTGTGTATCTAAGAGCAGAGATATGTGATTCTTGCCAGACCAGATAGGAAGAGTGATACCTACATAGTGTGTGTGCAAAAGGAAGGAATCAAAGTGGCTATGCATTGGCATTGAGTGCTACTACCAGATCATTGTAATACCTATTGATCTCTAACCACTTCAACAGTTGGAAAATCCCTTAACAAGGTAGCTTTAATCAGCTTACTGTAAATCCTTTAATAGGGTGACTCAAAGCCATTGAGTTCATAAAATCCTCTGACAAGGTAACCTCTAACAAGGTTTAACCCTTAACAGGGTATTTTAGCCATCCCTTAACCAGGTGATCCCTAACATGATCGGTTCCTAACAGAACCTATTGTAATAGTCTTTAACTGGACTAGGCTCCTAACAAAGAGGACTTCTAAAGAGTTCAAATTAGCTTGTGGGTATTCATCCCCATCATGGTTTTTCCCAATTGGGTTTCCATGTGAAAATATGTGTGTCATGTGCGATGCCTCTTTCCTATGATGTTTTGTAAGTTTTTGTTTAAGCAGAGAATCATGTTGATCTAGTAAGCTATTATATTCCTTATATTAGATTACCTGTTTATGCACAAGGATAATGTGGAAATGAGGGAATAGGTAGTGTGGAAGGATAAGTGTTTCCAGTTTATATCTTTCACAATCTCATTGTGCTTAACTAGTGTTAATCTTTTGGACCGGTATTAGTGATAGCCAGTCATGTTTACTGTTTGTAGTCAGACTACTCAGGAAAAGTTTTTGTACCTATACTGATTCACCCCCCCCTGCTCAGTACCAATTTGGTACTCACTGTTCATCATTGATTTATCATCTCTACTTCTTCTCACATATGGGTTAGAGACAAAAGCTCTGAATGCAGATTCTGATTTTTGTACACTACCATCATAACCATTTAGTTCAAAAGCAGTAAGTTTGCCAATAATAGAGTCAAGAGTTACCTTTATCTTGTCAATGGATTTTAGCTCCTAAATAGCTACAACTCAGATAGCATAGATCTATAGTAGGGTTCTCAGTACCTTACTGATTACTATGGCATCTTCCACTTTCCCTCCTGCACTCTTTATCTCTCCAACTATCTCTTTGATCCTTTGATCATACTGGTAGATTTTCTTACCTTTAGACATTCTCATGTCATCAAACTTGCCTCTTGAACTCTATTCTTTAGCAATCTTGACATTCTCATCACCGCTATAGATATCTTCAAGTTTCTTCCATACTTCATATGCAGTTTCAAGATCATGAACATCTATGTATTCAACATCAGAGAGGGAACTGATAATAGCTTCTAATACCTAGTGATTATCTTGTTGTTCTTTCTTATGATCATCAGTTAGGGGTCTAGTAGGTTTGTGCAGGAGCACCCTTCCAGACTCTTTCTCTTTCTTTGTCTTGTTGGTTTTATGCTTCTTTAGAAGCCATTGTACATAAAATAATGAGCCATGTGCTCATAGGTCCTAGGTAGGGTCCTAGAGGAGATCTTAGGGGTCATAAGTTAAGATTGTGATTTTCTTGAAAATGGAGTGTATGTGTGTCTTGCAGGTGTTTAGGGGTCCTTATATCATGGTGGTGTCCTTAGGTTTTCCCATTGTGGGTCTAGTAGTCATGAAGAGCAACATTGGGAAAGTTGCTCAAAAGTTGCAAAAGTTGCATGACAACTTTTAAAAGTTGTCAAGCAACTTTTCCACCATGATGTTCAAAATCCTTAGGTTGGCATGGACAACCCTAAATGTGGCACACTAACTAAGGTATGGGTAGTATAAGATGTTACAAACCCTAAGTGAAAGGGTTGGATGTCAGAAATTGTATGGCCCAAGCAAGAAGAGCTTGACCGTGCCTATTTTTGAGTTACCAGTCAGTTTGAATGAAGTTACCGAGCAAACTAATAGATTGATTTCTAAGAAAAACTATGTGGAATGTCTTCTTTGGTGTATGTATCTTCATTGTGAGTGTTTAGATTAGCTTTTGGTTTACCGGTTGAGTGTGTTTATAAATAATTTGTAAGTTGCAGTCTTACTGTCCAGTTTTGGACCAGTTTGAGTAAATGAAGTCTTAACTCCATTCCCCATTGTGGAACCACCATGAAACCATGGGGAATGGAAGTGAAGACCATGTAATATATTCCCAAGAAAACAAGGCCCTTGAAAATGCAAGGAAGCCAATTGGAGACCCATTCCTAGGCGAGACTGGACAGTGCCCAGTTAGGAGTGGTTGCAGTTGCAGAGGTCTTGGAGAGCAAGGTTGAATAGAGCAGTATGCACCCTTTGGAGGAGGTGTAAAGGGGTGTGTGAAGCAACACTAGTGTGAAGGAGAAGTCTCCACCAATCTATACAAGGTGGCTAAAACACAAAACATTCACTGTGACCCAGGCAGACCCTAAAAGCCCTCACAAAACCCTTAAAAACCTCAAAATTTGCCCAAGGCTTTGTACGGCCACTTGGAGGCCCAAAACCAAAGAAATCCTTGAGCCCTTGCCAAATGATTGGAAATCCATTTTGGGAGTTTGGGTTGTTTGAGCATCGTTTGTGAGAGGAATCCCTAAAAGACCGATTAGGAGGCCTAATTGGTCCTAGTCCTTGTAGCCCTATTTTGTAGGAAAAACACAAAATGGTGAAATCGGTAAGGGGTTAGAATCTTGAAACCTCTTGAGGGCTCATGAATAGGTGGATAGACCATGAAATAGACCTAAAACAACCTTGCTAAGACATTGGAATTTGTGGAACAGGCCTAGCCCTTATTAGCCATAGTAAGGGGTTCTGAGTCTCATGAGTAGGTGAGACCTTAGGAGTAGCATAGCAACTCATTGGTGGGTGGATTGGGTAAGGTTAGGGGTCTTTCCAAGAAAAGGAAGTCCTAGAGACCATAGGGTGTGAGGAGAACACCAAGTGATCCAAGGGAAGGATCCAAGAGCATAGACTAGGCTAGTCTATCCCAAGCACCAACCCATTAGATTGGTATCAGAGTAGGTTAAAAGATTTGTTGGATTGTGTATGTCTTTATATACTAGTGAATCAGTAGGGGAGAATAGAATGGTCACTAATGCAGAGTTGGCTAGAGAGGTAGAAGAACAGAAGGAGAAGAATAGTCTCCTTGAAGAAGCTATGAGTGAGATAAGGGATAAACTATAGGAAGTGGTGGATCAGAGGACACAAGGACCTTGGGATGAAGACACCAAGGGTAAAGGCAAGAAGACTATAGACATATATGACATTATCCCTAAACTAGATCCCTTGTTCAATGAAGAACCATTTGTAAAGGCTATCAAGGCTTTGAACACCAAATCTTTTGAAGGATTGCCACATTTTATTGGAAGAATGGACATAGACAGTGTTATGGAATGGATTGAAGGCATGGAAAACAACTTTGAGTGTGATGGAGTGATAGAGGCTCAAAAGGTTAAAGTTTCCAAATCAAGATTAAGGGGAGTAGCTTTGACATGGTGGAAGTACTTGCAAGAAGAAAGAGTTAGTATGGGAAAGCTACCTATTGCAAATTGGAAAGCTATGGTGAGTAAGGATAAGGAGAACTACTTACCAGAGGATTATGAAGTCCAACTTCATAAGAAGAGACAAGGATTGAAGCAAAAATATCTTGATGTGACCTCCTACATAGAAGAATTTCAAAAGCTATGTCTCAGATCCAAATTCCAAGAAGATGAATCTATTAAGGTGGCTAGGTATCTAAGCGGCCTAAAGTGGAACATTCAAGAGGAGATAAGCGTATGGACTCCTACTACTATTCAAAAGTGTCATCGGCTTGCTGTCAAGGTAGAAGAGAGGAACAAGAGGAAAGGAGACTCCAATAACAGGGGTAGAGGCAGAGGTAGAGACCAAGTGAATCATCGAGGTGGTTACCAAAGCAAGGCAAATGAGCAAAGGAACCAAGGAGAAGCCAAGTTGACTAAGCATGGCAGTGAAACCAATCCTAGAGGAGGCCAAACTAGAGGAAGAGGTGCACAAGGTGGTTCAAATAGGGGTAGAGGTACCAATAGAGGTAGTTCCTACTTTGCAACTATGAAGTGTTACAATTGTGGACAATTAGGACACCCGACTTATAGATGTCCTGACAAGCCTACCTCATCCAATAGTGGAAAGAGAGTTGCATATGCACATGAAGACTCTTCAAGCAACAAGACACCAGATGTGGACTAGATTGAATCAGAAATTGGTGAGAATCTGATGTTCAATAGGATTTTGATTAGACAGCTAGTTAACGAAGAACCCAAACATAGAAGAGCATTGTTTAGGGTGAGATGCAAAGTTCTTGGTAAAGTGTGCAAGGTGATAGTTGATTCAGGCTCAACTGACAACATCATATCAAAAGAGGCAATTAGGAAGTTGAAACTCACAAGAATACCCCACACTAATCCTTACAAGGTGACTTGGTTGAACAAAGGACAAAGTGTGCTTGTCAATGAATAGACTTGGGTAGAGTTTGTTATTGGAGGATATAAGGATAAGATCCTTTGTGATGTGTTGCCCATGGATGCTTGTCATCTGCTACAAGGAAGACCTTGGCAATTTGATAGGAAGATGATCTATGATAGAGCAGAGAACTCCATTTCTTTCAAGAATGATGACAAAACCTTCAAGATTCAATCTTTGATAGAGGATGATGAAGGAAGCTCAAGAACACCTAGTGTCTTGTTAAACACTGGTAAAGAGTTCTTACACTTGCTACATGAGGAGGAGACAGTGGATAGAGGTACCTAAGGAGGTAAAATAGATGTTGCAAAAGTATGAGGACATAGTAAGTGATGGAGCACCTGCAACTCTCCCACCTAGAAGGTCTATTAGCCATCAAATAGACTTTGTTCCTGGTGCACCCTTACCTAACAAGGCTGCATATAAGCTTACACCTGATTAGAATAAGGAAGTAGCAAGGCAAGTGCAAGAGTTATTGGACCAAGGGTTAGTTAAGAAAAGCATCAGCCCATGTGCAGTTCCAGTAGTGCTAGCATCCAAAAAAGGAGGTAAGTGGAGACTTTGCACTGACTCAAGAGCAATCAATAGGATTACCATAAGGTATAGGTTTCCTATACCTAGAATAGAGGATCTAATGGACTGTTTAGGAGGGGCTATGTATTTCACCAAGCTAGATCTTAAAAGTGATTATCACCAGATAAGAATTAAGGAGGGTGATGAGTGGAAAACTGCTTTTAAGACCACAAAGGGGTTGCATGAATGGCTTGTGATGCCATTTGGGCTTACTAATGCTCCAAACACCTTCATGAGGTTGATGAATAAAGTGTTGAAGGATTTCACAGGCAGATTTGTGGTGGTGTAACTAGATGACATTCTCATCTATAGCAGAACCAAGGAGGAGCACCTTGAGCATTTGAGGTTAGTCTTAAAAAGGTCGCATGAGGAGAAGCTATCTATCAACCTAGAGAAGTGTGACTTCTTGAAGAAAGAGTTGGTATATTTAGGATTTGTGGTGTCTAAAGGAACCTTGAAGATGGATCCAAGCAAAGTGGAGGCAATCTTGAATTGGCCTGCACCTAAAACAGGGACTGAGGTTAGAAGTTTCCATGGATTAGCTCAATTCTATAGGAAGTTTGTGAGGAACTTTAGTGGCACATGTGCACTAGTCCTTGACACCATAAAGGGAGGACTTAAAACCAAGTTTAAATGGATAGAGTAGGCTGACAAAGCATTTCAATTGTTGAAACAAGAAGTAGCCACAAAACCTATCCTTCTCCTACCTACGTTTGATAAGCTATTCACTTTGGAGTGTGATGCAAATGGAATTGCAGTAGGTGTGTTGAGTCAAGAGGGAAGACCTGTGGCATTTTTTAGTGAGAAGCTTAATGAAGCAAAGAAGAAGTACTCAGCCTATGACCTAGAGTTGTATGAATTAGTGCAATCACTAAAAAAATGGAGGCATTACCTACTCCCAAAGGAATTTGTGGTGTTCACAGACAACCAGGCATTGAGTTACATCAACACTCAAGAGAAACTAAGCAATAGACATCTGAAATGGATGGATTACCTCCAAACCTTCACCTTCACCATCAAGCATAAGAAGGGGCAACTTATGGTAGATGCCTTAAGTAGGAAGTTGTTGATAGTTCAAGAGTTACAGTTGTAGAGCATAGGCATAGAAGGTTTCAAGGACCTCTATGAAGGAGATGAAGACTTCTCATCAGCTTACAAGGTTTGCAAAGAGTTTGAGAACCATTTCCATGGTGAGTATATAGATTACACTCTCCAAAATGGTCTCTTGTTCAAGGGTAACCAGTTGTGTGTACCTAGAGGATCCATGAGGGAGAACCTCATCCAAGAAAGACATAATGGCAGTTTAAGTGGACACTTGGGAGTCAACAAAACCTTGGATTTAGTACAGAGGTACTACTATTGGCCAAAGTTGTCAAGAGATGTAAAGAAGTATGTAGAGCAATGTGGAGTGTGTCAAAGAGAAAAGGGAGGATCAAGCAATGCTGGTATTTATCAACCATTACCAGTTCCTAACAGACCTTGGGAATGTATAAGCATGGAATTTGTAGTAGGACTTCCCAAGACTAAAATAGGTATGGATAGCATCTATGTAGTAGTAGATAGATTTTCCAAGATGAGTCATTTTATACCATGCAAGACTACACATGATGCTAGCTATGTTGCACATCTCTTCTTCAAAGAGATTGTTAGGATTCATGGACTCCCTTTAAACATTATTTCAGACAGGGACAGCAAGTTCATTGGTCATTTTTGGCAAACATTATGGAGGAGACTAGGAACTAACTTGTCATTTAACTCAGCTTACCATCCACAAATAGATGGTCAAACTGAAGTCATCAATAGAGTGTTAGGCAATTTGTTGAGGTGTCTAACTAAGGAGTATGGTCAAACATGGGACCTTATCATTCCTCAAGTAGAGTATGCATATAATGACAGTGTGAACGAGACCACTAGTAAAAGTCCTTTTGAGGTTGTGTATGGTAGACATCCAAGGGGAGTATGTGAGTTGAGAGATCTCAGTAGTTTGGAAATGAAGAGTGGGCAAGCAGAAGAATTCACCCAAACCATCAAGAAAGTTCAAGAGAAAGTTAAGAAGGCCATCCTTGAATCCATACAAAAACTGAAAGCTAAAGTTGATGAGAAAAGGAGAGAAGTTCAGTTCAAGGTGGGTGACTATGTGATGGTACATTTGAGCAAAGCTAGGATGTAAAGTGGTAAGCCTACCAAACTGTAGATGAAGAGAATCGGACCTTGTCAAATTCTAGCAAAATATGGTGAGAATGCCTATAAGGTTGATTTACCTTCAAACTTAGCCATTTCACCAGTCTTTAATGTTGCTGATCTAGTAATGTACAAGGGAGAGATAGCAGGGCAGACTGCAAACCAAGCTAAGGTATTACAAGACTTGGATGTAAATACCTTACCTCAAGTGAAGAAGCCTAAAGCAGAGGAGATCTTTGAATCAAGGGTGAAGAAGTCTACTAGACACCAGGTCTACATGGAGCACTTAGTGAAATGGGCAGGTCAACTAGTATCTGAAGCTACATGTGTGGAGGAGTGCAGGTTCAAGCCACTTGGAATAGACCCGGCTCTCATCTCTTCTTCTTTTTCTTAGTTGTGTGCAGAGGAGGAGTATGGTGTAGGAGTACCCTTCTAGACTCTTTCTCTTTCTTTTTCTTGTTGGTTTTATGCTTCTTTAGAAGTCATTGTACATAAAATAATGAGCCATGTGCTCATAGGTCCTAGGTAGTGTCCTAGAGGAGATCTTAGGGGTCATAAGTCAAGATTGTGATTTTCTTGAAAATGGAGTGTATGTGTGTCCTGGAGGTGTTTAGGGTTCCTTCATATCATGGTGGTGTCCTTAGGTTGGCCCATTGTGGGTCTAGGAGTCATGAAGAGCAACATTGGGAAAGTTGCTCAAAAGTTGCATGACAACTTTTAAAAGTTGTCAAGCAACTTTTAAAAGTTGTCAAGCAACTTTTCCACCATGATGTTCAAAATCCTTAGGTTGGTGTGGACAACCCTAAATGTGGCACACCAAATGAGGTATGGGTAGTATAATATGTTACAAACCCTAAGTGAAAAGGTTGGATGTCAGAAATTGTACGACCCAAGCAAGAAGAGCTTGACTGTGCCTATTTTTGAGTTACCAGTCAGTTTGAATGAAGTTACTGAGCAAACTAATAGATTGATTTCTGAGAAAACCTATTTGGAATGTCTTCTTTGGTGTATGTATCTTTATTTTGAGTGTTTATATTAGCTTTTTTTTTACCAATTGAGTGTGTTTGTAAATAATTTGTAAGTTGCAGTCTTATTGTCCAGTTTTGGACTGGTTTGAGTAAATGAAGTCTTAAATCCATTCCCCATTGTGGAACCACTATGAAACCATGGGGAATGGAAGTGAAGACCATGTAATATAGTCCCAAGAAAGAAAGGCCCTTGAAAATGCAAGGAAGCCAATTAGAGACCCATTCCTAGGTGAGACTGGATAGTGCCCAGTTAGGAATGGTTGCAGTTGTAGAGGTCATGGAGAGCAAGGTTGAACATAGGAGTGTGCACCCTTTAGAGGAGGTGTAAAGGGGTGTGTGAAGCACCACTGGTGTGAAGGAGAAGTCTCCACCAATCCAGACAAGGCAACTAAAACACAAAACATTCACTGTGACCCAGGTAGACCCTAAAAACCCTCACAAAACCCTTAAAAACCTCAAAATTTGCCCAAGGCTCTATGCGGCCACTTGGATGCCCAAAACCAAAGAAATCCTTGAGCCCTTGCCAAATTATTGTTAGTCCATTTTGGGATTTTGGGTTGTTTGAGCATCGTTTGTGAGAGGGAGCCCTAAAAGACTGGTTAGGAGGCCTAATTGGTCCTAATCCTTGTAACCCTATTTTGTAGGTAAAACACAAAATGGTGAAATTGGTAAGGGGTTAGAATCTTGAAACCTCTTGAGGGCTCATGAATGGGTTGATAGACCATGAAATAGACTTGAAACAACCTTTCTAAGACCTTGGAAGATATGGAACAAGCCTAGCCCTTATTAGCCCTAGTAAGGGGTTCTGAGTCTCATGAGTAGGTGAGACCTTAGGAGCAGCATAGAAACTCATTGGTGGGTGGATTGGGCAAGGTCAGGGGATTTCCCAAGCAAAGGAAGTCTTAGAGACCCTAGGGTGTGAGGAGAACACTAGGTGATCCAAGGGAAGGATCCAAGAGCATAGACTAGGCTAGTCTATCCCAAGCACCAACCCATCATAGGTATAGTATACTTATGTTCTATATGATCCCAATATTGAATACCAAGACTCTTAATGTAAATATTCATTCTGTCACTCCATATTCTATAGTTATCTTTGTTAAAATTTGGACCTTCTTTCTTCATCATGATCTACAAGATCTTTTCCTCAAGATGTTAGGCTTTTAGATTAAGAGGACCTAGATAGCTCTGATACCAATTGCTGGTATGATAAAATAATTAAGTATAGGGTAGAATACTAAGAGGGGGGGTGAATAAGTATATTGAAAAACTAATACAAAGTTTCCAAGATCAAACTCAATCAAACAAAGTAAGCATATTTCAGTAAAGATCAATATTCTTAGGAATACTTGACATTAACCAGTTTAACTATTATGACAACTTTTAACAGTAAACACCTTCAATCTTGTAAACATTAGCAATGCTTAATATTAACTCAACATATTCATCTCTCAATGCTTCTACTTAACATGCTTTATCAGAAGTTAAACAAATCAACAAATAAGATCACATCCACAAAAGCATTCACCACTTGACACAAATGTTTATACTTGGAAAACCCAAATAGGTAAAAACCACGGTGAGATGGAACTTATGAGGATAGCTATCTGAACTCTTTCAAAATTCACCCTGTCAGGAGCCAAAGCCTGTTAGAGATTTACAATAAGTCCTGTTAAGAACTAATTCCGGTTAGGAATCACTCGGTTAAGGGATTTACAAATATGCCTTGTTAGAAGCACAATACCCTATTAGGAGTAACCTCACTGGAGGAATTAAGAATCCAAGCTAATGGACAACCTTGTTAGAGGATTTAATGTGTAACCAAGCTTATTAGAGCTTACCTGGTTAAGGGATTTTACTTCTATTGTAATTGCTAGAAAACAATAGGTTTTCTTGATTTGTCTGAGTAGCACTACGTTTGCTTGATCAGATCCTTCTAAGCTTCAATCTGCCTTCACTCAAAGTGCACATCCATTCACTAGTTGGGCAACCACACACTCAACAAGTTTTCTACCAATCTTTACAACTACCTTTACAAACAACTTCATCGACCTTAAATACAAATCAATTAGGTTGGTAATACAACAAAAACCTAAATCTCATCATTAAGATTACAAACAAGTTGGTTCAATCTTGACTATTAGAAATCATGATAATCTCTTCACATTCAAGACAATTCCAACCGCTCCATGATCACTACTCCATTTGACTTTGTAACTCATCACATGTTGTGCATTAAATGAAATCCTCTTTTCTCCTTCCATAGACAATAAGGAAACATGTCAAACCAATTTGAATTTATCCTCATACAATGATCACACATGTCTCCATCGTTACCACTCATTAGATAATAAACAGACAAACTTGATCATTTAGGGTTTAACAGTTGATAAGGTTTACCGGTTACATTACATAGAAAGGTTTGACCCTTTACACTAGTTCACCGGTTCAACTCACAAACTTTACATATCGGTTACAACATCTTCTACAACTCTCTTCTTATTGGTTACTAGACAAAATAAAAAATAACAATATCAACAATAACATGAATACCTTTTACCAGTTCAATTGACATCAATGACAACATATCATTTATGCAATCTCTATGCAAAATGCCAACAAAATCAACAACACAACATGAACACACATAACACCAAGATTTTTGACATGGAAAATATGGTCAAGGGAAAACCCATGGTGGGAACCTACCCACAATATGATGATACACTATTATAAGTATATGAAATATTACAATGGGGAATGCACATGCATTCAAGCACACTACCTAGAACTCACTGCTCAGAAACAACAAAGGGCAACAACCTTGGGAAGACTCACTATCTTACAAACACATTTGGATTACATCTAGAAGATCATGAACTAAGAAAATAGCATCTCCTCATGCTTGATTATAGTTCTAGTTAAGCACATACAATTTTCTCTTCCCACACTTTTGCTTTGCCTCCAAAAGATCAATATATTATTCACAAAAATAATCATCCACAACACAACACACACAATTACAAGGATATTACATTTATTTATACATGAAATCAACCTTGGATCAATGTCATCAAGGTCGGCTCAACATATATCACCTAATTACAAAAATATGACCACGGATGCTACAATATCACATGTGGACCAAAACAATATCGGCTAAGACATAGCATGGACCTAAATCACCACCTCGAATATGAAACACCTCCAAGAATTATATCTCAAACATCCCCAACATGCTAAAAGCATCATGTTGACCAAGAACATGAAGAATATAACCGGACTAAAGAAAATCATCAATAACATGCTCACCGATCAATATGAACCACCAACATGAATAACACACACTCTAGAAACATCCACAAGAATCATGAATTACCACAACAACATTCGCACCAACTCAAATTGCTAGAATCATCATTATCATCATACCAAACTTCAAGAACATTAACTGAGCTGACTATCAACTTGAAAAAATCACTTGCGGAGCTCCAAATCATGAACCACTTGAATTGAGGACACAACCCAATATCCCAAACATAATTTTAAATCTGTAAATCAAGATATTACAATGCGAAGAAATGCATATCAAAATATTGGACACTAGCAATACCGAACAATAGAAAAATTGGCCATGTAACATAGATACACATAACTCACTCAAATCTTCATGCAGACCTCTGAAAATCATACTGAATCAACTAGAGATATCACTCTACACTTTAATTTCCAAACACTGATCATCAATATACAACATAAACCAACTAAATGAACTTCACTACAACACATTTCTCAAATACACAAAGATATCTCATAAGAACACATTTGTAGCATACCAACAAGAATATCCAACAATATCTTGGTTGTGAATTTATTTAGTTATTTATACCTAGCCTTCTTGTTTCTTGATTGGGGACTTGTGTCTATCTCTTAGCTATGAGTTCCACATGGTTGGGTGGCATTTCTTTTTAACCCATTGAGAATATATTTTAGTGGACTTGTTCATGTGTGGTTGGATAGATCTTTACCTTGTATTTTTTCAGTATCTTTATATTTCAGTTGTGAGATGATTTACCATTATATTGTCATTTGTAATATATCTTCCTAAAATGATGTCAAAGATTATGTAACTATTTATTTGTATAGGTAACTATAAAAGATATTTTAAATTATTCCAAGTGGAAAGTATGATAAGGGGCTATGGGAGAGATAGGTGCAGAGGTAGAAAAATTCTTAGATTATGATACTAGGACAGGTTGTCTAGTGAAAAAGAGGGCTTCCTCCAATCGGAGGCAACTTCTGCAACATGATTTATTTGTATCAATGGATGTATTGAAACTAAATGTAATTATATGAAATACATTTTTGTCATTATTTCTTAATGAATATTATCATCAGAATCTTTCCTTTTGTCTTTTAAAATGAAGTTAGTGTATATCTTTATGTGATGAGTTATGTAGTTAACATATGATAGTGAGTGTTGTTAGTAGCAATGTTAGGGAACCCTTAGAGTTCTATTATGTGATGTTGAAGAGGGGAAAAAAAAAAAAGCAAGATTAAATGGTTATATTTAAATAAATCATTCAAAACATAAAACAAAACCATTTACGCCTTGCTTTTTTTACCTTCTCCTTCAGATTGGGCTTGATGAAGTGAAGATGTGCCCTTGTGCTCCACTTGTTTGGATTTTCCCTTCTTTATTGGTATGGATTTCTCACCAAGATCCACAACAAAGATAAAAGGGATGAATTGATAGGTGCCTAAGTGATGGATATGGACTCTAAATGGATAATTGACTATAATGGTGATGTTCTTGATAGATTGCTAAAGCTAAAATGATAGAATAAGATTACTTGACTTGGAGACGGAAAATGAAGAGGAGGAGACCCCAGTTTATAGATTTGAAAGAGGATGAATGGACAGTCAAGATTGAATGGAAATGGAGGGTTGAGATTGAAGAAGAGGGAGCACATGGATTACGAGTACATGAGGTGACAAGTGTGGAGACCAAGATATTTTACATAAAGGCATTTTTTGTCTCCACACTCCACAATGTACATGGGGAAGATATCCCCAAGTACATTGGGAGAATAAAAAAGGAATTAAAAATTCCTTGTGGGATGGATGAGGAATTAAAAATTCCTAAATAATGAAATGCATGGGGAAAGGGAATGAGAAACGGAATTTAAAATTCCTTTGGAAGGTGAGAGGCATGGGGGAGTGTGATATTTTTTAAAATCCTTGAAATGAACCAATTGGGTGCATTTAAGGTGGAAGGTGAGGAGGGGACAAGTGGATTTAGCCATAAATGGCTATGAGTTGACTTGGTTGCTAATAATGGAGATTAACGAGAAGCAAATAATTAAAAAGGTGATTAGGTGAGATAATGAGAAATTAGGGGACAAGTGAGATTTGTAGGAGGATTTGACAAGAGCAAAGAGAATGAGTAGCAGAATTTAAAATTGAAGAATAATGTTAATCAAGATTATGAGGGATTTTAGAATAATTAATTAAGGTAATGGAGGATTTAGAAAAAGTGATTTGTAGGAATCATTTGATTTAGCTAATTAATTTAGATTAATTAACTAAGGGGGTTTTACAAGAAATAGATAATTAGATAAACTTAGAAGAATAGGTAATAATTGATTTATAAATTATTTGGACTATAGTGACATGATTAATTAAATTTAATTAATACTGAGAAGAATAAAGGCTAGCATAATTAAATAAATAAATTATGTAGAAAGGATAAAATTAATTAAATATTTAATTTAATTAATTTTGGATGTCTACATTTCGCCCCTCTTTTACGCAGTGAAAAAATTGGTGGTGGGTAAAAGATAAAAGAAGAGAATGCCCCAGCATGAAAACGCGGGTGGTATATGCCCCTTGAGATTTTTTCGGCAATTTTTAATTTTTTTTTTCGAAAATTCTCGAAAAAAGGAGGAGATGATGAGAGGAGGAAGAAAATGAGATGAAAAGAGAAGGAAATAGTGAAGAAAAAAGAGAAATCAATGAATAGGGGGGAAGGACAAGGAAACGGGGCCACTACGGACCCTATATAAGCCACATGGGGCCCAAGGAGGGGTCATTGTCACATACACCTATTGGAGAATAGAGATCACATATCCCTTGGAGAAAGATATGGCATGTGTTCCCATTCATGAGCACCATGTGGAGAGGGTAAGATGATATGAGAGACCAACTTAGTATGGTCCACTGATACGTAACCTGGACCCACTTAGTGATTTGGTAGAATAGGATAAATTTTAGGGCTAATAATAGGGTTTAAAAGGGTAGCGTGATGGAGGCACTGATCATCATTTTAGCACTATCTCCTTAGGTTAGTATGTGCACTCACAATGCTAGGGTAGATAGAGGGGATCAGGGTAGGCGCACACAACTAGCATATGCACTCGCACTAGTTAGCGCAAGTAGGGGGGTCAACAAGGTCAAAGGGCAGAGGTCTATAGATCAACACCTCTAACTATGGCACAATGCATGCACCATAGTTTTAGCATCTGCACCTGAATAAATTAGTGCGTGTACTTGGTGAGTAGAGGAGGTGAAAACGTTAGGGGGAATGGGGATTGAAAGGATCAACATGGTACATAGATTCCCCGAGAGTAGGTTAGGCAAATTGTCTAGAATAAGAAAGGATTAGGATAGAATATGAGGGATAATGAAGTGGATTAACTAGGTGCAAGAGGATCTAGGACCACTCCCATCACATGATTATTGGTCGGCCACCATGAGACTATACAGGTAGTTGAGAGCATAAGATCAGGAGATATTGAGTACACTTGACTTGGGTTTCATCAGCAAATGGTTGAGGATCAGGGCTCATACAACCATGATAACTGCATTAGTGGAGAGATGGGATAGAAAGACTTGTACCTTCACATGCCTACAAGAGAGGCCTCTATCACTTTACTTCATGTTTGGAGGATCTTGAAGATCCCCATCCTAGCATTAGTCTAGAGTACTGATTAGATGTAGCAGAGTACTACCTTCACTAGGTGTGTGAGTATGAAAAGTTTCCTATGGATGGGACATGTAAGGAAGTTAAGTAGCGGAAACAACTTCCTACACTAACCTTGAGAGGAGGGTAATGCAAAACTTTTTCAGATCGTTACAACAGTTACAGAAAATAGAAATAGATATAATAGCATTCATACCACAACACAGTGATTTACGTGGGGAAAACCCTTTCGGGAGAAAAACCCCACACTCCAAAAACAACTCAATATTTTATTCAGCAATCAAAAATAGATTACAACATACTTGCAGAGCAAGCTCTTCGCAGGAGTACCACTAATCAGAGATTTAGAGGCAACTCAATAGCCATAAGACTCTTACACACAACCTCTATCTCACACACCTCATAAATAGGAGATACAATACAAGAAACCGTCAAACGGTATTACAAAACCATGGGCTAAAACCACCCAATAAGGTGTAGCCGACCTTATCTCCCTTCTAGACGCCCTATGACATGTTAAAGCACACATCAACATGTGTCGCTCCCCTTTACAGCTCATTTATGTATCTGATACAAATTATTTTTCCTATTTCAGGAGTACAAACTTCCGGAGGCCATAACTTGAGAACCGGGTGTCCGATTGACGAACCGTTTGAAGCGCCGGAAAGCTCGCGAAGTGCTCTATCACCTCATAACTAGTTGTGCAGGTTACAACCACTTTTTAGGGCATTTAGGAGCCTCTAAAGCCCCCAAAATTAAGTTTAAACATTTTATCGCACCCCTCCAAGACGAAAAATTTAATATCTTCAAAACTAGTTATGACCTTGCGACGCAACTTTACCGGAATGCTTATCTAACCAACCAGAAGCTTTAGGGAGAGTTTCGCACCATTTCGTGCTCAAATGAAAACTTACTATAAATAGTAACCTCACATAAATGCAAGGTTGAGACACCATTTTTCCCAACAAATCTCCCACTTGTCGAACACCTTGCAGGAGCGGAAGGGAATGTCAACACAATGAATCAATTGCTAGGGGCCATAAGGCCCATAGACTCTGAACACCATCTGAACTTCTCTATGCTCACAGCCTTAGTTAAAGCATCTGCAACATTCATCAAAGTTTCCACCTTAACCAGTTTCACCCTACCATCTTCGACCATATCTCTAACAAAATGATACTGAACATCAATATGTTTGGTCCGGGCATGAAATGTTGGGTTCTTAGCTAGGCTAATTGCACTCTGACTGTCACAGTAAACTGTCACTGTACCTTGTTTTATTCCAATATCTGAACACAGTCTCTTAAGCCAAATGGCCTCTTTACAAGCATGAGTAGCTGCCATATACTCTGCTTCAGTAGTGGATAAAGCAACCACAGCCTGTCGCTTACTCATCCAACTAATTGCACCACCAAACAAAGTAAACACATAAGCACTGGTGGATCTTCTGCTATCAATATCACCTGCCCAATCTGAATCCACATAACCATGGATATCAAGGGAAGTCATGTCTCCAACTGAATTACCATGATAACACAAAGAATACTCTGAAGTACCCTTCAAATATTTGAAGACTCTTTTGACTGCATCCCAACGAACTCTACTAGTATTAGACATATATCTAGAAAGTACTCCCACTGCTTGGGCAATATCTGGTCTAGTACAGACCATAGCATACATCAAGCTTCCAACCGCACTCTGGTAAGGCACTCTGCTCATGTCTTCCATCTCCAATGGGGATGTAGGACAATTTAAAACAGATAGTTTCGTTCCAACTGTAAAAGGAACACTCAATGGTCTACAATTCTGCATGTTGAACCTTTGCAACACTGAATTCACATACTTACTCTGGCCTAGCCATAGCTTTCTATTCACCCTATCTCTTCTAATTTCCATCCCAAGAATGTGCTTTGCTGCACCAAGATCTTTCATTTCAAATTTAGCAGCGAGCTGAGACTTCAGTTCTGAAATCATACCTTTCCCTTTACCAATGAATAACATATCATCAACATACAATGCAATGAATAAGAAATGATCACCATTAGATTTATAATAAACACAGTGATCTGATTTAGAACATTCAAATCCCAAACTCAACACATATGTATCAAATTTCTGGTACCACATCCTAGGACTTTGTTTGAGGCCATACAAAGATTTCTTCAATTTACAGACCAAATTACTTTTGCCTTTCACCACATAGTGCTCTGGCTGTGTCATATAAATATCTTCCTCCAAATCACCATGAAGGAAAGCAGTTTTCACATCCATTTGCTCAACCTCTAAATCATAAGCAGTAGCAATAGAAAGGAAAAATCTAATGGACGTCATTTTTGCAATAGGAGAAAATATCTCACCGTAATCAACACCCTCAACCTGAGAGTAGCCTTTTGCAACCAACCTTGCTTTATACTTCTCAATGCTTCCATCTGAACCAATCTTTTTCTTGAACACCCATTTACAACCAACAGGTTTTCGTCCTTCAGGCAATGGTACAAGATCCCATGTATCATTCTTTTTCAAAGCTGCCATTTCTTCCTCCATAGCAATCTTCCAGGATTCTGCATCATTCATACCTAATGCCTCTTCTACAGATTTTGGTTCATCCACACTAGTATTCAGAGCAAAAATACATCTCCAATCATCAGGTGAATACCTTTCAGGTGGTTGTCTATGTCTTGTAGACCTTCGAACAAGCTGAGTTGGAGGTTCTTCCTCCTCTTCTGAAGATTCAGAGCTAGACGAGCTCTCCTCAAATTCTTGCCTATCTAGGGGTCTCGATTCAACTCTTTCAGGTGTAGAAGGAAGTTGAATCACATCTTCTTTTTTAGTCTGTTCTGGCTGCAATGTAACAGAAGGAGACTTAACTTCTCTAAAAATAACACTTCTACTGTGAATTACCTTTTGTGCAACAGGGTCCCAAAGCTTGTATCCTTTCACACCATAACTATACCCGATAAAGATACATTTCACAGCCTTGTTCTCCAACTTTGTTCACTTCTCCTTTGGCACATGTGCATATGCCTCGCAACCAAAAACTCTAAGATGTCTCAATGAAGGCTTGTGACCTAACCATGCTTCCATAGGCGTTTTATCAACAAGAGCTGATGTAGGAGACCTGTTAATCAGGTAGCAAGCAGTGACAACAGCTTCAGCCCAAAACTTTTGTTCGAGACCAGCACCACTCAACATACTCCTAGCCTTCTCCATCAGTGTCCTGTTCATTCTTTCTGCAACTCCATTCTGCTATGGAGAATACGGAGTTGTCTTCTGCCTGTTAATTCCACAGTCTTTACAAAATCTATCAAAATCATTAGAGCAAAACTCACCGCCATTATCAGTTCTCAAACATTTTATTTTCTTTCCAGTCTGCAACTCAACCATTGCTTTAAATTCTTTAAAACGACTAAAAACTTCAGATTTACTCTTTAGAAAATATACCCATGTCCTTCTACTAAAATCATCAATAAATGAAACATAATATGTGGATTTTCCAATCGAAGAGACATCTACTGGACCAAACACATCAGAATGGATAAGATCCAAAACACCACAAGTTTTATGAGAACTCGAGTAAAACTGAACGCGGTTTTGTTTTCCATAAATGCAATGCTCACAGAAATCAAAGTCAAGATTACAATCATTCAAACCTTCAACAAGGTTTTTATTTTTCAAGGTCCTTAGACCCTTTTCTCCAATGTGGCCAAGTCTCTGGTGCCATAACATAGTCTTCTCTGCAGGTAACTTTGCTTCAGACGAAAGAGCACCCTTAGGTACCTAAAAACCATTTCCATCTGCTGAAGGTGAAACCTTCAAATCTTCCAGTGAAGTATCCGCAGATTTACTTTTTACAGAAGTGTTATTACACTCAACAGTGTATGCTTCAAGCTTATACAAAGTGTCAAACCTGACACCTCTAGCAACTACCATAGCACCCTTAATCATCTTACATCCTGCTTCAGAAAAGACTACCTGCACACCTGCATCTATCAGTTTGCTCACAGATAACAGGTTTCATTTTAATCTAGGGATATGCAGCACACCATTAATCCTTTTTATTCTACCATCAGAAAACCTGATTCTAACTTTACCTCGACCAACAATGTCTAGATGTGAATCATCACCCAAGTACACCTTACCTCCATTAAATCCTTCATATTCAGAAAACCAATCTCTATTGGAAGTTATATGAAAAGATGCACCTGAGTCAATTAGCCAGGCATCATTACCTGCATGAGTCGCCAAAGCTGCAATAAAGGCATTGCCATCTTCCTTGTCGGACTCAGAATCAGAATCGAACTTTTTCTTTTTCTTCTTCTTCTTTTCTTCTTTGCAATCCTTACGGATGTGACCCGGTTTACCCAGTTCCAACAAATGACTTTGGACTTTCCAGGAGATTTCGATCTCCCTTTGGATTTGGACTTGTCACGCTTCTCATTCTTCTTGCCTTTCTCCTTAGGTCTTCCACGAACGGTTAGGGCTTCCTTTGAACTGATGGATACCTTCCTTCGCATCTCTTCACCGAGTAGGGCACCCACCATGTCTTCAAATTTCAAAACAACAGAAGTACTACCGATAGCCATAACAAGAGAATCCCACGAATCAGGCAAAGAACAAAGCAAGATCTGACATTTCTCCTCCTCGTCCATCTTAACACCGATGGATACTAATTGAGCCACCAACATATTGAATGCTTCCAGGTGGTCTGCAATTTGTCCACCCTCTTCCATCTTCAAGGAATACAATTTCTTTCTTAAGAAAATTTGATTTAATAAAGATTTCACTTGATACATCTCACCAAGCTTAGTCCATAGCTTCTTTGCAGAGTTCTCTTCATGGACATTGATTAGAACAGAGTCTGCTAGGCACAGTCTGATTAGACCCTTGGCTTTTCGGTCCATAACATCATACTGAGCTGTCGCAGTAGGATCTGAGGGCCTTTGGACATTCGCATCAACAGCATCCCAAAGATCTCGATCTATTAGCAGATCTTCCATCTTCAGCTTCCACATCTCAAAATTACTTCCATTAAATTTCTCCACCTCTATTCTCCCTGACGAACTCGCCATCTGAATATTTCTGCAACAAGATCAAAAAGTGTCTTCTGCACAAGCTCCCACTCAAATTTGGATTAGTTCAAAAAACCCAACTGCCCACAATTGAAACCAAAGGTGATCAGGCTCTGATACCACTTGTAAGGAAGTTAAGTAGCGGAAACAACTTCCTACACTAACCTTGAGAGGAGGGTAATGCAAAACTTTTTCAGATCGTTACAACAGTTACAGAAAATAGAAATAGATATAATAGCATTCATACCACAACACAGTGATTTACGTGGGGAAAACCCTTTCGGGAGAAAAACCCCACACTCCAAAAGCAGCTCAATATTTTATTCAGCAATCAAAAATAGATTACAACATACTTGCAGAGCAAGCTCTTCGCAGGAGTACCACTAATCAGAGATTTAGAGGCAACTCAATAGCCATAAGACTCTTACACACAACCTCTATCTCACACACCTCATAAATAGGAGATACAATACAAGAAACCGTCAAACGGTATTACAAAACCATGGGCTAAAACCACCCAATAAGGTGTAGCCGACCTTATCTCCCTTCTAGACGCCCTATGACATGTTAAAGCACACATCAACATGTGTTGCTCCCCTTTACAGCTCATTTATGTATCCAATACAAATTATTTTTCCTATTTCAGGAGTACAAACTTCCGGAGGCCATAACTTGAGAACCGGGTGTCCGATTGACGAACCGTTTGAAGCGTCGGAAAGCTCGCGAAGTGCTCTATCACCTCGTAACCCGCTGCACCAGTTATGACCACTTTTTAGGGCATTTCAGAGCCTCTAAAGCCCCCAAAATTAAGTTTAAACATTTTATCGCACCCCTCCAAGACGAAAAATTTAATATCTTCAAAACTAGCTATGACCTTGCGACGCAACTTTACCGGAATGCTTATCTAACCAACCAGAAGCTTTAGGGAGTGTTTCGCACCATTTCATGCTCAAATGAAAACTTACTATAAATAGTAACCTCGCATAAATGCAAGGTTGAGACACCATTTTTCCCAACAGACATAGTTACATCTTGGGCAGATGATGTAGATTAGGCACATTTCATGCCTAGTGCTAATTATTTGTGTATTTATCAGTGGACAAGTTTTGTCAAATGTTAGTGGTCATGGCTTCCCGATATGATGGAGTAGGTGTGTGTACTATTGGCAATTGACACTCATCTGACAAGAGTTAATGGCATTTGGGGTTGTCATTGATGGCAACTCATCATCTCAGGGTAAATGGTTTAATTTTTTGGTTAACTGACATTCATTGTACTTAATCGATATTCACATTACTTTTCATCAACACTGGCATTCACTTCATACCTGGCTAAGTCCTGATCCCGATAATATGTCTTGATCTTGGTAAAGTGTATATGGAACTTGGTAATGGATAGGACCCACATAGGAAATCTTTTGGTCCTGATTATCTCTTTCATGGATTTTGTGGTAATGTGTGATGGCCGACATGGTCATTGGGATTATGCTTCAAATTCATTATGTACCAACAGCCAACATGTTTATATTTCTCATTGAAGCTGACATGGTAAAGTTGGAAGGATATTTAAGAAGATCATTTCAGTGATAGATCATATGTGTGATGGGATGTGAATTTCTAGTTGTGAATATTTCAGTGAGTATTGGTATGCATATTGGTTAGTGATTAGAAGCATTTGTGTGCAGTTTCATGTGCACAATATAACTGGTAGAAAAACAAAGCTAAACAGAGCATCAATGAACTGATATACAGAGAAGGATATCAGAGCATTCACCAGAACTTATCCAGCATGGTCAGAAGTAATTTATAAGTTCATTTCATTTGTAAACACTTTATTTTGTAAGTCAGTGAGACTTCTTATTTTTTGTTTGAGCAGTGAGCTCTAGGTAGTTAGCCTTTCTACATATCTAGACTCTCTCATGTAATATTTGTATACCCTTATCAAGTATATAGATATTGTGGGTATCAACACCACTATGTTTTTCCATTTGCAGGGTTTTCCATGTATAAATACTAGTGTTATGGTGTTGCCTTTCTATGTGTTATTTGGTATATCCACTTTAATTTTATTTACTGTTAACCGATTAATAAGAAATAGGTTCAAAACTAACATTGCTGGTAGAACACTGATTCAACTCCCCCACTCAGTGTTCTTAGATTCCAACAATTGGTCTTAGATCTTGGTTCCTTGAAAGAAGTTTAACCACTTGAGGAAGATCCAGAATTTGGAATCAATGAAAATCGGTCTGCAGCAACAACTTCGACTTTCTCTTGATGATCTTGATAACAAGCAGATGGAGAATAGTAAACTAAAGAATGAATTGAAGCAAGCCAAAGAACACATCATTTCATTGCAAGGAAAACTTGCAGTTGTCAAGGCTAAGAGAAAGGAACTTTGTGATCAATTGCAAAATCGAAACAGTAATGAGGAAGATGCTATGAAGGATCATTGTCAAAAAGTTACTTACGAGAACACTATCTTGAAGAATGAGATGCAAGCCCTAACTACAAGAATATTCTAGGAGATTGAAGACATAAAGAAAAATGAATAAAACCCAGCTCAAGCATTGAAGGATAGATTAGAGGAATGCAATAGAATGACTCATGAGAATGATATGCTAAAAATTGAATTGGTCCAATCCCAAAACAATGAACAAGAACTTGAAAGACCAATTATAATCATGAGGGATGACTTGGTTACTTCAAATGAGTACAAGGACAAATTTCAAGCCTTTTTTGCCAAACTTAATGAAATGTTGAAGAATCAGAGATATGCTAATGAAAAAAGAGGTCTTGGTTATGAAGAAGGAGAAAGCTTCGGTACTGCACAACAAGATCAATCATCTAGATAAAAGCAAAAACACGACAACTAGAACCAGAAATCACCAATAAGATAGCTTAATTCTCACAAATTCAATGGTACATGCTTTATTTGCAATAAATATGGTCATATGGCTAGTCAGTGCAGAAATAGGAATAATCAGAACATTGCATCATTCACCAGTCTTGGAAATGTAAGATGTTATGCATGTAGTAGATTTGGACATATGGCTAACCAATATAGATCAAAAGGAAATCAAGAAAATCAAGGGGTTAATAAGGAAATTCAAAAAAATAATATTTTATGTTATGCATGCAACAAGATTGGGCATATTGCTAAAAATTGTAGAAGAACCCACTAGAAACTAATGGAAATGTGGATGAGAAGGGAAAATAAAAAGTGGAAGACATCAAGAAGAAGCATGAGATGAGATGGGTAATAAGATTTGATACACTACAAGTAAAACAACTGGTAGAGTCATCAGGTCCTACACCGGTAGTAGATACAACTGGTAACTACGGCACTCAGCCTTAGGGGTAGGTAAATTATTGAAGATCATGCAGATACCCCAGATTAGGTCTGTAGTCATAAAATTCTGATTGCGAATGGTTACTCAAGAGATTTCAGTTATTTACCAAAACCTACTCACAGACTATGTGAACTGGTCAAGCCTAACCAGAAACATTTATGACAATGATAAATTAGGGTTAACGACAATAAAAAGGGGAAAAGTAAAGTTATTTTCTTCACACAGTGATCAGGCATTCAGATGAGCGAATTTCCAGAGAATTTCAGAGTTCAAAAGAAATTTGGGTGAGCACTTTATTTTAAGGCAATCTGATCTCCCGACAACTTTTCAAGGTATTTTTTCGTGTTACAGAAACCCTAGTTTTCGTGTTTGGTTATAATGGCTTCATCTTCATCCAGCATCAATACTCCTTTTGTGGTTGAGATTAAGAACCACCCTCATCCCATTTTCAAGAAGCATTCATACAAATCTCTTTTGGATGAGCCATTGAGCGCATTTTTGAAAGTCTATCATGGAGTTCTTCATACTAAAGATATTAGGGCCTATATCTATTGTGATATTGAAGAAATTGGAGGTTATGAGTTGTCCTACATTTTCACTCAACACTTAATTTTTGATAGCCATCTCAAACCAGAATTTGCACACCTGTAGAGGAAGGGTTTTACATAGTTCATGGATTTTCTAGCTTTTGATGAGGCAGAATGGGTGCATTATGTTTTGAGCCGCATTCATGGAGCATTCATCTAGTTGGACCAGTCGTACAAGATCATGGAGGAAGTCATCAAAAATGTTACTTGTTTGCACAAAATTGGAGGCATTCCAGACACAAGGTTTAAGTTATCTAGCACAGAGCTCAATAAAATTACTGGCACAACTTTTGATGTATGCTCTTTAAGATGTGTAGTTTTCAGCGATGATTATTGGATAGAAGGTTTATCAATCAAACAAATTAAAATCTATCTCCGATAACACAATTTTGATGGTACATTAGATGGTTAAGGAGGATGCCCATTATGATCTATGCAGTGTAATATTGAAAGAACACATGACTAACTTGTAGAGGATCAAGCAAGAAAAGAAGAATACCTTCCTATATGGCTCCTTCATTATCTGTTTGATATTTTACTTTTTAGGCAATTTTCTTGGTTTTGGCAAGATTCAATGGGCTTCTGACCACTCGGTCACCACACAAATTGAACAAATTTTGGATAAGCAATGGGATAGGTCAAGTAAAGATAATTTATGGGCATTTTTCAAGACATTTCAAGAGGAAATGAAGAATAGGTCTCAGATTCCCACATCTATAATAGAGAAATATATGGATACTATTATAATAACCAGTGGACAACTAAGAGGGGGGTGGTAAATCAGTTGTCTACAAATTATATTAATCAAACCACTTTATAAACTTTAACCTGAGCACATAAACATTAGATACCAGAATAGTAGAAACAAATACTAGTAAGCAGTATAACTTAAGAATGAAACAGAGAATCAACACAATGCAGCCATACCACATAACACCATGATTTATACGTAGAAAAATTGGTAAAGGGAAAAACCATGGTGGGAAGCCTACCCATAGTCAGATGATACTTTTGCAGAAAGTATGTGATACAATAAGGGGCCTCCACATGCAGGGAGGCACACTACCTAGAGTGTACTTCTCATTACAAAGGAGTCTCACTGACTACAAAGAGGTTCTAAGCACCTCAATATAATTGGAAAACAATCCATAAGAATGAACTTCCAATGATAGCATCTACCATGCCTGATTATATTCCTAGTTAAGCTCAATACTAGAGGCCTTTGATCTCTTACATAAACCCAATTTGATCACCCATGATCGACCAAATCTCCTTCGCATATGATATTTCATTCTATTACCATTACCACCACGATCTACAATGAGATCTTACATATATTTATACAAACCCTAAGGCCTAAACCAATTAAGTCGGCCACCTAAAAGATATTACAATAAGATCATTGCATAAATCCACATTACAATGATTTACCATGTCATCTTTAGACCAAAACAACATTAACCAATCCATAAATCATCCTAGTAGTGTGTAGAGAACACATAACATGATACTGGTCCATAACTTGGACCCAAATATATTCACCATGCCAAAGTGATGTCTCCAATCAGTTGAGGCATGAACAAAGATCACCTTTTGCATCCCAAATTCCATCTAGAAGCTGCACCAACACCACTTATGCATTGTGTTAAAGATTCTCAGTAAAAGCTCTACCAGTAAAACCTTAAACTCTTACCAGTATAGGCTTACTAGAGTGTATGATAGCATTCAATCATCAAATCAATACCAACTGACCAAAACATACTCTAGAAACATCAAACCAAACATATTCCATTGATCCAAACATGTCGGTAGTATCCAACTAATAGTCCCTTCTATCGGTAATGCTAGTTCTTCTACCGGTAACCAAAATTTCTCTATCGGTAACCAATCATATCAGCTAGTGTTGACATCAATGACAAAACATCAATGCAACACATAATTAATTCCTTCATATTGCCAATAGATACAATTTGTTTTATGGTCAGTAAAGATGAATGTATGATGGAGGTTGTACAACCTAGAATAATTTGGATAATGCCAATGGGCTATGAGGTAGATGAGGCCACACTAGATGCCTATGCACAACATCTATTGTAGGCACTGGTAGATGAGAAGGAAGAAAAATTTGGCACTACCCAGGAGAAAGGTCTGAAAGTTCATAAAGAATAGGTAGCTCTGGCAATCTGGAAGAAGATGACCAAGGTAGTAGCAGAAACATTGATTAGTGAAGGTCATGATAGGCCCAAGGTTGAGCAGAAAGTCAAAATTTTGGAAGAACAAAGGAAGAAAGTGTTACCTATTTTCACTACTAGCTCCATCAAGTAGAGCTATGATATTTTACACATGAGCAAGAAGGTGCATTTTTTATTCTGCTAAATTGCATTCATGATTATTTGAAAAGAAAGACAAAAGATTGCAATATCATATTTCATGGCAGAAAGATGCAGAAGATATCAGATCAATATGCCTCAGAAGGAGAAACAAGTGCTAAGTATGAAAAGAATACATGTTTTTGTCTAACTTGTTTGCTTCATGTGCAGATGTAGGGAAAACAACTTTTCGTTCATTGAATTATAGCATGTGGGGTAAAATGTGGCTCCCACGAGGGTTGAGCCTAGCATGTTGATGTAGATGGGTGTTTCTTTGCGGTTTTTTGATTTTTTGCCTTATTGGTAAGACCTACCCCTATCAGCAAGACTTACCCCGATGACCCGATGAGTAGTGCAGAGAGTGGAATGTTGTCATCGACTATCGCAAGGAGCTATCTCATGTTATCCCGATGACCCGATGGAAATTGTAAAGCAATGTGTGAAGTCATCAAGTAATCAGGGGGATTCGTTTCATGCTATCCCAATGGAAAGGCCCAGGCGTAGACCATTCATCCCACATTAGCCGCACAGAGGAGATTTATCACATTTATATGTAAGGCCACATATATCCTTAATGTCAAAGCTTATGGGCTTTTGATAAAGAGAAGTTCAGCATTGTTGGGCCCACCACATGTGCGCGTGTCTTAAAGTGGCCAAATTTTGCAGTAAAAGGGCAAATTAACAAGTGAGCAAGTTGCAAAAGATCTGACAGCCATCGCTATACCACTATGCGAAAGTGCTTTACTGGGGAGGTGGTGTCTAGGTGGAAGTTGAGGTGGTGCCCAGGTGGATCATGTGGCAAAAGAAAGGTCCAAGTGGTGACACACAATAGAATGGCATGCAAATCAAGGAAGATCGGACGGTGGAGTGACATTCCAAGGCTATCCATAACTCTCACTATATCGCGGTTGTGATGTGCCCAAAATGAATACCCTCACGATAGGTAGTGTCGAGGTGGACTCTGATAAAATCACAAGGTGTGATGTGGTGACACGCAACAAAAGATGTGGAAGGTCCAGCGGTGATGACGCGGTAGAACAGGAGGCATGTCATCAAAATGAATGTCAAAAAAACCTTGACTGTGATGGATCTCTAAATGGATTCACCAAACGCATCAGTTTCATCGAAATAAGAGGTACCAATGAAACTGAAGTTTCAATAAGAAATGAAAACTGCTTGCCGAGGGAGGAAGTTTGGCCGAAAGATTGATGCCAAACAAACCAAAGTGAAATGGTGGGTCTAGTGGCACTGAGGTGGCAGATGAGGTTGTCTTAGGTGGACCAAGTGGTAAACCAAAGATTGACATGTGGCATGGATGGATGAAGAGGTAAAGGTCAAGCAAGTTAGAAAGATCAACGGTGATCAAGAAAGATCCAATGAATGTCGCTATGTCGCAATGTGAAGATGATCATCGAATACTCATCGCGACTTGGTGACAAAGCACATGCAGAAAAGGTGAGTGCCCAGGTGAGATAAGGGTTGAGAAAGTTTGAGAAGATCCAATGGTTGTCACTATACCACAAGATGAAGATGTTTGATAGTTATTCCTTGCAACTTAGCGACTGATGACATGGTAGTTAAGGTGGGCTTAGAATGAATCAGGATGTGCCAAGCGGTAGAGCATAGCAAAAGAATTAGGGTGGTCCCAAGTCTAGTGGAAAGTCCAAGTGGTGATTAGGTGGATCCGTGAGTGAAATAGAGGCTGACACATGGCACAAATGGACAATGAGTTGAGGAGCAAGAAAATTGGAGCCGATCCAACAACTATCACTATTCCGCAATGCAAAGATGATCAACAATTACCTATCACGGATCAGCAACAAAGAAAGGATAAGTCCAATGGTGGGTCCAGCCTAAGGTGAGAGGGTAGTCACGTGGCAAATCAGACGGTGGTAGGCAGATATGAGAACAAACCAAATGGTGGGGCCTGAAAAATAATTTTGTGGAGTGCTACCATTGGCTATCAGAATAACTCACCCTACCCTGATATCCCGATGAGGTCGCCAGTAAATTGGAGTGAGCTGGAGTGCATGGTGGAGCGCACCATCGGATATCACATTATTGGGAGCACACCATCAAATATCGACGGGAGTGTTTTGACACTATGCTGATAACGCGATAAGAAGGTGCACGAAGTGTAAATTGTCCATCTAGGTGAACGCAGCGTGAAATATCATGAAGTTGTTTTCAGTTTGGATACTCTTTTTGTAGTTTTGGAGGAGTTTATCTCTTAATTAAGCCCTTGATTTTGAGGAAAGGCTTAGATTTGATGACAACTGATCCATCTTGGAGCCAAAAATTCAAATTTTGAATTTTTGCAAGCTTTTGTATAAGTGATTGTTTTTCACTCTTTTTTCTTGAGTTCTAGAGTTGGTACCGATTCAGTAGCAGAGATCTTTGCTCTTCTAACTCATTTTTTTAATGAATATTTTCAGATTTTCATGAGCATTATTTAGACTTTGTAATGAGAAATACTCCTTGTTTTCAATAAACAACTGAATGCTTCTCTTATTTTCTGTGTTCTAAATGTTGTTGTGAATATTTTTGGATGAATTAGTTGGGATTATTATTAAATAATTCTTCATTTTATCTCTATTCCTTCAACATTCAGTGCATGGTTAAGCATACTATAGTGCAAGTCAGTGTTTGAGTTATACTTTTTGGTAAATGAAGTTGTGGGAACTATCTTTGCTCTCCTTCACAAAAGTATCAGAAAGACTGAACCTTTCACATGAGGCGTTTATGCAAAGTATGCAATCTAGAGTTGTGAGTGGTTTAGTTTTCTTTATTGGGTTCTGGTGATTTCCTTATCATTGCAAGTCATTTTCAATCATTGGTGGATCACCTGGCAGTAGTTAATTTTTGAGTTTTATGAATATCTTTCTACCCCTTTTCCAGTCAAGAAGTCATTATTTTTTAGGTGATCAAATAGGAGGTCGGCCTATAATCTGGGGGTCTTCTCTCATAATAGGATACCCACAGCCTCAGAGTAGTCTAATGTGTCACTGGATTGCAGGAATTTCAAGCTTGCATCGGGTACAAATCCATGTGACAATAGTTTTTTGGCATGCCCGGTGGGACCGTTGAACTTTTCTAAGTTCATTGAAGACAATTTTTGTTGGTTGTTGTCTTGGTGTGAGCAGCAGTGATTCCAACCTTTGGAAGAGATTTTTAATCATCACACCTAGTGACTTGAGGTTCAAATCTTTCGGTTTCAAAGATCAAGTGCTGATATGTTTTCAAATTAATTCTTCTATTGTAATTTCTAGTTTTGAATATGATTAAAGATGTTGATTTTTCAAGGAGATTCATATTATTACCCTCCATATCATGAGAATGTATCTCTTACACCTTGTTACCAACCATATCCAACTAACCAAGATGCTAGTTCTTACCCAAATGACCCTACAATGACAAATTACCACTATTCTCATCATCTTTTTCACCCTCTTATCCCTACTCAATCTCATTATCAGCTAGTATATGATCAAAATCAACCCAGGAGGAAGTTTTTGGTGCTAACTAGCATGACAATTTCCATAATCAGCCTCCAAACCATCTTTACGAGATCATATTAGACCTATTCCAATAGTTTGACCATGTGTTGTGGGCTTTGAGCCAAGAGTTTGAACTTATGTAGATTAATGATGTCAATAGGACATTCTCACACATGTTTGATATGATGGTCAACATCAAGAAGAAGAAAAAGACCATTATGTAGTAATAAGAAATGGTTGAACAAGCCTATTTTTATAACCAAAGGATCCAGACACAAAGGATACAGTTTGAGGAGGGTCTTGAATGAGAGATAGTCATTAAGGAGGGGCAGATGAAGCTCTTATCTGCTCAGGTGCAAAGAAGCTAGAATTATTTAGAGTATCAATGCCAGCAATTTGGAGAAAGTTTTGAAAAGTAAAGAGCTATTGCAAAAGAAGAATAGATTCAAACAGTTCCTGCTATTCTAGAGCAACCCATTAACCAACACAACTCACATAATATGGAGGAGACTAAAGATATAAACTTCCTACATTTAGCTATGGAGGAATATAGAAGGCAACAACAACAAAGTTTTGAACAAAATAACATTTGTTCAATTGAATCCTTGAATGTTCTAACTAATGAATTTCTTTGTTCTGTTAAAACTGAGGAAGATGTCTCTATAGTTCATCTAGAAGAAGAGTTATGCTCTGATATTATTGAGAAATTTTGTTTAAAGCTAGGTATAAAAGAACCAAAACAATTTGATAGCCTTGATGGTTTGGAACAACAACTTATAGAGGTGCTCAAACAATAGGTGGAGCCTCATGAACCTAAGTTACAAGGTCATAACTGGCTGGAGGAGCTTCCTTTTTGTTGTACAAAAGAGTTGGGAGTTGATATACCCATTGAAGGCTGATTTCAAGAGGCTAGTTCATTGTTTGAGCATTTGCCTACCTTCTTTGAGGAAGATGAGCCTAAATTAGAGTGTCCTTTGAGTGATAATGAGGACCATAAACAATTTCCTTTCTAGTGTATAAAAGAGCCTGAGATTGATGTTTAATTGCAAGTGTGTTGGAAGAAGTCACTTCATTGTTTGGACACTTTCCTTCCTCTATTGAAGGAATGAGTGTTCATTCAGAGCAACAATATGTACATCAAGTGAGTGAGCATGTGCCTTGGTTGCTTGACAACCAGGAGATCATCAAGGAAAGCCCAAGCTTTGTCCTTACAATGGGTTGTTCTATTAGATACTTAGCCCAGATGGAGTGCAATAAAGCACCCACACATGAAGTTTTAGTCGGAGATGGTGTCAAGGATGCATTTGCAGCTAAGCAAGAGTTTTTCCAACTCTCTTATCCTCTTTGGAGCAACAAAGAATATGATCAGTTTGATCAAGTAGATGGACTTGTTCACCTCTTTCAGGGGATAATACTTCATCTTCTTGAATATTTTTCTATGTATCTGTTGTTCTTAGCTATCCTAAAGCATGCAACTCACAATAAGTTGAGAAGAAAGGGTAGCTACTTCATTCATCATGTAAATGGTTTTGTTTAGCTAAGTTTGGTCTTGTTCTTAGTGTAGGATAGGTTTTTTAGTTGTAGTTTTCATTTTCCCTAAATGCCTTGTGCACAATACTAGGAGTAATAAGAGTCATACTACTGCAATCCATCAAAGCTATGTTTATCCCCTCTCACACACAAAAGACATATCTCTCTTATAGCTGCAATAAATTGTTGCAATGTTTCAGTTGTGTTTTGTTGTTTTGTCCTATCCTAATTTGTCAATACACATGCCTAATTCATGACAGTAAGGTGTTAAGTTCACTGCCATAAACCACACACCTGTACTCAATATATTAGGATAGGTTTTTGCGAGAAAAGAGAGTTTTTGCAGTCATGTGTGATGTGTTGTTTTAGTTTTCTATTAGTCTCAGCGACTCTATGCCCAATGGAAAGCATAAGGCAGCTGGTCAAGATGTTTAGCAGGCAAACATATAGTAGATGTCACAAAAAATGTTACCTATTTTCACTACTAGCTCAATCATGTAGAGCTATGATATTTTACACGAGCAAGAAGGTGCATTTTTTATTCTGCTAAATTGCATTCGTGATTATTTGATAAGAAAGACAAAATATTGAAATATCATATTTCATGGGAGAAAGATGCAGGAGATATCAGATCAATGTGCCTTAGAAGGAGAAACAAGTGCTAAGTATGAAAAGAATACATGTTTTTGTCTAACTTGTTTGCTTCATGTGTAGACATAGGGAAAATAATTTTTTGTCCATTGAGTTATAGCATGTGGGGTAAAATGTGGCTCCCACAAGGGTTGAGCCCAACATGCTGATGGAGATGGATGTTTCTTTGTAGTTTTTTGAATTTTTGCCTTATCAGCAAGACCTACCCCAATCGGCAAGACTTACCCCGATGACCCGATGAGTAGTGTGGAGTGCAAAATGTTGTCATCGGCCAGAAGGAAGGAGCTATCTCATGTTATCTCGATGACCCAATGGAAAGTGAAAAGTGGTGTGTGAAGTCATTAGGTAATCAAGGGGATTGGTTTCATGTTATCCCGATGACCTGATGGAAAGGCCCAGGTGTAGATCATTTATCTCACATTAGCCACGTAGAGGAAATTTATTGCATTTATATGCAAGGCCACATATATCATTAGTGTCAAAGCTTATGGTCTTTTAACAAGGAGCAGTTTAGCATTGGTGGGCCCTCCACGTGCATGCATGTCTCAAAGCGGCCAAATTTTGCAGCAAAAGGGCAAATTAACAAGTGAGTAGGTTGCAAAAGATTTGATGGCCATCATTATACTACTATGCAAAAGTGCTTGACTCTTAATCTCTGTGACTTAGTGACTGGTGAGGTGGCATCCAAGTGGAAGTTGAGGTGGTACCTGGGTGGATCATGTGGCAAAAAAGAGGTCCAAGTGGTGACATGCAACAAAAGGGCATGTAGATCAAGGAAGATCAGACGGTGGAGTGACATTCTAGGGTTATCCATAACTGTCGTTGTACCGCAGTTGTGATGTGCCTAGAATGAATACCCTTGTGATAGGTGGCATGAAGGTGGACTTTGAGCAAATCATAAGGTGTCATATGGTGACACGCAACAGAAGACGTGGAAGGTCCAGTGCTGATGGCACGACAGAACAAGTGGCATGTCATCAAAATGAATGTCAAACAAACCTTGGCCGTGCTAGATCTCTAAATGGATTTACCAAAGGCATCAGTTTCATTGAAATAAGAGGTATCGATGAAACTGTAGTTTTGATGAGACATGAAAACTGTTCATCGAGGGAGGAAGTTTGGCTGAAATATTGATGCCGAACAAACCAAAGTGAAACGGTGGGTCCGGTGATACTGAGGTGGCAGATGAGGTTGTGCTTAGGTGGACTAGGTGGAAAACTGGAGATTGACACATGACATGGATGGACAAAGAGGTAAAGGCCAAGCAAGGCAGAAAGATTGACGGTGATCAAGAAAGAACCAATGATTGTTGCAATGTGAAGATGATCACCAAATACTCACCGTGACTTAGCGACAAAGCATGTGCGAAAAAGGTGAGTTCCCAGGTGAGATAAGGGTTGAGAAAGTTTGAGAAGATCCAAAGGTCATTGCTATACCATGAGATGTAGATGCTCGATAGTTATTCCTTGTGACTTAGCGACTGATGACATGGCGATTAAGATGGCCATCCAAGTGGGCTCAAAATGAATCAAGATGTGCCACATAGTAGAGTGTAGAAGAAGAACCAGGGTGGGCCCAAGTCCAAAGGCAAGTCCAAGTGGCAATTAGGTGGATCCATGGGTGAAATAGAGGCTGACACATAGCACGAATGTTCAAGGAGTTAAGAAGAGAGCAGGTTGGAGCCGATCCAATGGCTATTGCTATTCCGCAATGCGAAGATGATCGATAGTTACCTATCACGGATCAGAAATAAAGAAAGGATAAGTCTAGTGGTGGGTCTGGCTTAAGGTGAGATGGTGTTCACGTGGCAAATCAGATGGTGGTCGATCGAATATGACAATGAACCCAATGGTGGGGCTCGACAAAGAATTCTATGGAGTGCTACCATCACCTATCATAACAACTCACCCTACCCCGATATCTCGATGAGGTCGCTAGCGAATTGGAGTGAGTTGGAGTGCATGGCGGAGTGCGCCATCAAATATCACACTATTGGGAGCACACCATTAGATATCGGGGGGAGAGTTTTGAGGCTATGTCGATAACTCGATAAGAAGATGCACGAGTTGTAAACAATCCATCCAAGTGAACTCAACATGAAATGTTGTGAAGTTGTTTTCAGTTTGGCTACTCTTTTTGCAATTTTCGAGGATTTTCTCTCTTAGTTAAGCCCTTGATTTTGAGGAAAGGCTTAGAATTGATGTTAGCTGATCCATCTTGGAGCCAAAAATTCAAATTTTGAATTTTTGTAAGCTTTTGTATAAGTGATTGTTTTTCACTCTTTTTTCCCGAGTTCTGGAGTTGGTACCTATTCAGTAGCAGAGATCTTTGCTCTTGTAACTCATTTTTTTAATGAATATTTTCAGATTTTCATGAGAATTATTCAAACTTTGTAATGAGAAATACTCCTTGTTTTCAATAAATAACTGAATCCTTCTCTTATTTTTTGTGTTCTAAATGTTGCTGTGAATATTTTTTGATGAATTAGTTGTGATTATTATCAAATAATTCTTCATTTTATCTCTATTCCTTCAACGTTTAGTGGATGGTTAAGCATACTATAGTGCAGATTAGTGTTTGAGTTATACTTTTTGGTAAATGAAGTTGTGGGAACTATCTTTGTTCTCCTTCACAAAAGTATCAAAAAGACTGAACGTTTTACATGAGGTGTTTATGTAAAGTATGCAATATGGAGTTGTAAGTGTTTTAGTTTTCTTTATTGGATTCTTGTGAGTTCCTTATCATTGCAAGTCATTTTCAATCATTGGTGGATCACCTGGCAATAGTTAATTTTCAATTTTATGCATATCCTTCTACCTCTTTTCTAGTCAAGAAGTCATTAGTTTTTTTTGTGATCAAATAGAAGGTCGTCCTATAATCTGGAGGTCTTCTCTCATAATAGGATACCCATAGCCTCAGAGTAGCCCAATGTGTCACTGGATTGCAAGAATTTCAGGCTTGCATTGGGTGCAAATCCATGTGACAATAGGAAGAAATGGAGCAGCAGAGAAAAGAGGAAAGGAAGCCTAGAAAGCAGCTCAAGCCACACCCAATGTGGTCCTGGCTACAATAGAAACTTCCAAACAACCAGAAGAATCTTAAGATGAGCCTACTAGTCAAACACCGGTAGAGCCACCTAAGAAGAAGCACAAGGTCATGTGTGTGAAAAGTGGACTTGTATCTATATTTTAATACAGAACACTTCAATTAATTCATTAGATGCACGGTTAGTAAATCAATAATCAATGAATAATAAAACCATTACAAACAAACCTATTGCCTTCTAGTAGATGTGTGTTTTAGTCTTGATCTCAGATTTCTTTGTGCAACACCAGTGACTAGATGACACCTAAATGAAGGATTTAATCTTTATGAGCACAAAATTGAGCTAAATTGATGCAAGATTAAGCTAGATGAGTGAATATTGAGTTTGATGAATTAAAGCAATCATGACTAAACTAATTTGCAATAAACTAAGATGTAATATTCTCAATGCACAAATATCAATGAACCTACAGCAAAAATAACATAATAATGATTAATCTCTAGGCTTTTTTAAATGAGAGATGAGAGCCTAAATTTATAGAAAATCTAGAGAGAGACCAACGGTCAATATCAATCAGTGATGAGCGACAGAGATTCTTCAAGAGGAAGAAAAATACAGGTGAACTGATGTGATTGGCTTCTTTTCTCAGCTTTAAAGGAAATTGAACTAAATTTAAGATAAAATTTAAAAAACTGATTTATTTCATATTTTTATTCAATTTTGATATTTAATTGATTTAATTGCTTTTCTGAGAATTTTCAATTTAATTCCTTTTTTATTTCTTTTTCCAATTTTAATTCCTTTTTTAATGATTTAATGGCAAATTGATTTATTAATTAAATATGCTAGGATATTTAATTAAATAAATATGATAATTGATTAAAATGATTTACTTGGAATGATTAATTAATTAAATAAGTATTTAATTATAGAATGATTTATTTGCCATATGAAATTGATGATTTAGGAATTAATTAATTAGGTGCTCAAGATTAATTTAATTACCTTTGGTTAGGACCTTGGTGATGTAGCCGAGATTAGGGGCCCATGGCTTAGGTGACCATTTTTAGGGTATTACAAAGGCTACTCAGCAGTATATGACTATTTCTTCTAAAGAAATAGAATCTGATGCAGAAATTAAGGAGGTTCCAAAAAAGAAAGGCATTTTTGCTAGAGTTGTGAGGGAGAAGAAAGAGGAACAAAAGAAAAAACCATTCAAGGAGACTCCTCAGAAGCCAAAGATTACAATTATACATAAGTGAAAACCTAAATCAGATGAGTAGTCCAAACTAGAACCAAAAACAAGAATTGGTATGAAGAAGGCAGAGGCTCAAGATTTGATTGACCAAATAATAAATGATGGTAATGTAAATGATATTTCTTTATTCTTTGATGGTTTTGAGGAAAAGGATAGAACATTGATTGAATGCTGTTTGAATGTTTGAACTCATTAGTCCCAAAATTTTAAGCTCAGGAAGGTGTAAGCTCTTTGGGTAAACTAGAGGAAATCATTGATTTCGTTCCCAAACACTATGATTCTTTATTAAAAATTTCAGTTTCAGAGGCTAAAGAAAATTTTGTGGCAGCCCGAAAGTTAAGATTTTTGTAAATGATTGAGATTAATAAGGAGAAACTCTAGACTTGCTTGCAATCCATTGATGCAGCTTTGGTTGAAGGAGGCAGTGTATTAAAGACTTGTCTAGATTTTGATAAGCTCACCGGCTCCATAGACAAGCAACTGTCAAACTGTAAGAAAAATTAATTTAGATTTCTACCTCTTACAACCCAATAGTTAATCTACCAAATTCTTTGGATGGTCATGGATCAAATTTTTAAATTAGAGAAGGATAGGGACAAAATAATAAGAAGAGCAATTGAGCTCCGGAATCTGATTGGTCCCCAACTTGATAATTTGTTGTTTCATAAAACAAAGTGTATTTCTAACTTGAAGAAAGGAGGATCCCACTACTTTGGAAGAAGTAGAGTATTATGCCAGTATCTTGAATGGATTCATCTCCATTCTTGAATCTGTTAAGAAGGGTTGGGATAGCTACTTTTCATTTTTGAAGAATATGTATGCAGATATTTTGAAGTTTGTATAGAACTAGCTCATGTTTATAACTGTATAAAATTCTTTGTGGGCACCCCATTTTGTCATTGATGCCAAAGGGGAAGGAATAAGTGAAAAATGTATATATTTATCATGGGGAGCATTGGATGTATATAGTAGATTCATGTACAGGTCAGGAGGCTATGGAGATTCAGTGGCAATTTCATAGATGGTATCATTTTTCACATGAGTGTTGCCATCAATGCCAAAGGGGGATATTTTGTTGGCAATTGAAACTCATCTGGCAAGAGTTAATGGAATTTTGGGTTGTCATTGATGGCAAATCATCATCTCAAAGTAAATGGTTTCATTGTTTGGTTAATCGACATTCATTACACTTAATCGATATTCACATTGCTTTTCACCAACACCACCATTCACTTCATACCCAACTAAGTCCTGATCTCGGTAACATGTCCTGATCTCGTTAATGTGTATATGGAACTCGGTAATGGATAGGACCCAGATAGGAAATATTTTGGTCTTGATTATCTCTTTCATGGATTTTGTGGTAACATGTGATGGTCGACATGGTCATCCAGATAATGCTTGAAATTCATCATGTATCGACAACCAATATGTTTATATTTCTCATTGAAGCCGACATGGTAAAGTTGGAAGGATATTTAAGAAGATCATTTTAGTGATAGATTAGATGTGTGATGGGATGCAATTTTTTTGTTGCAAATATTATAGTGAGTATCGGTATACATTTTTGTCAACAATTAGAAGCGTCTATGTGCAATGAATAATGCAACTAAATGTTACTAAATGAACAAAATGGTAAAGTGATAATGCAACTAATGATTATGCAACTAATGACTATGCAACTTAAATGGACAATGCAATTATTTTTAGATAATAATGCATAATGAAGTGATTTTTTTGGAATGTGCTAACCATAGTACAACAACATAGGATTAGAAGAAATCAAGAATGTGAGTAAATTGAGGTCTCCAAAGTACATATTGGTGGAATGAAATGCAGATGATGGAATGGAAGGGATTTTTTGTTGTACAAATGTGGAGAGAAATCATATTTTTTATTTTTCCAAGGATAGTCTACACAATTGATTTTAGGAATCGGGATGTTATGAAAAATCCAAGGCATGGAATGACTCTCAGACAATCAGGAATCTCCAACATGCAACTGTGTAAACATCATATAGATATAGGTACAGGGCTATAGGTTTGTACAAGAAAGACCTTCAAATACACCATAACACAAAAAGCATGCCCTAGTATGTCCCAACCCCTAACATACCAGGATATAGATTGATCCTGGTAGCCATGAGTAGGAGTCGTTATAGGACAAAGTGATGCAAATCAAAGCAAACTGACCAAATCATGCAAGAAAAATGTACAGGTCCAACTAACATCTCTTGCCAAGAGTAGGACTTAGGGTTAGGATAGGGTTCCCGATAGGGGAAGGATGCATCCTAATGGGTAGGAGTGACTAATGGATCTGAATAGGCAATAGAGAAGATGACGCGGACACATGAATGCAGATGTGGTACTTGAGTGTGAAGACTTGATGGAGTATATATGGATGGATGTTTGGATAACACACAAGTGAGGAAGAAGCACAAGCTCAGGACTCAGGATTAAGCTCAACGTGATGAGTGAAAGCTCAATTTGATGGGATGATCCTTATTCACGATCTAGGTAGAGACTTATCATCATATATCAAGGGGAAATGGATAACCAACCTATTGAGGATAGTTTGGTGGGAAAAGCACATAGGCTTGTTACGGAGGATACTAAAATGAATCACATCATTTGTGGAGGTGGTTAGGAGCACCTTGCTCCTTTTCCTTTTGTTGGGGTGGGATGACAGGGTCATCAAATCAATTTTCTTGATAAAATGAAGGAGACAACTAACAGTGGTTAGGGGGATGGATGCTATGAGAGAAGTTTTATGTCATGGCATGGATTAAAAAATGAAGGAGACAAACTAGCAATCAAGGGGATAGAAGTTATGAGAGAAGGTTTATAAAGTGGCATGAATTAAAGAATGAAGGAGATAATAGGAAGTGATCAATGGGATGGATGCTATGAGAGAAGGATTATGTAGTGGCATGGATTAAAGAATGAAGGAGACAACCAGCTATAGGCGAGCAGGTGGAATGTGGAGGAGTATGTAAGGTCATGTAATGACTCATGTCATGTCATTGAATATTAGCACATTGAATCTAATTGCTTGAGTCATGTTAGTTAACTTCACATACTTTAATTGATTATCTCCATGTATATCAATTCACCACCTTCAAATTAGAGCACTGGATGTTCCTAACCTTGGGTGTTGGGAGCAAAAGATAGAGTCTAACCTTATAGATGATGGATCCTGATTATTTACCTTGACGCTTGTAAACAGGTTTTCACCAAGGTACTTTTCCATAGCACCACAAAGTGGTTTTCACTGATAGACAAATTGATTTTTCTTTAATTTTTTACTTATTTTTTTCTTTTCTTTTTTGTATTTTACCAAAAAAAATTTAATGCTTTTAGACAATTGGTGACCTTCTAAGGACTTAGGCATAGAATCTCTTCAGGTGCATGATATTCATAGGCTCCTCCAAGGAATCACCTTTAGGAGTAGCCAACTGATATGTGCCTGATCTATATTTTATTGTGATCACATAAGGTCCAACAAAATTAGTCTCAACCTTTCATTTCTTTTCTCTTTCCTGAAGGTTTTTCTAGTTTTTCATAAAGACAAAACCACCAACTTCAAATTCTCAGGTTCTGACTTTCTTGTTGTAGCTCAAGCATAAGAAATTTTGATATACCTAGAGATGGTTCAAGGCCTTGAGATGCCTTTCATCTAGCAATTCTAGATCTTTCATCTTGGAAACTCTATATTTCTCATTAGGGAGGATATTATGTAGTGAAACCCTTAGAGACGAGATGATGCAGAGAGTCTTGAGGCCTTGTTCGATACACCTTCTTGAGTGACTTGTCCTACTCAACCCTACAACTACTCAAGTCCTTCCTATGGCACTTGGAAAGGCTTATGATAATGAGACCCCCAAGATCTAAACCTTCTTGAATTGCCTCCTAGGTATAGCCAATGGTTTCTGGACAGTCAACTCCTCCACTTGAGATTGCCACCTTAGTTACTCACACACTCCTCTCCTGGGCTGCAACCACTCCTGCAAGAATCTTAACACACAATCTCTTCCTATGGTTTCACAATGCATCAAAAAGGTATCTTCAATGTGTTTTGAGTTTTAAGACTCACCAAATCCATTGCTTTGGCTTCTTAACACTTCTAGGTCTCTACTGACACCTAATTAGGCCTAATTGCATTAGCCATCCCTACACAGTTTTAGGGGGTTAATTTGCAAAAGTACCAAAGAAGCCTAGAAATAAATCATGGATTTGAGTACCCTTTTACAATTTACAAACAATAATGGAAAATTTTATCTGGGGTATCCATACAAGTGGGGTTTCTAATGCTACACTAATTTGAAGGGTTTTAGGCCTAGTTGGTGAATTGGCAAGATGGGTCTAGAACTCTTCACCAATCAAATATCTTGATCCAAAAACCTTGGTAACCTTCAAGGGAACTTAGAGGGATTTCCATTCATATTCCACTTGGACCTACACCAATCTTCATGTGCTCACAAATCTCACTTTTCTTGCTGTCCTAACTCACCTACTCCTAGCGGTGAGCCTATGGCTTCATTATTTCTCCTCCTCCTGGACCTGCAACATCACACACCATATTCATAAGCTATGTAGAGACCCTAACCTATAATTCTTAGTGATTTAAATAGGTTCCATCAAAGAATGCCTATGTTAGAGCCATTTCTAGCTCTTAAACCCTACTTGCAAGGGTTTTGTTCCTAGTTGCAAAGAATGAAAGAAATCTCTACAACTTGGAACAATCAAACCTTCAAATCAACCTTAATGAAAGTAAATAAAATAAATATACAAATATGGAAATAATTTTACACCATCTAGTCCATACTAGATCGTACAAGCAAGAAAAAACAAGATGAAACTGTCAAAAATCGGTGGAAACAAGGTTCCTTCACAAACCAAAAACTTGCTCTTGCATTTCCAATCCTCCAACCCAAACAATGAAGTGAAATTTGGCTTATATAAAATTGTTTCAATTGGTTCAACCAACTTCCTAATTCCTATAACCAAAAATGAAACTTTTGCACGAAATTACAAAATGTTGCTCAGCAACTTTTGACAACTTTTGTTCCAGGATGCAATTTTGCATTCTAAAGCTCTTAAAGGTCCTCAAAAACCATAGAAGACCTAAACAAAACTCAATTGACTCCAAATAAATGAATACATTCATATGGAGTATTTTTCTTGTGAACTACCTAAGCATCTAACTTCTCAGGCTAACAACATCTTGAGCACAACTGACTCAAACCAAAATTTGGACAACTCAACCATGGATCTATTGATTCCTCAATGGTTGGTCCATTTTTACATCAAAAATTAATAGAAAAACTTAAAATAAATCAAATCTTTCATTCTTGGAGTGCTAGGTGCCCTGTACCATACTCCCCTAGGTCAAAGAACTCAAGTCCCTTGAGTTATAAGGTTTGAAATCTCCACTCCATGCTGAAGTTTATCTGCCTCTAACAAACCCTTTCCACTTAACAAGGTAGTTCTTGTAGACTACTTTCATCATCTTCTTTACTATCTTGGTATCCAAGATACTCTCTAACTCAATTGGTTGACTAGGTGGAAAATCCTTTACCCAATCTTCATGAACCGGTGATGGCATGTCTATTTGATTTGTTGGTGTCTCTCCCTTGTATGGATAGATATCACATACATTAAAAGTAGGAGATATCTCAAAGGTAGGTGGAAGTTTAACCTCATAGACATTCTGCCCATACTTGTGCACCACCTTGAGAGGTCCAATTTTCTTCACCATGACCTTAATAGGATGCCCTTTTGGAAGTCTCTCCTTCCTAAGGTATGCCATCACTAAGTATCCTACTTGAAATTGTAGCTTCTTCCTTTTTTTATCAGCTTGAACCTTATACTTCTTGGATTTTTGTTGTAAGGACTACCTTACCTTATCATGCACCTCTTTAATGCCTTCTGCAAAGTTCTCCCCTTGTGCACTCTTGGGTTTCATTGAATTGAGATCTCTGAGCTCTAATATGCCCCTAGGATGGAATCCATACACTATCTCAAAAGGAATTTTACTGATGTTATGGCTCATTGAGTCATTATATGCATATTCTGCCTATCCAAGTACTAGATCCTAATGTTGGCAATAGTACAAGGATATTGAGAAGGTTGTTGATGATTATGGACATAACTAATTAAAGATGTTTTACTGTCTTGATATTATTATTTTGTCATTGATGTCAAGAAATTGATTTTCTAATTCAATATGATGTTGCCATATCTTAAGAAATATGATATGAAGATTATCAAGAAGTCAGTAAAGACACAAGAAAGAATATGATGAACAAGGGGATAAGTTATTCAATGGGCAACTCTATCGAGTCAGACAATGATGAGATCTTGATGTTTTAGATTGTTTTAACATCATCCATATGTTGTAAAATGTAAAGGTTAATACTATACTATGTTATCAAGCAAAGAACCTAGTTGGTAAACCCTAAGGAACCTAGTCGGTAAACCCTAAGGTTATCGCAGTCGGTTAATGAAGATAGAATGTCTACCGAGTGAAGTTTATGTTAAGCCCAATATGGAAAGCTAATGTACTGAGAGGGGAGGGGTGAATCAGTACTTCAAATCCTTTTCTCAACCTTATCTTTACTGTTATGCATAAACATAATACTGCAGTAACATAAAACAAAACTATAATCAACAGATAACATTCATACATGATTCACTCCATAACACATATATTTTGGTCACGCAGAAACTCTTGGTTAGAGAGAAAAACTATGGTGGGGATGGCACCCACAACTTCACTACTACAATAATAAAGAGTGCTCAGTTAGAGCTACATTTAGCTATGTCTGATAGCTTACCCTGTTAGGAGTATTAAGATTAGTTAGATCTACCTTGCTAAAGGATTTATACAACACTATATAAGTGTAGCACCCAGTTAAAGGATTTACAATTTATAGACTTGGTTAGAGTCTTTTAACCTGTTAAAGGTTTTCTCTTACAACTTCAAAATATTACAATATAATCATTACAAATATCTACAACTTTACATTTGAAATGTTGTAGCAGATTCTATGCGCTCAAAATAAGATTACCTTGCTTATAGCATGCCTCTGTAACTCATAAAGTAACTCGGTAAACCCTTCTATTTACTCTGTTCCTCGACTATTCTCTGATAACCTTCTCAATGACCTCTATGATTTCTCATGTATCACATATGCACACACATTTCTCACATTCACACCTCTTTCTAACCCTAAATTCATGATGTATAAATAGACTTCTTATGTCAGTGATCTGATTCATTGCTTCGATCTTACAAACATGATTTCTTGAATAAATAACCATGCAAAATATTTCATTGGTTAGATGACCTCAAAATTATACAAAATCTGTATGTGCAATTTCCAATGTGATAACGATTCTATGTGCCTCGATCTTGTAACATGTTTTCATATGTGTGTCCAGGTTCAATGAATCTGGTAACATGTTTCACTTGGTGTATATCAACTCGGTGTATTATCTTTACTGCTTGGTAGTCATGAAATAACACTCGATAGACAACTTATTGTATACTGGGCTTTGTGACTGTTTTCCTTCTGTAACTGACTAGGCTTTTCATACCAACTAAATATTTTGGTAGTGGTAACTGACTAGAGTATATAGAATGACTTTGTATATAAAACTAATGGCAATTTGATAAGTACTAACAATCTCCCCTTTTGACATTAGTTGAGATGTTTGACAAAACTACTTTCAAAGTCATTACTCAAAAATCTATATACTTTACAAAATTTGACTAAACATGCAGTATATACATTAGTCATTGAAATAGTATAATCAAATATACTCCCCTTATCAATATGTTGTACAAAACACTGTAATGTGTGCTCAGTGATCAATACTCTATAATCACTATTCTTTCCTCTTTTCACTGCTCGGTTCACTCATTCTCTGCTCGATATACTCCCCCTATATACTACACTCCAATTGTTTGATACTTTGAATACTATACACTCCTGATGATATACTTTGATATACTCTGATATACTCCCCCTTTTTGACAAACATAAAAAATTTAGTTACCATTGGGAGGTGGCAACTGATCAAAAATGGATTTGTACTTTGTCTTGGCTTCGGTGAGAGCGACAAAGAGTGCATCCTTTACACTGTCCATTAAAGAATTTTGTGCATTAATATTAGCCAATAATGAAATTAAGCCATCTAAAGTGCTTCCCTCTTGTGTAGTAGAGAGATAAGTGGCTCGGTTTAGCTGTTCTTGAACGGATGAAAGATGAGGAAGGAATAATGTTTGAAGTGTCATTATGTCCATCCTGATCTTGTGTTCTTCATTCCTCAGTTCCAATTGTTGAGCAATGAGCTATTATAGCTTAGTATAAAAATTCTGAACTGAATTGGGCTCGGGGGTCAACTTATTTGAGAGATCGGTGATCTCTTTCTCAATTGCTTCTGTTTTATTCTTAATGTCCTTAAGAAAAAAAGAAAATGTACAGAGTTTCTGAAATAATGAAAGAATGTGCTTGAGTTGAGGGGACAACTCAGCAATAAATTTGACAAGTTTTACCTTGCCAACAGCAATGGATCTCTGTACTTCCTCTATCATTTTAGCAGTTAGCTCCTTGTCTTTTAGTTTTCTCAAGTATTTGGATGCATCTACTCTAGATGTCTCAATCTAATTTAGGAGTTCATCCAATTGAATATGGATGGTTGCATCGGTTGATACTATAGCTAAAGGTAGCATATTTGATAGTAAGGTCTTTACCTTCTGAAGTACTTTATTCTTCTTTTGTATGGCCAATTGCTTCTCTTGTTCGGCCTTTTCTTTGAACAATTCAGCAAATTCATTGAGTGCTTGCCCTTTCAATTTGGAGATTTCTACATTGGGCAACACTATTGGTTATGATAAATCAATTTTGAAACTATGCTTTTTCAACTTCTTTTCTTTACCTTTCACTAGGTGAACCACTACAATAGCATGAGAGGCTTGAGAACCCTCGGTAGGTTGCTCAGTAGAGACAACACTTTTGTCAATTTCTTTAGCCTTGGTAGTGTCCTTCGGTGTCTCAGTGCTTGGTGTCTCAACTGTAACATTTTCCATGCTAGAAGGTGCTTGAGAGGTTTGTTCTTGTGAAGTACCTTCTGCTGTAGACTTTTGACCTTCGGTGCCTTCACCTGTAACCTGAGGAGCTTCAGTTGTAGCAGGTTGATTGATCGGTGGGTAAGGATGAACTTGTTCCAAAACAGATTCACTGGAGACATGTTTTGCATAAGCATTGCCTTCTATCATTTCTTGTTCAAGTGCCTCTGCATCCATGATATCTTCATCTATTTGAATGGTGATAGTAGGGTCTTGCTTAGTGACATCAGGCTCTTGGTCAGTGACATCGACTATTTCCACTGTAGATTGTTCACCAGCATTCTTTCTTCAAAAGATGGTCTTCCATTGCTCTTTTGTTTCCTTGTCCACTTCTATATACAGGCCATTCATCAGTTTCAAGGCCTTTTGTTTTACTGTAAATTGAGTTTGGTTGTTTGTCCGATGTTCTTTTATTTTATCAACCAACATATCAGGAAAGAGATGCACCAAACTTCTTTCTCTGATTTGTTTCTCTGAGTCTAGGGCATATTGCCATCTGGTTTCAATATGTGCATATAATTCCGTAGGAATAGAATTACATATTTCTAATGGGACCACTCAGAATTTGAGAAGTGTGCAAATGACAACTTCTTCAATTTGCCTCTTTTCATCAGCAAATCTGGATTCATATTTGACAAATCTGAATCCACCATATTCCTTTAGATTATTACAAAAAAATTCTACACTATGTACATCTACCTTCTTGCTTTTCACAATCTGAAATTTATTTACATCTTTAGATTCGGTATCACTTGACTCTTTTGGCAAAATGAGTCTCCGAGTAGATTTCTTGTAAGTTCTAGTTACCTTAGGAACATCAACAGTCTTTTGTTTCTTACTCGGTGATGCAGCAGATGCCCTTGTGTTAGGTCTCTTTGTTGGAGGGGTCAGTAGGGCCATTGAAGTGTCTTGTTTCTTTATCTTCAACACTTTTCCCTTGGGCAATTCGGTGCTAAGTGTTATGGCTGCTTCTTGGGCTTCTGTCTCCTCTTCAGTGATGGCTAGAACTCCTTTGATAGGTGTGGAGGAAGACTCTTCTCCAAATTTCTCAGTTAATGCCTTAATCATCTTTGTAGCTTTTCTTGTAGCCTTAGGTACTACAATGCTCATTTTTACTTTTTCCTTCACCTCTTCATAGGTTCCATACCTCAGCTCAGTAGTATGCCTTGGCAATGATAGATAGGCATCAATTTGTTGTTGTGTGATATCAAAATCAATCTCATAACCCATAGGTGACAAAGATTGAGTCCTTGGTTCCACAGCATTCATATAATAGTAATCAGTGTTGACCTCAAAACATATTTCATCTTTGTAATTTTCTACCAGCTATGCTGGAATCCGATACCTGTTATGCATTTTCTCTTGGAACTTGCTGAAGTAATCATCCATTATATCATTAAAGTTATCACCTAACTTCTTGATGAAGTCATTGATCTGATGGGTGATTGGTCGGTGTAGTTCCCAAATAACTTTATCGACTGTTGGAAAAAACTTTTCAAAGTAGAAAAACATACATACAAGTAGTGATCCAAATTTTAGAGTATTTGCCGAGTTCTTCTTCTTCGACTTCCTGATTATGTTCAGATTTTTAAACAAGTTCTTCAGAAATACTTCACACAAGTCAATTTTCATGCCTTTCTTAACAATTTTGTATGCTAAGTCCACTGCTGCACAGGGTACACTGTTTTCCCTTGTTGATTGGAAGAAACAGTAACCAATTACTCTAATGGCAAATTTGAGTTCAAGATCAGTGACATTGTTCAACTTCAGACCTCTGTAATCCGATTCAACTCCAGTCAAACTAATCAATTCCTTCTATGATATCATTTTATGTGCTCAGGCATGATCATAGATAGGGTAACTAGTGATCAGATGAATGATTTCTTTAGTGATCTTAAACGGTTTCTCTTGTCGCCACATGAAATCATCATGCACTCGACTTAGTACAAACTTGACCCACTGGGGTTTGAACACACAGGGATAGGTTAGGGCTTTAGTCAATCCCTTGATTTTGATATGCTTATACTTGCTATCCATTTTACCATCTATGCACAATTCATCATATGCATCTTTGATCTCAACATGACCGAGTTCTTCAACATGGCATTTTGTGAAGAATCTCACATCCTCGACTAACAAGACTTGATTCAGGATGAGTGAAAAAGCAGTTTTGTCATCCGGTTCAGATGCAATTTTGGGAGTTAAAGAGTATTTTAGTGAGGGCTTTTCTACATTTGTGACAACAATGGGGTCTTGGATCTTAGATGCCATTTTTATTTCTGATAAAAATTGACATAGGAACCTTGGGGTTTGAGAACTTAACAAATGGCAGACGCTTCACACTCAGTAGATAATAACAACTTAATGAGTTTGATAAACCAGCTTAGCAATGCAATGAGATTCGATGTAAATACCTTAGATTTTGCTTTGAAGATGGTTTGATTGCCTTGATTCACTCTGCTCTGCTTCTCGAAAACTTAGTGAATGAAAATGACCGTGAAAACCTTTTAAGTACACAAAAATACCTTATCGGGCTTTGTACAAGTTAGGTTAAAGACATTAAATGCACTTGGTTCACTTAACTTTCTTTCCCTTTAGTTTGAGCTTTAACCGAGTAACTAGATTTCCTTCATATACCGACTTGACAGGCTTCTTGAATTCACCGACTTAACAGTTTTCCTGTAAAGTGCTCCAAAAGAGTTTGATAGAATTTCAAACTTACTACTACTTCTTACTATGCAAATTTTGAATTCAGTACATACTAAAATAGGAACTGTTTAAGATTTAACCTTGTGAGAATATAGTCCCTTCATACCTTTACCAATTAATTTGGAGTGGGAGCACCGAGCTCGGTAGGTAAGGTGCTTTCTTTATTTGACACAATTTCCTTCTTTCTCCAAATCATCTTTAATTTCTCTTTTATTTCCTTAGTGTCTTCTCTAGGTTGATCTCTGCAATCTCCAGCCAAGTGTCCAACTTTGTGACAATGAAAACATGCCATACTAGAATTTCTCCATGATCTTTGGTTATTCATTCCAAACCTTATAAAGTAGTTGGCACTTATATGTCCATATCTTCCACAACATTCACACCATATCCTTGTATTGTAATCCCATGGTATTGAAAAATATTGTCGGTAAGGATCTGTGTGAGTTTGGTAACCTCTAGTATTTGCTCGGTGTGTAGACCACATGTGGTTCATTTTCTTAAACCAACACTTCTTGGTACTATGTCCATATCTATTGTAGTTTTTACAAAACCCTTTGAATTTTGCCTTCTGATAATTGTTAACAGACTTTGTCCTACATTGATTAGATGTGTGACCATATTTATTGCAATTATAACAATAACCATTGGTTTTAGTGGTATTCAGTTACTTACCTTTTCTAATTTGACACATGTTGGTAGTATGACCTTGATTTCCACAGTAGTAGCAAATAGGCTTCTTCCTTTTGATGTTATTCCTTCTTCCAGCTTGTTTTGATGATTCTCCTCTCTCGGTAGTGCAGATTCCCTTCTCAGTAGAGTCTTTTCCTTTGTAACTGACTCCTCCTTCTTTATAGGGTCGTCTTGTGTTTAGTTGCTCATCCAACATCTTTGATGCTTCATAACTCTTCTTTAGTGTTTCCTTGGATTTCTTCTCTGTTTCAAGTTCATTTCTCAACCTTGATACTTCAAGTTTCAATGCTTGATTCTCATCATCTTTCATATTTGCTTCATGATGTGTATAGCCTAGTTGATCTGTCAGATTTTTTTGAATACCAGTTAGCCTTATGATTTCATCATTCTTATCAGATACTAAGACTTCAAGTTGTTGTTTCTCTCTTTGTAGATCTCTTTCTTTATCCTCGGCTATCCTTAATGCATCTAGATTTTTAGTCATCTGTGTACTGAAATGTTCATGTTCTCTTTTCATTGCTTTTAGTTGATCAGCTAATGCTTTGTTCTTTTCTTTCAACATTCCAATCATTTCTTCAGTTTCTTTAGATATACTGTTCTCAGATGATGTCTCGATTTGTTCCACTAACTCTTGAGAATCCTGCAAGTCATCAGATAATCTTCTCCTTACTTTCAAAGATTTTTTCATTTGTCTTTGCATGTCTACAATCACTTGATTTGCATTATCCATCTCTTCTTGTAGATACACAATCCTCCAAGATTGTTTATAGCCTTCCATTGATAAGATCTTTCTCTTTAGGTAGTTAAAACCTTTTCCAAGATTCAAGCTCTAGTACCGATTGTTAGGCCCAATATAGAAAGCTAATGTATTGAGAGAGGAGGGGTGAATCAGTACTTCAAATCCTTTTCTCAACCTTATCGTTACTATTATGCATAAATAGAATAGTGCAGTAACATAAAACAAAACTATAATCAACATATAAAATTCATACATGATTCACTCCATAACACATATATTTTGGTCACGCAGAAACTCTTGGTTAGAGAGAAAAACTATGGTGGGGATGGCACCCACAACTTCACTACTGCAATAATAAAGAGTGCTCAGTTAGAGCTACATTTAGCTATGTCTGATAGCTTACCCTGTTAGGAGTATTAAGATTAGTTAGATCTACCTTGCTAAAGGATTTATACAACACTATATAAGTGTAGCACCTGGTTAAAGGATTTACAATTTATAGACTTGGTTAGAGTCTTTTACCCTGTTAAAGGTTTTCTCTTACAACTTCAAAATATTACAATATAATCATTACAAATATCTGTAACTTTACATCTAAAATGTTGTAGCAGATTCTATGTGCTCAAAATAAGATTACCTTGCCTACAGCATACCTTGGTAACTCATAAAGTAACTCGGTAAACCCTTCTGTTTACTCTATTCCTCGACTATTCTCTGATAACCTTCTCAATGACCTCTATGATTTCTCATGTATCACATAAGTATTGCTTCATACACATATGCACACACATTTCTCACATTCACACCTCTTTCTAACCCTAAATTCATGCTGTATAAATAGACTTTTTATGTTAGTGATCTGATTCATTGCTTCGATCTTACAAACATGATTTCTCAAATAAATAACCATGCAAAATATTTCATTGGTTAGATGACCTCAAAATTATACAAAATCTGTATGTGCAATTTCCAATGTGATAACGATTCTGTGTGCCTTGATCTTGTAGCATGTTTTCATATGTGTGTCTAGGTTTAATGAATCTGGTAACATGTTTCACTCAGTGTATATCAACTCGGTGTATTATCTTTACTGCTTGGTAGTCATGAAATAACACTCGGTAGACAGCTCGGTGTATACTGGGCTTTGTGATTGTTTTCCTTCTGTAATCAACTAGGCTGTTCATACTGACTAAATATTTTGGTAGTGGTAACCGACTAGAGTATATAGAATGACTTTGTATATAAAACTAATGGAAATTTGATAAGTAGTAACAGTTTAGTATTCACCAAGTTGTAATCGAGCTATAACAGAATGCATTAAATGTTTACATGTGATATTTAATGAAAGATGCTGATGAGCTAGAGTGGATCAATGATTGGCAAGCCATAAAAGAAGTTTGTTAAATGAATCTAAGGCAATGGAAAGTCGGCAAGAAGATCTACAACTCAGATTGAACCACATTACCCTAACACAAGTTCCAAGGTGATTGTGCAAGTTCCAAGGTGGGGTAAAATGTTTTGAGATCGAAAGATACAATGAACCTAGACAAGATTGAAGATCTAATGGCTATGATTGATCATGGGAAATGTGATCAAGGAGATTAAGCGGTTAGAATATTGTTTATAAATAAGGAACTGTTGATAAACAATGAATGCGAGCAAGTGTATGCACAGGGATGCTACATAATGATTACCGAGCATAGAAGCTTGAAGACCTGATAGAATAACATAGTATTGATGCCCAGCAGATAGACAAGATTAGTTCTATGTCTAGATTGTATTGAACAAATAAGAATCTGCTTTAGCATTTTAGATGTGAAGTTGCAGATAGATTGTATTACTATTATTTTGTGAAAGTGACAGGAAATATCTTAACCGAGTGGACTTAACAGTCTTATATGTAAATCCTCTAACAAGGTAACATTCTGATTGAGTGTTTGAAATCCTTTGACAAGGTCACTTCTAACAAAGTGAAGATCCTAACAGATCTGAGGGAAATCCCTTAACCGGGTCACATCTAGTAATGTGTTTTGTAATCTCTAACAAGATTTTCTTTTAACCGAGCATACTCTAGAAGAGTATATTTCTTAGTGGGTCCAAAATCCCATAGTGGTTTTTCCCTATTTGGGTTTCCACGTTAAATCTGGTGTTATGAGGTTTATTTTGTTCATATGCTTTTGAGTTTGCATGTTTGACAGTTTTGGTTATATGAATGATATATGTTATCGAGGTTGAATCTGATGTTTTTATGGATGATTAAGTTTGTAAGATTTACCCCCCCCCCCCTCTCATCTTGTTGGCTATTGGATCTGTACTTATATTAAGTATCAGAACTATCACCTAAGTCTGCCCATGTTGTTTGGTAAGACATCTTAGCAAGCTACCCAATGACCGCTTGACTACCTCTGTCTGACCATCTGATTGAGGATGATAGGTAGATGAGAAAGATAACTTGGTTCCCAACTTCCTCCAAAGTTCCCTACAAAAGTGGCTCAAAAACTTCACATCTCTATCACTAACAATGATGATTGGAAGACCATGAATTTTGACTATCTCCTTGAAGAAGAGGCCTGCAATATAGGTGGCATCATTGGTACTCTTGCAAGGTATGAAATGTGCCATTTTTTTGAACCTATCTACTACCACATACACACTATCAAATCCTCTTGGTGTCCTAGGCACGCCTAACATAGAGTCCATGCTCAAACATTCCCAAGGCCTCTAAGGTATGACCAAGGGTTGATATAACCTACATTACTTGAGGTTCCTTTTCTCTTTGGCAGATGGTACTTTTCTCTACAAATCTTCTCACTTCTGATTGCAACTTGGGCCAATAATAAAACCTACCAACCTACTCCAAAGTCTTATCAATGCCAAAAAGACCTCTAGACCTCCTTGATGCTTTTCTTGAATAATATTTTGGCTCATAGAACATTGAGGTATGCAAAGAAGATGAAATTTTAACAAAAAACCCTCTTGTATCATGTATTCTGAATAAGAGACATGTGTGGTATTAGAAAAATCAGAACAAATATTATATATGTCTAAAAAATCTTTATCATCCTTGTAGAGGTCTTTTAACTCACTCAAACCCACACTTTGCAATTGAATCTCCTGCATGGTCATGATTCTTCTACTTAGTGCATCAACAACTTTGTTGGTTGTCCCTTTCTTGTGTTTAATAGTGAATGTATAATATTATAGGTACTCAACCCACTTTAGGTGTCTTTGGTTCAACTTCTCTTGACTATTGAGAAAACTAAGGGCATGGTTGTTAGTGAAGAGTACAAATTCTTTGGGCAGCAGGTAGTGATGCCATTTTTTCAATGCTTGAACCATTGCATAAGAATCCAAGTCATATGTGGAGTCCCTTTTCTTGGCTTCATTTAAATTTTCTAAGAAGAAAGCAATAGGATGTCCCTCTTGGCTTAAAACTACCCCTATTTCTCTTTGGCTTGCATCACATTCTATTGTAAACAACTAATTGAAATCAAACAATTTAAGGGTTGGTAGCTCTTCTATCTTGGTTTTCAACATCTCAAACCCCTTATTTGCTTCCTCTATCCACTTAAAGTGACATTCAATCCCTCCTTTAATGGTATCAAGAATATGACCATAAAGATGGCTAAAGTTTCTCACAAATTTCCTATAAAAAGATGTCATTCCATGAAAGATTATAACTTCACTTATGCCCCTAGGGATAGGCCAATTAAGTATGGCTTCTACCTTACTTGGATTTATTTTTAAACATCCATGATAAATAACAAAACCAAGGTAGACAAGCTCTGTTTTCAAAAAACTCACATTTTCCAAGGTTAATGTTGAGTTGAGCCTCCTTCAACTTCTTCAAAACCATCTCCAAATGCTTGAGGTGTTCCTCCTTGAGCCTTTTGTAGATCAAAATTTCATCAAGATATACAATTACAAATCTACCAATAAACTCAACTAAGACTTTATTCATGAGCCTTTGGAAGGTACTAGGTGCATTGGTGAGGCCAAATGGCATCACCAACCACTCATATAGGCCTAAATTTGTTCTAAAGGATGTCTTTCATTCATCTCTAGGTCTGATTTTGATATGATGATAACCAGACTTTATGTCCACCTTTGTGAATTAGCTTGCACCTCCTAGATTGTCAAATAGGTCTTCAATCCTTGGCATGGGAAACCGGTACCTTATAGTAATCTCGTTGATTTCTCTGGAGTCCATGCAAATTCTCCATTTGCCTCCCTTCTTAGGCACTAACACAGTAGTAACAACACATGGACTCAAAATCTTCTTGATAAACCCTTTGTCTAAGAGTTCTTGCACTTGTTTGGCAATCTCTTCATTTTGACTAGTTGTCATTTTGTAGGCAGCTTTGTTTGGTAGATTGGCCCCTATTATTAAGTCTATTTGATTATTTACATATCTCATTGGAGGCAAAGAATCAGGTAATTCATCCCCTATCACTTCTACATATTTTTTAAGTAGACCTTGCACCTCTTGAGGCACTTCACTCATTGGATTTTCCATAGCTTCTTCTCTAAGTTTCAACACTATAGCATGGCCTTGATATCCTTCTTTTTTCAACACTTTGAGAAACTCTTTTCCACTCATCAGCATCACACTTGAGCCATTTTTTTTTTCTTCCTTTGGTTCATGTAGCAGATCCATTTGATACTTCTTCCCATTCTTGGTGATAAGATAGTTTCTCTTCTCCCCCTCATGAGTAGCTTTCACATCATATTACCATGGATAGCCCAACAGAAAATGACAAGCATCCATAGGCAATATGTCACATAATAATTTGTCCTTGTACACACCAATTTCAAAATCCACCCATGCTTGTTCATCAACCAATACATGTTCTCCCTAGTTGAGCCATGATACCTTATAGGGAGTGAGGTGAGGCAATCTTTTCAGTTTGAGTTTTTCTGCCATTTCAACTAAGACAATATTCTCAGTGGAACCAAAATCTACAATCACTTTACAAAAAAATCTTGCCATGTGACCTACAAGTGGTCCTAAATAATATTTTCCTTTGTGGTGGCTCTTGAGCTTTGGTTATCTTGAGCATCATTATCCTCATCATCAAGTTTTCTCCATCTATCACTGGCCCTGCCTTGCTGATGGAAGAAGTTACACTCTAAGTGTCCTCCTCTTGCAACAATTGAGTTCTTCTTTCCCCCATGTATGAGCTTGTGAAGCTTGAGGCTTTCACCGAACACTTACTCATGGTATGCCCAACTTGATTGCAGTGATAACACCTACCGGTGAAAATGGTATATCCTCTTCCCGAGTTTCCGAACCTGCCCCTAAAATTGCTCCTTCCTCTATAGGATCCTCTAAATGCTTCTCTCTAAGAGTCTCCACTACCTTCTTGGCCTTGCTGCTCTTCACTTATTGGTGATTTCTACCCTCTACCAGAGTTTCCTCTACCTCTAAAATTCTTACCTCCCCTATGTTTCTGATTTTGTTCAGTCCTCCTTTTGATCTTCTCTTCTGCCCTTAGGGCCAACTGAAAACACTTATGAATAATGTTTGGTGTGAGGATACTTATCTCATCTTGTATATTCTATCTAAGGCCATTCATGTACCTGGCCAGCTTCTCCACCTTATTCTCATGCTACCTCACCCTCAAACTAAGCTTATGGAACTCTTTAGTATATGTATTGACATCTAACTCCCTTTGTTTCAGATTTTGCAATCTCTTATGAATTTGAAATTCATAATCTCCTAGAAGGAATTGTAACTTAAGTCTAATCTTCATACGCTCCCATGAAGTTATCTTCTTTCTGGCTTCTTGTATCCTTTCTTCTTGCATAATATTCCACCAAACCAATGTTGATCCTCTCATTCTTGATTTGGCCACATTGACTCTTTTTTTTTTCTACTACCTCTTTGTAATCAAAGTGATTATTGAGAGATTCTATCCAATGTAGCAACTCTTCTCCATTGAGGTTTCCTCCATATGTGGGTAATCCATCCAAGTTGTCTTTAGATATGGATTTTACTGCATCCAAGAATAACTTTTGGTCTTGGGGCATAGCTACTACTGTTGGTTCCTCTCCATCTTCCACTTCTTCATTAGTCTCATCACCCCATTTTGTTTTAACCTTCCCCTTCTCCTTCTTTACCTCTCTGGTTCCTCTACTTCCTTCTGCATCCTTCAATCCTTCTATCATCTTTTCCACCATCTACTGGATGGCTTCTAGAGTCATTGCCTTTGGAGGCATTGAACTTTCTTTTGATTCTTCACAATCTGACATACACTAAATCTTTCAAAGAATGGCTCTGATACCACTCTGATGCAGAGAGTCTTGAATCCTTGTTTGATACACCTTATTGAGTGACTTTTCCTACTCAACCCTACAACTACTCAAATCCTTCCTATGGCACTTGGTAGGGGTTATGATAATGAGACCTCGAAGGTCTAAACCTTCTTGAAATTCCTCCTAGGTATAGCCAATGGTTTCTAGACAATCAACTCCTCCACTTAAGGAGGCCACCTCAGTTACTCACACACTCCTCTCCTCGACTCCAACCACTCCTACAAGGATCTTTGTTAGGATTACAAAAGATACTGAGGTGGGGAGGGTGAATCAGTATCTAACCAGTTATATAATTTACTTGATTTAAAACATGTAACACAATAGTTTAACGAGGAAACCCTGTGTGGGAAAAACCTTGGTGGGATTTGTGACCCACAATATTCACTTCCTAGCCAATAAGGGAATATTACTGTTTTACAAGAGGGGCTTGCACATGCAGGAAGGCCAAGTGCCTAGAGCTCACTGCTCAATTACAAAGGAAGTCACACTGACTTACAAAAATGGATTATACAAATCCAATGTCTTGTACTGCTTCAAATTAGCATCTGCTATGCCAGATCTAGTACCGGTTTTAACTCTGCTTCATATATAAACCCTTAACCTATAATTCGCATATTAGGTCTGCATAATTTTGCCTATCACTTTCTTACAAAATGTTCTACAATGATCTCATACATATATGAGTCATGTTACAACTAGCCATGTTGGTTTGCAATGATTTTACAATTAATTACAAAATATATTATAAACAAAATTCTTGTCGGCCTGGGTGTCGGTATCCTTCCTTTCATTGCCGGTGTTCTGTTTACCGGTGTAGATTTTGTCGTTGCCGGTGTCATATGATTGCAAGGTTGCCATCAATGACAAAACCTTCAATCACCTACAATTTCTCATTGGAGTGTGCATTTTCTAACAATCTCCCCCTTGGCATTGATGGCAACACTCATGAGAAAAATCAAAAGTGTCGTCCAAAAAGATTCTGCCAAAATTGTCTTACCAAAAACTGTGTGCCAAACATATGTGCTCCCCTTGAATGGTGTCTTCTGCTAATCATTTTTCTCATTACCACTACTCGCCCTTTGGCATCAATGAAAAAGGTTGTCAAAGTGTCAACTGAGTTTGGTTTCTAGCTTCATCCTTGTAACTGGTTGCTTACAATCTGAAAAAGGTCTGCCAATACCAGATTCAAGCTCTCAGTGAACCATTCACTATCCTTTAATGTGGCCTCTGTCCTCTGAATTGTATTGGTGAGGTGTTGCATTTGTTTTTCCAATGTTTTCTGTCCTTGAACCAACACCTCAGATATCTCTTTTCTCAAGGAGGTGAGGTAGTCCAATTGTTTCTTCAAGTTTTTCATCTCTACAGGTGTCAAGATCTTCCTCAAGTTGTTAGGCTTCTAAAAATAGAGGACCAAGCTCTAATACCAATTGTTTGGATTCCCAAAGATACTGAGAGGGGGGGTGAATTAGTATCTAACCAGTTATATAATTTACTTGATTTAAAACATGTAAAGCATATCAATATTGTGTATCAGTAAACCAGAAATAATGCAATAAACAAGAATAACAACATCCACATGAAAAGCACACCATAACACAATAGTTTAATGAGGAAACCTAGTGTGGGAAAAACCTCGGTGGGATTTGTGACCCACAATATTCACTTACTGGCCAATAAGGGAATATTACTATTTTACAAGAGGGGCCTGCACATGAAGGAAGGCCAAGTGCCTAGAGCTCACTGCTCAATTACAAAGGAAGTCACGCTGACTTACAAAAATGGATTATACAAATCTAATGTCTTGTACTACTTCAAATTAGCATCTACTATGCCAGATCCAGTACTGGTTTTAGCTCTGCTTCATACATAAACCCTTAACCTATAATTCGCATAGTAGGTTTGCATAATTTTGCCTATCACCTTCTTACAAAATGTTCTATAATGATCTGATACATATATGAGTCATGTTACAACTCGCCATGTCAACTTACAATGATTTTACAATTAATTATAAAATATATTATAAACAAAATTCCTGTCGACCTGGGTGTCGGTATACTTCCTTTCACTGCCAGTGTTCTATGTGCCAGTGTAGATTTTGTCATTGCCGGTGTCATATGATTGCAAGGTTGCCATCAATGACAAAACCTTCAATCACCTACAATTTCTAATTGGAGTGTGCATTTGCCAACAATCTTTACACACAATCTCTTCCTATGGTTTTGCAATGCATCAACAAGGTGTATTCAATGTGTTTTGAGGTTTAAGACTCACCAAATCCATCTCTTTGGCTTCTTAACCCTTCTAGGTCTCTACCGGCATTTAATTAGGCCTAATTGTATTAGCCCTCCCTATTGAATTTTAGGAGGTTAATTTCAGAAATTTACAAAGAAGCCTAGAAATAAATCATGGATTTGAGTACCCTTTTAAAAGTTATAGACAATAATGGAAAAGTGAATCTAAGTTATCCGTACAAGTGGGGTTTCCAATGCTGCACTAAATTGAAGGGTTTTAGGCCTAGCTGATGAATTAGCAAGATGAGTCTAGAATGCTTCACCAGTCAAATATCCTGCTCTAAACACCTTGGAAACCTTCAAGAGGACTCAAATATATTTTCATTCATATGCCACTTGGACCTGCACCAATCTTCATGTGCTCATAAATCACACTTTTCTTGCTATCCTAACTCACCTACTCCCAGTAGTGAGCCTAGGGCTTCATTGTTACTCCTCCTCCTATACTTGCAACATCACATACCCTATTCCTAAGCTATTTATAGAACTTAACCTAGCATTCTTAGAGATTTCAATAAGTTCCATCAAAGAATGCCTAGGTTAGAGCCATTTCTTGCTCTTAAACCTTACTTGCAAGGGTTTGGCTTCTAGTTGCAAATAATAAAAGAAATATATACAACCAGAAGCAATCAAACCTGAAAATAAACATCAATGAAAGAAAATGCAATGAAAATACAAATATGACAATGATTTTATACCATCTAGTCCATACTAGACTATACAAGCAAGGAAAAACAAGACGAAGCTGTCAAAAATTGGTGGAAACAAGGTTGCTTCACAAACCAAAAACTTTCTCTTTCATTTCCAATCCTCCAACCCATATAATTAAGTGAAATTTGGCTTATATCCACTTGTTTCGGTCAGTTCAACCAACTTCCTAATGCCTATAACCAAAAATGCAACTTTTGCAAGAAATTGCAAAATGTTGCTCAACAACTTTTGACAACTTTTGCTCCAGGATGCAATTTTGCATTCTAAGGCTCTTAAAGGTCCTCAAACACCCTAGAAGACCTAAAAATGACTCAATTGACTCCCAATACATGAATACATTCATTTGGAGTGTTTTTCCTGCAAACTACCTAAACATATCACTTCTCAGGCTAACAACATCCTGAGCACAATTGACTCAAACCAAAATTTGGACAACTCAACCTTCTAAATAGGGTTTCTCTAAGGATAGTATAATGGGTGCAGTGGTAGATGAAAGTTTGTTGTTGGGTTTTTGTGAGGTGAGGGGGGATGATGTTGTCTCTTAGGTAGGTGAAGGTATCTTGATACCAAGGGGATTTGGGACCAATGCGTATACACACCATTTTAGACTCAGGTAGATCATGTGTTGGTATGAAGAGTTGCTTGACCAAAAACTCATATTTCTGACAATTTGCCAGCATCTAAAGGAGAGAACCAATAGTAGCCATTGCGTTCACAACTCTATTATTTTTGCATGGAATATAATTAAATTTGATTGATGTAGAGTGTTGCTTGAGATCCTCAACCATACTATGGTAAGGAAGAAGCTTGTCATCCTTTGTTTGATACTCATCATTAAATTGTTTAATGACAAGTTGGGAATCACAATAGACGTGTAATTCCAATATCTTTCATTGAATGGCTAAACAAAGTCTAGTGATTAGTGCCTCATATTCTACAATGTTATTGGTGCATGTAAAGGCTATGTTGTATGATTTAGGGAAGTAATCTCCTTGACATGTGACCAATAATATGCCTGTCCCTGATCCATTCTGCATGGAAGAACCATCAAAATGTAACTACCATGTGGAAGATGTAGTGATAGTCATTATGGATTCATATAGGAATTCTGTGAGGATAGGGTGATCACCTTGAAGTGGAGCATCTCCCAGTTGATCTGCTATCACTTGTCCCTTGATTTCTTTTCTATCCATATACTCAATGTTGAACTCACTTAGTAACATGACCCATTTAGCAGTTGTCCCTATGAGAGCAACCTTTGATAAGAGATACTTGAGGGGGTCAATTTTAGCAATCAAATTTGTTTTATTGTTAAGCATGTAGTGTCAGAGTTTCTATGTGCTCAAGACAAGCACTAAGCATGCGCTTTCAATAGGGGTATAATTGATCTCATACCCTACTAATGTGTGACTGATATAGTATATGGCATGAGCTTTTCCCTGATCATTTGTTTGTGCCAATAATGCCCCCAGTGCCAATGTGATTGCTGATATATACAAAAGGAGTGGTTGTCCTAGAATAGGAGGCATAAGGATGAGAGGTGATGCTAGGTATTTTTTGAGCTTCTCAAAAGCTTTCTAACACAGGAAATCCCATCTGAACTTGGTATCTTTGAGGAGAAAGTGTGAAAATAGGTGACATTTATCTATGAGCTGCAAAATGAAGCATCTGATGGATTGGAGATTCCCCTAGAGGTTGCATAGTTGTTAGGGTCTTCGAGGGAGGCATTTCCATGATGGATTTCACCTTTGTAGAATAAGATTCTATGCCTATGTGGGAAGCATTGAAACCAAGAAGTTTCCCTAATGTAACACCAAAGACGCACTTCTTAGTATTTAGGTGTAGCTATTTTTCCAATCTCTCAAAGATCTACCTTAGGATAGGGATATTCTCATCTCTTAGATTTTCCTAAGAGATCATCCATATAATCTTTCATGATTTTTTGCAGGAGGTCATGAAATATTGTTGTCATTGCTCATTGATATGTTGCTCTGACACTCTTGTGACCAAAAGGCATGACCTGATAACAAAAGGTTCCCCAAGGTGTTGTGAATGTTGTTTTGTGTTGGTCCTCTTCTGCTATCCTGATCTAATTGTATCTAGAAAATCCATCCATAAGTGACGGTGTTTCAAGTCCCACTATGAGATCTACCATCATTTCTATGTTGGGAAGTGGGAAGTCATCCTTAGGGCACGCTTTATTCAAGTTTCAAAAATTTGTGCAAATTCAAATGGCCCCAGTAGCTTTGTTGATAGGGATAATGTTGGACACCCACTCAGGATAATCTATTGCTTTTAGGAATCCAGCATCCAACATATTTTGAAGTTCTTCCTTGATGAGGAGTGCAATATACAAATGCATTTTACGTAATTTCTTCTTTATAGGTTTGGTATCTAGATGAACAACAAAATTATGGATTACTAAGTTTGGGTCAAGGCCTAGCATGTCAACATATGACCAGGCAAAGTTGATCTTTGTTTCAGAGAGAAAATTAATGAAATTCTATTTTTCTTGATCTGATAGGGACTTAGCAATGAGCACGTTCTTTGGAGTATCCTCAGTGTCCACATTGATAGTGTCCATTTCTTCTATAAGTAGGGTTGAATTATCTTGTTGTGGAGGAACCATACTAGGGAGGTCAAGTTCCTCATCCTCAATTGCCTGATCCTAGTTTTCACTTGAGGATACACCCTTTATTTTAACTTTTTCTTCATCCATAGGTGCCTCGGGAAGGTTTTCACATAAGGAATCATTATTTTTCTTTTTATTGTCTTTTTTATGACTAAGCGCATTGACCTAACTACCAAAGTATCAATTTTCATGCAGTTGGATCCAATGAACTTTTTTGTAGTCTTCCAAGTTGTGCATAGTCAGGAGAGTCTTGAGAGCATTGGCATCAGCACACACGTCCAAAGTAGTTTTGTCTTGTTGGTCCTAGTCTATAAGCTTAGGATGGACAATTTATAGCTCATATAGGGTGGAAGGGGTTACGGGTGTGATGGTGTTGATATGGGTGTCAAAGAAGATGTCATCTTGGTATTCAAAAGGCATAATTTCATGAAATTCATCTTCGTCAGAGTCTTCGACATCCAAAGAGGGGTCTAAAGGAGCACCAATGATAGTGATCTAAGGTACTGGAGTATAACCCAAGCCCTTGTTATGCTTTTATGAGATGAGATTTATTGGTGCTTTGATTCCTTTTTCTTTTGGCCCCAAGCTGTGTCCTTTATAACTCGTCTTATCCACTATGGCTAATGCTTTTGGATACATTTTCTTGGGAATCTTTTATGGTTCTTCATCTTCTTCTTGATACAACCAAGAGGAATCATTTTTCTCGAGACTCTCTTCATCAAGTGGGCCCCACTTCTTGAAGGTGGTGTCTTTACATTATATAGTGGGTTTTTTATTTGGCTTAATTTCTTTGGGCTTGCCAAATGAATTGGGAGATAAAGGGAGTTTTCCCACAAGTAGGACATCCTCAAGCTTGTACTCTTCGCAACCATTGTCTACAATTTTTATCTTAGTTTCTACTTGATATGAAGTGGAGGCAACTTTAGATGCATCAAATGGAGGAGGCAGAGTGGGTCTATTAAGCGAGAAGTGGTATGGATGTTTTCCCGCTAGAAGTTTGCAATACTAAAAAGATTGGGGATCACCCTTGATAGTGATATCTCTGCCATTGAAGGTGAATTTAAGGCACTGGTAATAGGTAGAAGGAATGGCTTGAAGGGAGTGAATCCAAGGATGGCCAAGGAGAATGTTATAAGAGAGTTCAAGATCTAAGACTTGGCAAGGGGTCTCCACTATAATAGGGCCCACTTGAAGAGGTAAGGTGATCATGCCTTTGGAAACCCTTTCTACATCATCATAGGCATTAATTTTGATTCATCCTGATGGGTCAACTAGGTCCTGAGGAAGTCCCAATTGCTTTATTAACTTGCATGTATAGAGATTGAGTCCAGATCCACCACCTATCAAGATTATAGCTTCAATGTGCAATGAATTATTATGATCATCATCGAGGGATCATCATTCAAGGTGAAAACAAGGTGGTGTTGTTGGGGACATGTGATTCAAGGAGGGATTGTTCCAAAATCTCCTTGTGAACATGAGAGGTCTTAAGAAGTTCTAGGATGGAGATCTATGCAAGAGTCTTCCCAAGGTGATCAAGGAGGTCATATCGATAGGTGGATGACATAGAGGGAGGATTAGGTGGGGGAGGATCTTCTTAAATGGTTACTCTTCCATGATGAGTGGTCACATTACAATCATTTTTGGGAATGGGAAGTGGAGGGGGAAGCACCTTGAATTAATATTTTGGTAGGGTTAAACCATCTTGTCAATTGTGGAGGAGGAGGACCGCTTTGGATAGTGACTCTAGGTCTATTTTGTGAAGGGGGAGGGTCGGCTTCCTGAATAGTGATAATGTTGACATGGTTATCAGTGGGAAATATGCAACCTACTAAGGAGTCAAATCAGGCTATGTAATTGGTGTAATCATAGTTTAAAACATTAGATGATGAGGCCTTGACTTTATTGTGCTTCAGGAAGGGTTCCTAGTACATCTTGAGTTTGTCATTATTATTGCCAGGTTTTGTCATTGCTACCTCAATATCACCCTTATCAATGAGATCTTGGATGTAGTTCTTTAGTTTCATACACTTTTGTGTATCATGCCCATTGATGAGTTGATAGTCACAATACTCATTCTCATTATACCACCTAGGTTTGGGTTGGTTAGGATTAAATGGGTGAGTTATCAGGAAGACAATTGGACTGGCTTGGACAAGTTTTTGGAACATAGCCTTGATGGGTTCAGCAAGAGGAGTATACTCCCTTGGGGTCTAGCTATTAGATCGGGGTCGCCCCTGAATTAAGACATTATTGGGATGTCTTCAAGATTGAATTTGATTATTTTTCAAACTGTTGAATTGATTGTTAGTGGTGGTGGGTTTTGAAGGAACAGCCACAGTTTAGACCCTCTTTGCATTAGTGACACCATCGTTGACTACGTTCTTGTTTTTGGACCAAAATTTTGGTTTATCATTGTTATAAGAGGATGTGTTCTGATTTGATTTCTGATAATGCTTTAGAGTGCCTTCCTCTAACAAGACATGTTCAAGGGCTAAGCCTTTTCTAGTCAACTTTTGGAAATATTTTATACACTGAGCTATCAAGGGCTTTGATAGTTCGGGTACTAGATTCTTTAGAAATAACTCAATTTGGTGTTCCTCTAGCATATCCCACTGAAATTTTTTGATGAGATGTCGCCACCTTTGCAAGAAATTGGCAAGGGTTTCTCTAGGCCTTTGTTTTGTATTACATAGGTCTATCATGGAAACATCATTGATGATATTGTAAACATAGTGAGCCACAAAATTTTCTGCCAAGTCCAAGAAAGAGGTGACATAACCTTGAGGCAAGGATGAGAACCACGCAAGGGCGTCTCTTGTAAGACTTTTAGGGAAAATTCTTTGAAGATACAAATCACTATAGGAGACCTCTTGACATATTATATCACAGATGTGGTCTCGAGGGTCACCCTTGCCTTCATACTTCGTGAACTTAGGCATCTCAAACCCTAGTGGGAAAGGTGCAACTAATATTAATGGGTCATAAGGGCAGGGAAAAATTCCTCAAATGAATAATGTTTCCTTTTGTTAGTCCCTTCCTTCATGTTTTTGATGGTGTTCTTCATGTCCTGAATTTCCTTGATTAAATCATGTTGTGGATCTTGGACATGATGGACTGTGTCTTCCCTGGGCATCTGGTGACTCATGGATGACACACCACCACCACCAATATACTAGTAAGACAAAGAAACGGGGATATGAGATGTGATGACCAATGTGAAGGGGACTTGAGAGGTGATGATTGGTCACAACCCATGGATTGTGGTAGCATGAGAGAGAAGAATTAATGAAATTAGTGGCATTGTTGAGGAGAATAGAAGATTGAGGAATAGAGACATGTGGGTGAGTAGAGGAAGATGGGATAGAAGCATGTTGAAGAATAGATTTGATCAGGCTAGATAATGGCACATATATTAGAAAAGAAGAAGGTTGGAGAGAGATCGTAGGAATGGATACCATGGGCACTATTGATTGAGGATGAAGAATAGGGGAAATGATGTGAGTAGTAGAAAATTCTCCCTATAGTTGTTGATCAAGAATGGATCTAATGAAAGTAGGGGGAAGGTGAGCTCTATTTTCAATGAGGGTCCTTAAGAGACCACTAGGATTGTGTCAGATGAATTTCTCCATCATTTCTTATTCTATCAATCCTCTAGGAATGTTTGCATTTCTAGGGGGAGCTCATCTTGATCAACCATGTTAGGGTCCACTTGAGATTGTCAATCTTGAATGTCAGGTTGTGAATTTTCCCCTTGTGTGGGATCTTGTGTAGGGTCTTGATATAGGGTACTAATATGTGACATACCATATTATTGTTTGGCCATCTTCTTCTTTTAAGATTGAGTTGTGACCATACAAGAATAACCTTGGGGAGGATTGATTGGAAGAAGAATCTTGAATTTGATGAAGTTGGATAATTTATTGAATGATTGATTGGGTCCTTAGGTTAGGACAAGAGTTGATTAAGATTGCACATTACTCCTTGGATGAGGATTTTAGGTAGGGGATGTTGATGGATAAAACTACAAACAAGGTGACAACCAAGTTGGGTGAATTTTAGACCTTAAAATGATAATCACAAAGTCTTTTTCTACTAAGGATTGACTAATGATCCTAACAAAAATAAAGATGTGGGATTGAGAGTCTTGATCGACTCAAAGGCAAAGGGTACTTTGGGGAGATTATTTCTCAAGTATTGTTGGCATTATAACAGACAATGGGAGATTGTTGGCATTTCTATAAGGATATTAAGAAGGTTGTTGATGATTATGGATATAACTGATCAAGGATGTTTTACTATCTTAATATTATTATTTTGTCATTGATGTCAAGAAATTGATATTCTAATTCAGTATGATGTTACCATATCTTAAGAAGTATGATTTGATGAGTATAAAGATGTCGACACAAAAAGAATGTGATGAATAAGGGGAGAAATAAGTTATTCAATGGGCAACTATTACCGAGTTAGACAATGATGAGATCATGATGTTTAGATTGTTTTGATATCCTACATATGTTGTTGATTGTAAGGTTAATACTATACTATGTTACCAAGCAAAGAACCTAGTCAATAAACCCTAAGGTTATCGCTATCGGTTAATGAAGGCAGAATGTCTACCGAGTGAAGTTTAGTACTCACCAAGTTGTAACCGAGTTGTAACCGAGCTGTAACAGAATGCGTTAAATGATTACATGCATTATTTAATGAAGGAATTTGATGAGATGGAACTGATTAAATGATTGGTATGTCGTGCATGAAGTTTGTTAAAGAATCTATGGCAAAGGAAGATCGGCAGGAAGATCTACAGCATAGATTGAACCGCATTACCCTAGCACAAGTTCCAAGAAATGTATGCAAGTTCCAAGGTGGGGTAAAATGTTTTTTAGATCGAAGGATACATTGAACCTGGACAAGTTTGAAGATTTGATGGCTATGATTGATCATGGGATATGTGATCAAGGAGATTAAGCAGTTGGCAAATTGTTTATAAATAAGGAACTGTTGATAAACAATATATGTGGGCAAGTGTATGCACAGGGATGCTACATAGTGATTACCAAGCATAGAAGCTTGAAGACCTATTTGAATAACAGAGTATAGAGCCCAGTAGATGGACAAGATTAGTTCTATGTCTAGATTGTATTGAGCAAATAAGAATCTACTTTAGCATTTTAGATGTGAAGTTGCAGATAGATTTTTATTACTGTTATTTTGTGAAGTGACAGAAAATCTCTTAACCAAGTGGACTTAACAGTCTTATTTGTAAAACCCTCTAGCAAGGTGACATTCTGATTGAGTGTTTGAAATCCTTTAACAAGGTCACCTCTAACAAGGTGAAGATCCTAATAGATTTGAGGGAAATCCCTTAACCGGGTCACATCTAGCAATGTGTTTGTAATCTTTAACAGGATTTTCTTTTAACCGAGCATACTCTAGAAGAGTATATTTCTTAGTGGGTCTGAAATCCCACAGTGGTTTTTCCCTATTTGGGTTTCCATGTTGAATCTGGTGTTATGAGGTTTATGATGCTTATATGCTTTTGAGTTTGCATGTTTAGCAGTTTTGGTTATATTACTAAAGTATATGTTACCGAGGTTGAATGTGATGTTTTTATGGAAGATTAAGTTTGTATGATTCACCCCCCCTCTCATCTTGTTGTCTATTGGATCTATACTTAACATTAAGTATCAGAACTATCAATTGGTATCAAAGCTTTGGACTCCAGAAGAAAAGTTTAAAGGTACTTGAGGCAAAGATCCAAAGATGTATCAGAGGGATGCACCGAAGCTGAATAAGTCAAGTTTCTCTACATGGTAGAAAAGGATGAAGCTGCACCTATCAGTAGTTGGAGAATATGTTGTATATTATTAGGAGAATGATTTCATTACACCTAGCACTTATCCATTGACAATGGAAGAGATAAAGGCAAAGCAAGAACATATCCAAGCAATGATTGAAATAACATCTGCATTGACCGACTCAGAGTTTAATGATCTAGAAGGCTGCAATGATGCAAAGGCAATGTCAGACAAGCTCATATCTATATATGGTAGTGATGAACATGTTCAAAGAGAAAAAGTGGATAGTCTAAGAGGACAACTTGAATCTATGAGGATGAATGAAGGTGAGAACATAACCTAGTCTAGTACAAGACTAAAGGAGATTGTCAATCGAATCAAAGGAGCAGGCGGAACTATTGAAGAAAAGGATATAACAAGTAAGTTGTTAAGAACCCTTCTACCAGCTTATGCAATCTGAGTCTCTGCAATCAATGAATTGAGGTTTGTACCCAATATGCCAATTTCTTTAGATGCTACTATTGGTAAGCTACATGCATTTGAGTTAAGTAATTTTGATAATAGTGGGTCTTCGGTAAATAAAGTTGAATCTGCATTTAATTCTTTTCATATTGATGAATCTAATGATTACAATGAAAGAAAGTATAAGTACTCTGAAGGAGATCACAGTGGAGCAAGTGAAAGATTTCATAAGAACATGGAAGAAGTACACAAATTGTATGAGGAAATCAGAAAGCAGGAAGAGTTTGAAGCACTATTAGCCAGAAGGTTACCGAGAGGCAAAGGTAAGTATAAAAGAAAACTACCTTTGAAATGTTTCAATTGTGATAAGATAGGACATATGGCTTCTAACTGTCCTAACAAAGAATCTATAGAAAAGAGAGATTATCGAAATGACAGACAGAAAGATAATCATTACAAAGGACACTGAGACTTCAGAAGAAGAGATAGAAAGACATGCTTAATAGCTGATGAGGAATCCAATGATGATAAATCAGATGAAACTGATACAGAGGAAGTAGTTTATGTGGCTATCAAAGATGGATTAGATGAAGAAAGGTATGAAGAAAAAGCCCTAATATTTCACATAAATACTAATGATTCTTGGATCATAGATAGTGGATGCTCACATCACATGACAGGTGATAAACACAAGTTTGTTATGTTAGAAGACTATGATGGAGGCTATGTAAGATTTGGTAATGATGCACCATGTTTGGTAAAAGGTAAAGGATCTATAACACTTCTTAACAATGCTAAATGTAATGATGTTTATTGGGTTGAAGGTTTGAAATATAATTTGTTGAGTGTAGCACAGCTAAACAACATAGGTTACTAAATAGAATCTCAAAAATGAATTGTCAAAGTTCATGACAAGAATGGAAAGTTAGCTACTACCGAGACACAAACAAAAGGTAATACATTTCATCTTGACTCAACTCAAAATAAGTTTCTATATGCAAAGATAGATGATACTTGGTTACGGCATAAAAGGTTTCGTCATGTAAATTTTCATAATCTAATCAAAATAAGTAAGAAGCACCAAGTAAGAGGTCTACCGAGTTTGGAAAAGCCTGAGAATGCTATGTGTCGAGGATGCTAGATGGGTAAGATGACAAGATGAAGCTTTACAAGTAAGTCTTACACTTCTAAGGGAATTTTAGATCTTGTGCACACTGATCTTTGTGGTCCTATGAAAGTTCAAAGTTATTGGTGATAAATATTTCATATTATTTGTGGATGACTATTCAAGGATGATGTCAGTAATGTTTTTAAAAGAAAAATCAGAAGCTTTTAAAATGTTTAAATGGTACAAGGCAAGAGTTGTAAATGAAATAGGAAGACAACTGAAATGTCTTAGATCAGATAGAGGAGGAGAGTTCACATCTGATGAGTTCAACTTATTCTGCAATGATCATGGTATTAAAAGACAAGTCTCTACACTGAGAACTCCATAGCAAAATGGAATAGTTGAGAGAAGAAACAGATCTATTGTGGATTGTGCCAGAACGCTTATGATTGAAAAGAAAGTGCCACAAACATTTTGGAGAGAAGCATTAAGCATAGCCGTTTACACCCTGAACCAAGTACAACTAAAGAAAGGAACTTTGAAGACACCATATGAAATTTGGTATGACAAGAAACCTAATGTAAGTTACTTCAAAATCTTTGGAAGGATGTTATGTACACAAAGATGATAGAAATGGAAAGTTTGATTAGAAAAGTGAAGAAGGAACATTTCTAGGTTATTCTTCTAGAAGCAAAGCATTTAAATGTCTGATCAAATCATCTAACAAAATAGTAGAAAGTGCAAATGTAAAAATTGATGAATTTGCAGAAAGAAATGATGAAGGAAACTCCAAAGAAAAAGAAGATTATGATGAATTTGTTTATGTTCAACCAACAAGTCTTACCGAGAAAACTGCAGAAAGAAATGAAGAGAATATTTAGTTACCAAGTGATGAAGAAGATCATATAGAGCCTACCGAGCCTATATTAGCCAAGTATGTTAGAAGACATCATGCATCAAGTCAGATTATAGGAGATAAGGATGATCCAGTAATGACAAGGAACAAACTGAGATAGAACACATGTCTAATATCTGAATTTGAGCCAAGAATAGTGAAAGAGGCATTTAACAGTGAAGATTGGGTAAATGCTATGACAGAAGAGATTGACCAAATCAAGAAGAATGACACATGGACTCTAATCCCAAGACCGAAGGACAAAAATGTAATCGGTACAAAGTGGATTTTGAGAAACAAGCTGAATGAAAAAGGTGAGGTCATTCAAAATAAACCAAGATTAGTTTGCAAAGGTTATGCTCAAGAAGAGGGAATTGATTATGGTGAAACTTTTGCACCTGTGGCTAGATTTGAAGGAGTAAGAACATTGTTGGCATATGCTGCTTACAAAAATTTCAAGGTATATCAAATGGATGTCAAATCTGCATTTCTGAATGGTATATTAGAAGAAGAAGTTTTTATTGAACAGCCTAAAGGATTTGTTGAAGACAAGAGTAAAGATTAGGTATGTAAATTGAACAAAGCATTATATGGTTTGAAACAAGCACCTAGAGCATGGTATGAAAGATTGCACTCTTATTTGATCAAGATTGGTTTTATAAGAACAAGTGAAAACAACAATATGTACATGAAGAATGATGAAAATAGAATACTAATCTTAGCCATATTTGTTGATGATATTATATTTTGTGGAAATGAATCTTGATGCAAGAACTTTGGAAATGCAATGAGCAAAGAATTTGAGATGTCATTAATCGGTGAGATAAAGTATTTTATAGGTTTATAGATACTGCAAATAAAAAATGAGATTTTCATTACTCAATCCAAGTACATAAAGGAAATATTGAAGAAATTTGGAATGGAGGATTCAAAACCAATAAGTACTTCTATGACTACCAACTATAAATTATCAAAGAATGATGAATCTGCATCTATTGATGAGACACTTTATCGATCCATGAATGGAAAGCTAGAATATGTTGTTCACAGTAGGCCAGATATAGCACATGTAGTAGGTATAGTTGCAAGATTCTCTGCAGATCCCAAGGAAACACACATGACAACAATCAAAAGAATTTTTAGATACTTGAAAGGTATTGAGGATTGTGGCTTAGTATATTAGAAAGGAAATGATTTTGATTTAAAAGTTTATACTGATGCTGATTGGGTAGGCAACATTGATGACAGGAAAAGCACAAGTGGAGGAGCTTTCTTTCTAGGAGAAAGACTAGTGAGTTGGCTTAGCAAGAAACAAGGATGCATTTCACAGTCAACAGCAGAAGCTGAATACGTTGCTGCAGCATTGAATTGTACTAATATAGCATGGACCAAACAACTATTGGATGGTATAAATGAGAAAGTTACCGAGCTAGTAACTATATTTTGTGACAATACAAGTGCCATTAACATTTCAAAGAATCTTGTTATGCACTCTAAGACAAAGCACATCTCTATCAAATATCATTATCTTAGAGAAGAAGCTCAAGAAAAGAAAGTGGTGTTGGAATATGTTAGCACAAAGGAGAAAATAGCAGATATCTTCACCAAGCCACTGCCAAGGGACACTTTTGAGTATCTCAGAAGTAAGTTAGGGGTCCTACCCCTATCTTCCATTCATTGACCGATTTCGGTGAAAGCATCAATTTGATGACTCTACAGAATATCTTTTAGGAGTTAATGCCAATTTACACACTGTAGGAGGTTTTCTAAAGGTGAGTAGGAAACAATACAAGGAATAGGAATTGAAGACAAAATTCTTTGACCGAGACTAAGTTGATACATCTCAACAGGAATTCACTTCATACAAGAAGAAATTATGTTTTAGTTCTTTACTTTTTGGCATTGTTGTCAAAAGGGGAGAAGCTTGGAGAAGACTAGAGTAGATTGGAGAAAGACTAATGTATGGGGGAGAAGACTGATGATAGGGGGAGAGCATTTCAGCATTTCAGAATCACAGCAATTTGAATCCAAATCTAAATCATTTAGGTCAAATCAATTGGTTTTGCCATCAATGCCAAAGGGGGAGATTTTTGGCATTATAACACACAATGGTAGATTGTTGGCATTTCTATAAGGATATTGAGAAGGTTGTTGATGATTATGGATATAACTGATCAAGGACGTTTTACTGTCTTAATATTTTTTATTTTGTCATTGATGTCAAGAAATTGATTTTCTAATTCAGTATGATGTTGCCATATCTTAAGAAGTATGATTTGATGAGTATAAAGATGTTGGTAAAAGACACAGAAAGAATGTGATGAATAAGGGGAGAAATAATTTATTCAATGGGAAACTATTACCGAGTTAGACAATAATGAGATCATGATGTTTAGATTGTTTTGATATCCTACATATGTTGTTGATTGTAAGGTTAATACTATACTATGTTACCGAGCAAAGAACCTAGTCGGTAAACCCTAAGGAACCTAGTCAATAAACCCTAAGGTTATCACTATCAGTTATTAAGGTGGAATGTCTACCAAGTGAAGTTTATTATTCACCGAGTTTTAACCAAGTTGTAACCGAGCTGTAACAAAATGCATTAATTAATTATGTAGACATCTAAAAATGGTCAACGCTTGCGGAGTCCTACTTTAACATTTGTGCATTGCCTCATTTTAGGTTTTTGCATCACATTAACATTTCTCCTATGATTCACACTTGATCTTTATCATTTGCGAGCATCGAGTCATTCTTCTACATTCTTCAACCGTCTCGCTTTCAAATTTGGTCTTGTCGACAACAATCTTCAGTCATGATTTTGGTCAATCTTATCCTATCGCATCAATGTGCATGTTCATTTGTCATCATTTTGGACATCGTCAATCCTAATTAGGGTTTTGTCCTCTTATCAATCTTGTCATCTGGTGATCGATTTGTCATTGATCATTGTTATTTATTAATCTTGTCATTTTGCGATCAATTTGTCATCGATCATGGTCATTTTTAATCTTGTCATTTTGCAATCCATTTTGTCATTAGTCCTTGTCCTCTTGTCAATTTTGTCATCTATTTGTCATCGATCGTCATCATCCTTCTCAATCATGTCAATTTGGATCAATTAGTCATTGTTCCTCGTCAATTGGTGCATTTATCGCATTGGTCATTTATCAATTCAAAATCATGATAGACATTAATTATCTTCGATCAAGACCTAATTGTCATTCTCACATTGCTAATTCATCTTCTAGGGTTTCATCATTTAATCATTTAACCCTGTTTGTCATTTCTCTCTTTAGGATTAATAAATTATTTATTTATCCTAAGACTTCTCATCGCAATTAAATGTTCATTTAATTGGCTAATCATTCCTCTTTTTGTGAATTAATTAATAAATGACAAATTATTAATTAATTTACCTAATTTCCTATTTTTCATCAATTTCTAATTCCTAATTTTCATCAATTTCAATTTTCTAATTTTCTAATTTCTAATTTCAATTCCCTCCTATTTTTCTCCTAATTTCATGGGAATGACAATTCAATTTTTCATAATTTGTCATAATTGACAATCAATCAATTTTGACATAGAAATTTGTCATAAATTGTCATGAATTATCAATCAATCAAATTTTGCATAGAAAGTGCATAATTTGTCATAATTTGTCATAATTGACATTTTTGATTTGCAATTTCCATTCGAATTGAATCATGCTAGTTTTGTCTTTTTCTCCAATTTCTCTATAAATTGGATGAATTTCTTCAATCCCAATCTAATCACATAATCATATAATCACATAATCACATAATCACATAATCACATCGTCAAATTAATCACTTTTTCTAATCATTTTGTCAAATCAATCACACTTTGAGTATTCTTGTGCCAATGTCAATCTTGCTTTCACATTAGGTGTATGCACTTGAAGGTGAGATCCACAAACAAAGGCTATTTGGAGAAGAAAGAAGGACAATGGAGCCGCATGAAGGAGCATTCAAATCTACATCTGGTTTGCATAATCTTTAGTATTGAATGTTTTGATTTCATGTCTCTATTGAGTGTGTTTTAGTATAGATCATTGCATTTTAGTTTATGTGATTGAGCTAGATTAGTATTTTGATATATGCTTGTGATGATTCCTAATTTCCTAGCTACATTAATTGGTGAACCCGACGTGAACTAACCCCCTAATTATTCTTTTGAGTGCTTTTGAGATATTTTGCAGGTCAAAAACCCAAGAAACAGGGTAATGCAGGGCATTCTAGGGACTTTTGTGCCTGTGTCAGACATTATGCGCCTGTGTTATGCATTTTACGCTTGTGTTAAGGACAACCTATGCTTGTGTTATGAGTTCTGTGCCCATGTCATGAGTTCTGCACCTGTGTAAAGTCCAGAAACAAAGGTAAAAAGGGCAGTGTTTTGCTTAAAAATTGATTTGTTTTGCTTACTATTTCTGCTTTTTTGGTTTTTGGTACTAATTATCTGTGCAGCATCTTGGCATACGCATGGCAAAGACAACAAATGAAACTACTAACATGTTTTATGCAGGTTCGATAGTCAAAGAATAAACACCTCAAACTTCTAACTTGGGTTTTGCAGGTTGCCTTGGAGAAACAACCAAACTTTGTGTTTGCAATTAATGTTTAGGCACCTAGTATGATTTCTAAATAGGTTGGAATGAACATGTTTTTGCTTTGATTGTTGAGTGTGACATTGGAGTAGGAGAGTATGCTCTCATCCTTCTTAGGGTGATCAGAAATCTAGATCTTCGATACCATGCTCATTGTTTTGATTGTGTGTCACCTTTAGAGGGTCTGCCTTCCCGACCATTTGCTTTTGCAAGCAAGTGATAATCGTGAGAAGGGAATGACCCAAAGTGAGTATGGCTAGAATACCTTGGCATTCTAACTCACTATAAACAAATACCTGATGAGCGAAAGCTTTGAAGGAAGCATTACGTGGGAATTGTAGTTACTTGGGAAGTGATGACCCTTGAACTCTTTCTCATATCAACATCTAAGTAGGGCCTTAAGGTCTAAATCATTCTTGCGCAACTACATTTTTTTGGTATCTTGGTGGGCTTAATGTCTCAATCATGCTTGCATGACATCAAGGAGTAACACTTAATAGAAATCCTTACTAAACACCTTGTTTTTAGAGGCCAAAAACCTTTCTAGTTGCTTGAGAAGGACATGTTTAGATACTTGGAAGAGATACTAAGTTTGCCATGGGGAGATTTCCATGGGGACTGATGCTTGGCTGCCCTGAGAAGTGAGTGCCATGGAGGAGAGCCCATGGGGTCAAGCATCTATGTATTCTCCTTGAATCCCATAATGAGTCTACCTCTCAAGTACCTAATGTCCTTGCGTACCATAAGAAATGTGTGAATGAGCATGATTGTCTTGAGTCTAAGTTAAAATATCTTGTATTCTTTGCTTGTCAAAAGTTGAATTGCATCTCATTTCAAAGCAAGACAAATTGATTCAAAACAAGATTAAACACAAGAGCATTTCATCCAACAAAGTTCTAAACGCCTTCAAACGTGGTTGTCAAACATTTTTCAAAATCTTGTCTCAACATTCATGTCACTTAGATTTAGGTTCATCTTAGGTTTGCATTTTCCAAATTCATTGTCAACTACCAAGGTTAGGTTCCACCTAGGTCATACTCCTTTGCATATCAATAAGGGTCATCCATTTGCATGTGTCCTCTTGCAATAGAGTAATACCATTGTCATACATTCATATTTGCATACCCTAGGTCTCTTCATTAAGCTTAAGTCATTATCATATCATATTAGGGTCATTTGCATAGCAATTGTCCCTTTGCATATAGTGTCAAAGCTAGGTTTTGTCATACTTGAGTAATCCAAATCTTTGATAAACCCTAAGTCATTGTTAGGAAGTCTAGACCTTATCAAACTTTTGTCTTTTTGTCATCACTATCATTTGGTCAAACCTAGCTTAGTATCCAAGCATATAGTGGAGACATTGTCATCTTGTCCTTTTGTCACTTGGTCCTTTTGTCCTTTGAGGTCTAGACATCATTCCAATTTCTTAAGGGCCTCTCTTTTAGATTTGCATTCAAAAGTTTGTCAGAATCTTAAAAAAGAACAAAAACATAGGTTGCATTCTTGCCATAGATTGCATTTCCATTTGTTTAGTTTGCATTTAGTTGCATATCATACATTATCCTTAAAAAATTCCAAAAATATTGCATTTGCATAGTGACATGTTTGTTGAAATGAGGTCTCAACCTTCTTACGAAGCCATGTCATCACAATTGAGCAATCAATCATGTCAATCCAATCTCTACATGTCTCACAACTTGGATCAAACTTATCATGATGATGTAAATGTCCAAATACAAAAACTAGAGGAGAAACTAGCTGAAGAAGAGGAGATATTGGAACAAAGAGTGAAAAACATTGAGAAGAATAGATCACAAATGTCCAAAATGTTTCAAAAATTTCTAGGTCGAAATCCAAAGATTGAGCCAATTGATGTAAGATCTCTTCTTGAATGATCAGACATATCGGCTCTCCTCTCACAAATAGAGATGATGAAATAATTTCAAGAAAAGAGACAACATCAATTTCAACATTGTGTGCATCCACAACAAGAACAAGAACAAGGTGTTTACTATCAATCAGATTTTCAACCAATACAACCAATGGTTTAACCAATTGTTCAACATATAAAACCAATACAACCAATGGTCCAATTTCAAAAATATGTCCAACCAACTATACAATGTCAACAAATGGTTCAACCAATGGTGGAATATCAATGTCAACAACCACAACCAAACATTCAAAAACAAAGGTTGCAGCACACACCAAGCCAAGTTTCAAACATGTCAAAACAATTGAACAAAGTCCAATATCAAAAAATGACATTAGATCAGAACCAACTCCTTGCCAAACAAGTTCAAATTCTAGATACAACTATGTCAAAACCTTGAAATAGTGAGTTCTTTGAGGAAGATCAAGATAATACAATTATGTCTAGCAATGCCTCATCCCCCCATAAAGAAATTGACTCTCCAGTGGCATCTATCCCTACACCTTTATAATTTCCACAAGAACCTTCCATATTGTCCTCATCAAACAATACACCCAAGGATGCAATTATCCAAGAGCTATCCATAATTGATTACCAAGATAATCCAATTCATGATGCACGTCCTTGTTATGTTTCAGAAATACAAGACCCAATGCCACCATGCACTTTATTGCCATTACCTGTTTTAGAGGACCCCATTCGAAGTCCCTCTTCCTCATGTTCAAGCATTGATTCCTTGCCAAAATCCCCCATGCATATCCAAAGTTCAACCCCATTTCAAGAGGATAATTTAGAGCACGAAGAAACATGTCTTGAAACATATCAAGATCAAGATCCTGAAAACTTATCATCCCATCCAATTGTTGACCAGGACCCCATGTTCCCAGACACTCACGATGATTCCCCTATTCTTGTCCATCCTATCCAAAGTCCTATTGACACTCCATTGCTCGAGCAAGATCAAGATATCCTAGTCCATCCAATCCCAAACAACCCCCTTCCATTTCATGAACAAAATGTCCTTTCAAATCCCATTGACATTCCAGATATCCTTTCCATCCTTTATGATGATCCCATTGAAAGTCAAGAGAAAAGTACCTTTAAAGAGGATTCCAATGATCTTCCTCCTTGTCAAGATCAAATTATTCCTTCAGATCCTCCACAAGATCCACTTGTTCCTCCATCTCCTTGTCCTAATGCTCCATATACACTCCAAGATATCATTTCTTTTGATGATCCCATTATTTCTCCCATTCCATCTCTTGAAGAGCCTATCATTCAACCATGTCCACTACACAATCCTAGTTCCCCTCATGATCCTAATCCCCCTCATGATTCTAATGTGTCAGTGCAAGATGTTCATGAACCCTCGACATGCATAATGAGTTCTTCCAATTTGGTGCAATCCAATCCACTTCAAGATCTCATTATTTCTCTCATATCATATCCACCTCATAATGGACTCGCGTCTTCTTCCCAAAGAAAAGAGTATACTACAAGTCAATATATTCATAAAGGCAAAAGGGTAGAAATCCATAAGCAAGAATCCCTTCATGTTAAAGAAAATATTAAGGGTCATGGCCTCAGTGAAATTCCTCAAGACATGGGTACCCCTACTAAATCCAACATCACTTCAATATCCAAACATACACCTTCCCCATCACATCTTCCATCCATCTTAGGTCCTTATATCCATTCCTCCTCTATGCAAGGTCAGCAAAGGCACACATCCTTGAGTAAATTTCATCAATCCAAAATAAATCCATTTCATTCATATCCAGCCATGCATTCCTTTCCCCCTCCAAGCAATTTGGATGCGAAGTATAAAAGTCATAAGTCTAGCAATCCACATGTATTCAAGGATCAACATGTCAAATATAATCGACATGTCAAAACAAAGAACAATATGATCTATAAAGAAAAAGAAATATCCAAAAGGCCACAAAGGTCCACTGAGAAAAATAAAGCAAATTCAAAATCTATATGGGTTCATAAATCCCTTGTGCAAGCAACGTACTCCAAGGAACCACAAAAGCATGAAAAATCAAAAACAATGTGGATCCCTAAGCGGCTCCTTGAAGCACAAAAGCCTAAAGAAACATCCAACTTAGCATCCAAAGTTGCTATTGCTCCATCTAAACCTTCCAAGTCTATTCCTCCATCACCCTCTTCATCCATTTTGGGCCCTTATGTCCGCAAATCCCTAGCTATTCCTTCATCAAAATCTGCATATCCAAAACCCATTTTTCCTCCATTAGTCCATCACCCCTCAAGGTGTGTGCCAATGTCGATCTTGCCAACATTTCCATCCACTCAAGCACAATTCTTCCAATACCCTATTCATTATCCAATGCATATTTTCCATCCTTTGATCCCTTTGATCCAATCCTTTACATAAATCCTTGCCTTAGTTTCATCTCTTTTTCCATGTCCTTATCCTACCAACGTCTTTGAGCATACTTTTAAAGGTCATGGTCCAATTTTTTTTCAAGGCTACTATCCAAAAAAAAAGACACTTGAGTCCTTCTTCCATCCCCTATCATGTGTCCATCTTCTATTGAAAAAGTCAAAATACAAAAAAAAAAATGAAAAAAAAAAGACAAAAGAAAGAAAGAAAAAGTAAAGCAAAAATAATTCATCCACTGGTGAAAACCTGTCAAACAGGAACCTTGGGAAAGTACCGTGATGAAAACCTGGCAAACAGGCGTCATGCGTAATCTATGAACTTCTTGCACACCACACTTGGGGGCAGGTTTCCTCCTTCATATCCTTTTGTCCTTCATTGTTTCATTATCCTATCGAACCCCTATCATTACCCTTCATATCCTATTGTCCCTCATGTCCAGTTTCCCTTTCCACCTTTGATCTTGACAAGGCTGAGGATCATCATGAGCATCATGCATCTTGTTTGTAGCTTTTAGTACATCATAGCTTTGGGTCATTCCCTCTCACCAATGCCTATCAAGGTACCAAGAAAATTGGGAGGAAGGTCCACTATCTAAAGGTTAAAACATGTAAGCAAATGAAAAACAAACATGTCATACATGGTGCTCATTTATCCCTTAGAAAACAAAGCGTGCAACTAAGTTAGAAATTGCAAACACATGGTTTTAAATATAAGTCTTTGGTTGTGTCCTACACCAAATGCATTATTAGTTTCAATGTCATGTCTTTGATGAGCAAGAATAGATGCCTAACAGAAAACCTGCATAAGATGAACGTTCAAGGATTAGGTCCTGAAATAAAATTCAAATCAAATTCTAAAACAAAACTAATTTTGAATATAATTTTAAAAACTAAATAACAAAAAAAACATTAATCTAATATTAAAATTAAACTAACTAAAACAAAATTTAATCTAATATTAAAACTAAACTAAAAAACTAAATCTAAAAAAATTAAACCAAATTAAAAAAACTAAACAAATCCAAAAACAAACCAAACAAAAACTAAATTTAAAAAAAAACCAAATTCAATACTCAAAGAAAAAAATAATGTTAAACAACTACAAAAAGTAAAACCAAAAATTAAAAAAAAACTAATCCTAAAACTCATACCCTACCCCACACACAAGGACTACTAAAAAATAACTAAATCTAAAATAGTTACCTTTATTAAATTTAGACAAGCATGCACGATAGGAATAAAGATGAGTGTTCAAAGCATGCAAGATAGGAATAAAGACAAGAGTGTTCAAAGCAATACAGGAAGAAAGTAATGAATGCGTGGCATGCAAAACAATGAAATACATTTATTATCATAGATAATGAAATTTTAAAAGCACATTGATCAAGAGAAAATCTGAAAGAGTTGAAAAAAATATTTTCATATTTTTTAAAGTTTTTCTAGACATTAGTAAATAGTATTTTTGAAGGCCTTAAGCACATTTTTAGGGCATGTCCGTTCAAATTTTCTCCTATAACTCTTGGAGACCTTTCTAATGAGTTAAATGGCTCGTAATTTTGACTCGTGTGCAAAAATTTATGCCTAGTTCTAGTTAGGACAAATTTTATATAGTTTTTTTGACAAATTACATTGTTTTAGATTTTATTATGTAAATAAATCTGATATGACTGTTGGTTTTTCAATTCTCAAGGAGTTGTTGGTGACCCTTGGAATCCCTTGGACTACTATATGTTTGATTTTTGAATTGAATACAATACTTTTTGGCTTGCTTCAATTCTATGATTTCCGGTTCTTGTAAACAAAATTTACAATACTGCAGGTTCTCACTTAGGTGTTGTCATTTGAATCCATAATTCAGATCAGTGGTATCAGAGAAATTTCGCTCCTATATGTCATATCGCACGTGATAAACATATCAAAGATTGGGGTTGGAAACAAGGAATCCTTCAGACTACCTTCCTTTGAGATGCACACAATCACAGATGGCTAAGTGGCAGAACAACAATGACATTAGAGCATTAGTTGCAGATGCACTAACAAAACAACGTGAAGAAATGATGGAGAAGTTCAAGAAAATGATGGAAAGTCATGGGTCACAAGCAAACCCACCATTCACAGGGTATACGCCATTCAATGTCCAAGTGAATTTTGATATACCCACATTTTAAGGAAAGATCAATGCAGATGTTGTTGATGATTGGGTTTCAAAATTGGAAAGATATTTCTTTGTCAATCAGTTTTCAGATGAAGAGAAGACAACTTTCACTCTTCTCAAAGCTAAAAATCATGTGAAAGATTCATGGGAAGAAAAGATAGCATCCAAGGTAGCAAAAAATGGCAGCACTTTTATTTTTGATCAAAAACCCACATGGGGAGAATTCATGGAGCACATCAAGGAAGAATATTTTCCTATTGATACATATGAATAGAAATATATGTAGTGGCAATCACTTCGATAGAAGAAGGACCAAATTGTTCAGGAATATACTAATATGTTTCATGCCTTAGCAGGAAATCTTGGCATCAAAGATTGTGAGAAGCACAGAGTTTTGAAATATCAAAGTGGCCTCCACAGGTACATCCAAACCGAAATGGAATTCCTGAACATAGAGACTTTACTTGGTACATATAAATTTGCTACCAAAATTGAGGAGAAATTGAAACAGAAAGGAAGGAGGGATAATTTTGCAAACACCAGATGGAAGGGTGAAGGTTGAATAACTACATGGAAACAAACCTCTAAGGAACCCTCTCCCAATTCACCCACAAAAAAGACATGGAGTATGAAGAAGACACAAGAAAACGGTATGTGGTGTGAATTCCATAAGAGTCCCTCGCATAATACAAAATATTACAGAACCATAAAAAGCTTAATGATGGAGATGCATGAAGACAAGGCATAATCTAAGGTTGCAAAAACTTGCATAGAAGGAAATCATGAACAGGTCATTGAGGTTGATCCATATGCCACGGTAGCTACTATAAGGATATTGCGCCGGGAGGATGAGGAGAGATTGTTCCATTCACAAATGTGGGTCGAAGGAAAATCCCTACACTTTATCATTGATAGTGGAAGTCAAAAGAACCTAATATCAACAGAGACTATGAAGAGACTGAATTTGAAAACAACAACCTACCTGCAACCCTATTCAATGGGATGGGTTAGTCAAGGAAGAGATATCCAGGTGCACCAGTAGTGTCACCTTTCATACTCCATAAGGCCTTTCAAAGATGAGGTAATCTGTGATGTGGCTCCCTTCGATGTTTGTGATGTTCTGTTGGGACAACCATATATGTACCAGCAACATGGTGTTTATGAGTCCAGGCCTCAGAGCATGACCATCAGATTAGGTGAGCGGAAAAACCGGATACCAGAGGTAAGCTCTGCATACACTACTTCTTTGATTAGTGCCAAGAAATGTAAGAGGTTGGTTTCCAAAATGGGAAAATTCATTTTATTGATGATTGGTTCTGAAGAAGAAAGGAAATCAGTTTATAATTCTCATACCATCACAAACACCACAACACTGCAAAAAATATCAATGGATCAAATTTTGCTGAAATATGACAATCTGTTTAAGTTACCAACTGGGGTACCTACACACTGCCAAGTGAGACATACTATTGATTTAATACCTGGAACTCTATAACCTAATGAACCAGTCTACCATAGGTCAGTATTAGAGAATAATGAGATTAAGAGGAAAATACAAGAATTGATTCAAAAGGGACATATTTGTCCATGTGCATCACCCTGTGGTAGACCCATTGTTCTAGCAAAGAAAAAGGATGGAACCTAGAGACTTTGTATTGACTATAGGGCCTTGAATAAAATTTCAGTCAAAAATAGGTATCCACTTCCCCAGATAGATGACCTCTTGGACCAGCTTAGAGGGGCCCGATTCTTCACCAAAATTGATTTGAAATCAGGGTACCATCAAGTACCAATTGAATCAGTCGATGTGTGGAAGACAAATTTCAAATCTAAAGAGGGATTGTTTGAATGGCCAATGATGTGTTTCTATCTAACAAATGCTCTAGCAACATTCATGAGAATGATGAATGATATGCTTAGACCATTCATTGATTCCTTTGTGGTGGTATATCTTGATGACATACTCATCTTCAACAAAACTTGGGAGGACCATTTGCAACATGTGGAAAAAATTCTCTCAACCTTACAAGAACATGGGCTTTACGCAAACAAACAAAAGTGCTCCTTTGGTATGCAAAGTATCATATACTTAGGATATGTTATTGATAGTGAGGGTGTCCATGTTGATGCAGAGAAGATACAAGTGATTAAGGACTGGCCGTCTCCTAGAAATCTCAGAGTTACAAATTTTCCTTGTGTTGGCCAACCTTTATTGCAGATTTGTGTTGGGATTTTCCCATCTGTCTTGGCCTCTAAATCATTAATTGAGGGCGGGAGACAAGCCAAGTTTAAATGGACAAGTGCTCAACAAGAAGCATTCGAGGGGCTAAAATGAAGGTTATGTTCTGCACCAGTTTTATCTCTTCCTAACCTACAATAGTCATTTGAAATAGAAACAGATGCATCAGAATATGCTCTAGGGGCAGTCCTCATGCAGCATGGTCATGCAGTTGCATATCATAGTCAGAATTTTTCTAATACAGTGTGTCGGTATGCCACTTATGAAAAGGAATTGTATGCTATTGTTCAAGCTTGTAAGTAGTGGAAATATTACATTTTGGGTAAGGAGACTGTCATCCACATAGATAACCAAGCCCTTCAATTTTTACAAACACAAGGGAAGTTGCAAAATGATCGACATCAATGATGGTCAGCATATCTTCAACAATTGCACCTCAATATTCGCCACAAGATGGGAAGTACTAACAAAGTAGCAGACTATTTAAGCAGGCCTCCAATTGCAACCATAAGTATGGTTTTGAACTCATGTGGTCATCAAACTGAAGCCTAGGCTTGCTTCTGTGAGAATGATGTTGAATTTACATATGTTTATAATCAATTGGTGAAGGGACATCAAGTGAATAACTTCTATTTACAGGATGGGATGCTTTGTCACCTTGGACAAATCTATGTGCCCAATGCAGAACACAGAAAGTTGATATAGGAATATCACTAAAGTAAGGTTGTTGGTCACTTTGGTATAGGTAAGACTGTTGCTATACTTCAGAAGTACTTCTATTGGACAAATTATGAAATGATGTTATTTCATATATTCAAGCTTGTACCGCATGTGCTATTGCTAAGGCTGCCAATCGTAAACTTGGGTTGTACTCACCACTTCCTGTTCCTGAAAAACCTTGGCACTCAATTTCTATGGACTTTATGTCTGGTCTTCCTACCACCAGAAGAGGCCCTGATTGTGTGTATGTTGTGGTTGATAGGTTTTCAAAAATGGAAGTAATAGTGGCATGTTAAAAAATAATTTTTGTAGAGGATACTACAAAGCTATCCTTTGAATACATTTGGGTTCATTTTGGTCTACCGAATACCATTATCTTGGATAGGGACAACAGGTTTCTTAGTAAGTTCTAGTCTACACTATGAGAAAAGATGAACACAAAATTAACAAAGTCTATTGCTTTCCACCCTCAAATAGATGGCCAAAGAGAGGTAGTGAATCAAATTATCATACATATTCTACGAATGTACCACTCAAAACATCCCCACACATGGGATGAAAGTCCTCCATATGTTCAACATAGCTACAAGAGGGCAATTCACAATTCAACTGGCCACAACCCATTTGAGGTTTGTCTTGGTTATCAGCCACTTGCACCCATGGATGTTGCCATCCCACTTATTCAACCTAATTTGGTTCCATGTGTTGGTAACGAGGAAGATAAGGCAGCCCAGTTCATCGATAGAACACATCATTTGCAACAACAAGTTCATGAAATTTTGGAACACACCAATAAGAAGTATAAGGAGAGACATGATGAGCATCGTACTCCTCATAATTTTCAAGTTGGGGACAAGGTGTGGTTTCATATCTAGAAGGAATGATTGCAGGGTGCCAATAGGAAGCTTCATCCTCTGCGTTATGGGCCATACACCATCATCAAGCAAGTTGGTGATAATGCTCTTGAGCTTAACTTACCTCCATTTATGGGTCTTCATCCAGTCTTCAATGTGGAACTCTTGAAGCCATATTTTCCTCCACTATTAGATGTTGCAGATGTGGCAAAAACAATCTCCACTATAGAATTGAATCCAAATGCCACTTCCCCATTCCAATGTGATCAGATTGTGGACACCATGGTAAAAATGTTAGAGTAATCGAGTCTTTACTTGATTAATTAAACAATATTTGTTTAGTTCTTTAAGTTCCCTATTATCTCTTTTTACAGTTAAGCTAACATTAGGTGCATAATAATTAATTCTTTTATTAATTATTATGTGCAAGGCTAGGTTTCCCTTTTAGGGTTTCTTGACCTATTAAAGGTTGAGTTTTGTCTTTTGTATTGTAAGGATTATCACATTACACTTTTTATGAATATTGAGCTCTCATCTTTTTGAGCATATTTTCTATGTATTTGTTTTATCTGTTATTTGCTTCCTTGCTTCTCCTTGTAATAGGTTATTCAGCTTGCAGAGATCATTTCGGCTCCTGTGGTGTTCTGTTTCTAAACTCTCACATGGTATCAGAGCTTCAGATCTACAGTTATCTGTTCTTGTTTTGAGAATTTTTGCATTTGAAGCAGATCTAGGGTTTAAAGAAGTTTTTTTTGTACTTAGGGATAGGCCTTTTTTTGGCACTTTGGGCCTGAACGAATCACCATCATGCTCAGAAGGCCCAAAAACCCCTATAGTCATTTAAAACTTGACCATTTTTTGCTCTTGAGGCTCTGGGAGTATTTTTTGTCTACTACTAGGCCATACGACCCTGGCACGTAGTTCAAGAAGGAAAAATAATAATTTTTCCTTTTAATGGCATGCACGTTGATTTTTTAAAAAAAAAACTTGAAAAAAAATCAAAAATAAAAAAAAATTGCAAAAAGGCAAAAGGAAAAAGTTTTTTTTAACAAAGTTTTATTTTTGGGGGGTTTCCCCATGGTACGCAGGGTACCGTGGTGCCCCCTGCCAAACTACAAGCCCTTGTCGGCACTGTCAGAGTGCACCCCTGCCAACACCCTCTAGCCCCCGCTAGCCCCCGCTGGCCCCCGCTGTTGCAGCTCCTCCCTTGGAGCTCGCTTGTGACCCTTCTCCCTGCCGCACCACCTCAGCCCCCGCCGGCCCTACCTTCCCATCGGCCCCACCAGCCCCTGTGGCTACAGCAACTCATGGGCCACTACTACCTAGCTCCCACTACCTTAGCTCCCCATTGACCACCCTATCATTGGTCACCACAGCGCCCCACGCCGCTGAAAATAGCGCCTAGCGCCGCCGGAAACAGTGCTCAGTGCCACCGACAACAACCCCACTGCATGCTGGAAACCCTCCGCTCGACCGCTGCTATCCTTGCTCCATCGCCCAGCCACCAAAGTGCCACCTGCCACCCACCAAAGTGCTGCCCACTGGCAACCTCCGTCAGGGTTCTGCCACCGACCCTCCTCCCTCTTGTCTTTTAAGGGGAGGTTCATTTTTTGGCCATATCTTGAGCATACAGAGTCATTTTTTTTAAAACAAATAAGCATCAGAATGTTGGTTCTGAGCCAGACCTCGTGATGTTGGAATTTTTTTCCAATTTTTTTGTTTGACTATGGTTTTTTCCAATAGAAGTGGGGTCTCCTTTTTTGCACTCCGGGAGCCATAGAATGAGCATCCGAACTTCGTTTTTCAAAAAATTTATATCGTTGGAAAGCTTGTCCTATGTGCTTTCTAGCCATATGAGTTTTTTTTATAGATTCTGCTCTAGGAATATTTTATTTAGTTTTTTTTTGTTTTCCACACTATGTGGATATCTTGGTTGTTTCAGGTCTTGGGATATTTTCTCTGAGTAGGATGTCTCTATTTTGATTCTCCTTTATATTTCTAGTCTTCTTATCATTGTAGCTTCTTTTATGCAAACACATTGAGATAAAGTGCCATCATGCATTGTTTACTTGGGATCTTGCACATCTTGTGCCTTACTGTACATGCACTACTTATAAAGTGCCATGAGGGGGTTGATGTTTGCCTTGTTTTCCATCCACCTTTGTCAAGTGAGTGTTACTTCCATGACATTCACCTCATGATGTGTGTCAAGTGAGTGTTCCTTCCATGACACTATGTACTATCTATGCACCTTCGATGTTCTTGGTTCTTCATCGTGCAATTCTTGTTTGCCATTCTTTTCAATGTACCTATCCCTCTCCCTTTTTTAGCATTATGGGGAGGTGTGTCCCATTAGTTCTAATGCTTCCATGGTTTGATTGATCAGCTCTTTAGGCTTTGGTTTCTCATGTCATCTATATCTTCAAGTTCAATTGTTTGCCTTTGTTTTTCTTCTTATTCGAGTAGTGTCATTTGAGGGCGCTCATACAGATTACAATCTTCTCTACCTGGTCATGTTCTCTTTCAGTGGAGGTTCTTCAGATCAGCAGTTATTCTTTGATAGTGTTTGTAGGTTCTTCATGCTTCAGTGATTCTTCTAATCTTCTCTTGTTCCTATCTTTTTAAAACATTCTTGTTTGGAGGCTTTTTCAGTCCTTCTTCTTGCTTTTCCATCTCTGTTTGGAGTGGAGTTTTTTCCCACGTGGTTTTCTCTATTTCTTTGGTTCATAGAGATTTGGTTCTATTGGGTACCTAATCAGGCCTTGTTGATGAGACCCATCTTTCCTGCTTTCAGTAGTTGTTCTAGGTTTTAGCTTCTCCCTAAGTCTAGCTTAAGGGGGGTGTTAGAGTAATCGGGTCTTTACTTTATTAATTAAATAATATTTGTTTAATTCTTTAAGTTCCCTATTATCTCTTTTTATAGTTAAGCTAACATTAGGTGCATAATAATTAATTATTTTATTAATTATTATGTGCAAGCCTAGGTTTTCCCTTTTAGGGTTTCTTGACCTATTAAAGGTTGTGTTCGGTATTTTGTATTGTAAGGATTATCACACTACACTTTTTGTGAATATTGCGCTCTCGTCTTTTTGAGCATATTTTTTGTGTATTTGTTTTATCTGTTATTTGTTTCCTTGCTTCTCCTTCTAACAAGTTATTCATCTTGCAGAGATCATTTGGGCTCCTGTGGTGTTGTGTTTCTCAACTCTCACAGAAAACACTCAAACAACAGAAAATTTACTTGTACAAAGTGGTTCGAGCAAGGCAGATTGCTCAACAAGGAAAGTGGTTTACCAGGGAGTAGCTTCAAGGACATTTTCATCATCTCATTCAGAGTGTTGATGCAATGTGGCCCATTGCTTTCCAAGGGGGAAATAATGATCAGAAGAAAATCTGAAAGAGTTGAAAAAAATATTTTCATATTTATTTTTTAGTTTTTCTAGACATTAGTAAATGGCATTTTTGAAGGCCTTAAGAGCATTTTTAGCCCTTGAAAGTGTCCATATCCTTTCAATTTTTTGCTTACAACTCTTGGAGACCTTTCCAACAAGTTAAACGGCTCATAATTTTGAGTCCTGTGTAGAAAGTTATGCCTAGTTAAAGTTAGGACAAATTTTATATAGCTTTTTTGAAAAATTACATAGCTTTAGATTTTATTATGTAAATAAACCTAGTATGACTGTTGGTTTTTCAATTCTCAAGGAGTTGTTGGTGACCCTTGGAATCCCTTGGACTACTATATGTTTGATTTTCGAATTGAATACAATACTTTTTGGCTTGCTTCAATTCTATGATTTCTGGTTCTTGTAAACAAAATTTACAATACTACAGGTTCTGACTCAGGTGTTGTCATCCGAATCCATAATTTGGATCAGTGGTAGGTGTTGTCATCCGAATCCATAATTTGGATTAGTGGTAGGTGTTGTCATCTGAATCCATAATTTGGATCAGTGGTATCAAAGCAAGTTCTCTCCTATATGTCATATCACATGTGACCAACATATCAGAGATTAGGGTTGGAAACAATGAATCCTTCATACTACCTTCCTTTGAGATGCACACGATCGCAGATGGCTAAGTTGTAGAATGATGATGACATTAAAGCATTAGTTGCAGATGCACCAACAAAACAACTTGAAGAAATGACGGAGCAGTTCAAGCAATTGTTGGAAAGTCATGGGTCACAAGCAAACCCACCATTCACAAGTTATACGCTATTCAAGGTGCAAGTGACTTTCGATATACCCACATTTCAAGCAAAGATCGATGAAAATGTTGTTGATGATTGGCTTTCAAAACTGGAAAGATATTTCTCTATCAATCAATTTTTAGATGAAGAGAAGATAACTTTCGCTCTCCTCAAAGCTAAAAATCATCCAAAAGACTCATGGGAAGCAAAGTTAGCATCCAAGGCAGCAGAAAATGGCAGCACTTTTATTTTTGATCAAAAACCCACATGGGGAGAATTCATGGAGCACATAAAGGAAGAATATTTTCCTATTGATACATATGAACAAAAATATATGCAGTGGCAATAACTTTAACAGAAGAAGGACCAAACTATTTAGGAATATACTAATATGTTTCATGCCTTAGCAGCAAAGCTTGGCATTAAATATTGTGAGAAGCACCAAGGTTTGAAATATCAGAGTGGCCTCCAAAGGTACATCCAAACAGAAATGGAATTCCTGAACATAGAGACTTTACCTAGTGCATATAAATTTGCTACCAAAATTGAGGAGAAATTCAAACAGAAAGGAAGGAGGGATAATTTCACAAACAACAGATGGATGGGTGAAGGTGGAAAAACTACATGGAAACAAACCTCTAAGGAACCCTCTCCCAATTCACCCACAAAAAAGACATGGAGTATGGAGAAGACACAAGAAAATGGTATGTGATGTGAATTCCATAAGATTCCCTCACATAATACAAAAGATTGGAGAACCGTAAAAAGCTTAATGATGGAGACACATGAAGACAAGGCATAATCTAAGGTGGCAGAAACTTGCACAGAAGGAAATCATGAACAAGTCATTGAGGCATATCCATATGCCACGGTAGCTACTACAATAATATTGCCCTAGGAGGATGAGGAGAGATTGTTTCATTCACAAATGTGGGTCAGAGGAAAAGCCCTGTACTTTAGCATTGATAGCAGAAGTCAAAAGAACCTAATATCTACAGAGACTATGAAGAGACTGAATCTAAAAAATAACAACCCATCCGCAACCCTATTCAATGGGATGGGCTAGTAAAGGAAGAGATATCCAGGTGCACCAGTAGTGTCACCTTTCATACTCCATAAAGCCTTTCAACAATGAGGTAATCTATGATGTGGCTCCCTTAGATGTTTGTGATATTCTTTTGGGACAACCATATATGTATCGGTGACATTGTGTTTATGAGTCCAGGCCTCGCAACATGACCATTAGATTAGGTGAGTAGAAATACCAAATACCAAAGGTAAGCCCTGCATACACTACCTCTTTGATTAGTTCCAAGCAATGTAAGAGGTTTGTTGCCAAAATGGGAAAACACTCTTTTTATAATTGTCATACCATCACAAACACCACAAAGTTGTAGAAAATATCAATGGATCAAATTTTGATGAAATATGATAATCTGTTTAAGTTACCAACTAGGGTACCTACACACTACCAAGTGAGACATACTATTGATTTAATACCAGGAACTCCATTAACTAATGAACCAGTCTACCGTAGGTCAGTATTAGAGAATAATGAGATTAAGAGGCAAATACAAGAATTGATTGAGAAGGGACATATTCGTCCAAGTGCATCATCATGTGGAAGCCCCATTGTTCTAGCAAAGAAAAAGGATGGAACCTAGAGACTTTGTATTGGCTATAGGGCCTTGAAAAAATTTTCAGTCAAAAATAGGTATCCACTTCCCCGAATAGATGACCTCTTGGACCAGCTTAGAGGGGCCCGATTCTTCACCAAAAATGATTTGAAATCAGGGTACCATCAAGTACCAATTGAATCAGTTGATGTGTGGAAGACAACTTTCAAATCTAAAGAGTGTTTGAATGGCTACTGATTCCTTTCAGTCTATCAAATGCTCCAATGACATTCATGAGAATGATGAGTGATATACTTAGACCATTCACTGATTCCTTCATGGTGGTAGATCTTGATGAAATACTCATCTTCAACAAAACATGGGAGGAACATTTGCAACATGTGGAAAAAAATCTCTCAACCTTACAAGAACATGGGACTTATTCAAACAAAGAAAAGTTCTCCTTTAGTATGCAGAGTATCGGATACTTAGGATATTTAATTGACATTATTGACAATGAGGGTGTCCATGTTGATCCAGAGAGGATACAAGTGATTAAGGACTAGTTGTCTCCTAGAAATCTCACAGAGTTACAAAGTTTCCTCGTGTTGGCAAACTTTTATCGTGGATTTGTTCTGGGATTTTCCCATCTATCTTGGCCTCTAAATCAGTCGTTGAGGGAGGGGACACAAGCCAAGTTTAAATGGACAAGTGCTCAACAAGAAGCATTCGATGGGCTAAAAGGTTATGTTCTGCACCAGTTTTATCTCTTCCTGACCTGCAACAATCATTTGAAATACAAACAGATGCATCAGAATATGCTCTAGGGGCAGTCCTCATGCAACATGGTCATCCAATTGCATATGACAGTCAAACTTTATCTGATATAGTGCATTGGTATGCCACTTTCCACAAGGAACTATATGCTATTGTTCAGGCCTGTAAGCAGTGGAAACATTACATTTTGGGTAAGGAGACTGTCATCCACATAGATCATAAACCCCTTCAATTTTTGCAAACACAAGGGAAGTTACAGAATGATTGACATCAATGATGGTCAAAATATTTCAACAATTTCACCTCAATATTCGCCACAAGAAGGGAAGTTCTAACAAAGTAGCGGATTGTTTGAGCAGGCTTACAATTGCAGCCATAAGTATGGTTTTGAACTTATGTGGTCATCAAACTAAAGCCTGGGTTTGCTTGTATGAGAATGATGTTGAATTTGTAGATGTTTATAATTAATTGGTGAAGGGAAATCAATTGAATGACTTCTATTTGTAGAATTGAATGCTTTTCACCTTGGCCAAATCTCTATGACAAAGTGGAACACAAAAAGTTGATATGGGAATCTCACAATAGTAAGGTTATTGGTCACATTGGTATAGGTAAGACTACTGCTATACTTCAGAAGTATTTCTATTGGCCAAAATTGCAAAAAGATGTTATTTCATACTTGTACCTCATGTGTTATTGCTAAGCCTACCAATCGTAAACTTGGGCTGTACTCACCACTTCCTATTCCTAAAAAACCTTGGCACTCAGTTTCTATGGACTTTATATCTGGTTTTCCTACCACCAAAAGAGGCCATGATTGTGTGTATATTGTGGTAGATAGGTTCTCAAAAATGGCAGTAATAGTGGCATGTAAGAAAACAATTTCTACATAGGATATTGCAAAGCTATTCTTTGAATACATTTGGGTTCATTTTGGTCTGTCGAATACCATTATCTCAGATAGGGACAAGTAGTTTCTTAATAAGTTCTTTTCTACACTATGGGAAAAGATGGACATAAAATTAACAAAGTCTGCTACTTTCCACCCTCAAACAGATGGCCAAACAAAGGTAGTGAATCAAATGATCATACTTATCCTATGAATGTACCACTCAAAACATCCCCTCACATGGGATTAAAGTCTTCCATATGTTCAGCATAGCTACAATAGGGCAATTCACAGTTCAACTGGCCAAAACACATTTGAGATTTATCTTGGTTATCAGCCACACGCACCCATGGATGTTGGCATACCACTTATTCAATCTGATTTGGTTCCATGTGTTGGTAAGGAGGAAGATACAATAGCCTAGTTCATCAATAGAATTCATCATCTGCAACAACAAGTTCATGAAATTTTGGAACACACCAATAAGAAGTATAAGGAGAGACATGATGAGCATCATACTCCTCATAATTTTCAAATGGGGGAAAAGGTATGGCTGCATATCCAGAAGGAACAATTGCAGGGTATGAATAGGAAGCTTCTCCCTCTGTGTTATGGGCCATACACCATCGTCAAGCAAGTTGGTGATAATGCTTTTGAGCTTAACTTACCTCTATTTCTGGGTCTTTCCAGTCTTTAATGTGGAACTCTTGAAGCCATATTTTCCTCCACTATTAGATGTTGCAGATGTGGCAGAAACAATCTCCACTATAGAATTGAATCCAAATGCTACTTCCCCATTCCAATGTGATCAAATTGTGGGCACCATGGTGAAAACACTCAAACAACAACAAATTTACTTGGACAAAGTGGCTCAAGAAGGACAGATTTCTCAACAAGGAAAGTGGTTTACTAGGGAGCAACTTCAAGAATGTTTTCCTCATCTCATTTAGAGTGTTAATGCAATGGGGCCCATTTCTTTCCAAGGGGGAAGTAACGATCAGAAGAAAATCTGAAATAGTTGAAACAAATATTTCCATATTTTTTTTAGTTTTTCTAGACATTAGTAAATAACATTTTTATCCCTTCAAAGTGGGAAGGCATGTCCTTTCAAATTTTCTCCTACAACTCTTGGAGACCTTTCCAATGAGTTAAACGGCTCATAATTTCAACTCATGTGCAAAAAGTTATGCCTAGTTAAAGTTAGCACAAATATTGTATAGTTTTTTAAAAAAATTACGTAGCTTTAGATTTTATTATGTAAATAAAACTGATATGACTATTGGTTTTTTTGATTCTGAAGGAGATGTTGGTGACCCTTGGAATCTCATGGACTACTATATGTTTGATTTTCGAATTGAATACAATACTTTTAGGCTTGCTTCAATTCCATGATTTCTGGTTCTTGTAAACAAAATTTACGATACTGCAAGTTCTCACTCAGGCATTGTCATCCGAATCCATAATGCAGATCAGTGGTATCAGAGAAATTTTGCTCCTGTATGTCATATCACACATGATCAATATATCAAATATTGGGGTAAGAAACAAGGAATCCTTCAGACTATCTTCCTTTGAGATGCACACAATCGCAGATGGCTAAGTTGTAGAATGATGATGACATTAAAGAATTCATTGCAGATGCACTAACAAAACAACATGAAGAAATGATGGAGCAGTTCAAGCAAATGCTGGAAAGTCATAGGTCACAAGAAAACCCACCATTCACAGGGTATCCGCCATTCAAGGTCCAAGTGAATTTTGATATACCCACATTTCAAGGGAAGATCGATGCAGATGTTGTTGATGATTGGGTTTCAAAACTGGAAAGATATTTCTCTATCAATAAATTTTCAGATGAAGAGAAGATAACTTTTGCTCTCCTCAAAACTGAAAATCATGGGAAAGATTCGTGGGAAGCAAAGTTAGCATCCAAGGCAGCAGAAAATGGCAGCACTTTTATTTTTGATCAAAAACCCACATGGGGAGAATTCATGGAGCACATAAAGGAAGAATATTTTCCTATTGATATAGATGAACAAAAATATATGCAGTGGTGATTGCTTCGATGGAAGAAGAACCGAACTGCTCAAGAATATACTAATATGTTTCATGCCTTAGCAGCAAAGCTTGGCATCAAAGATAGTGAGAAGCACTAAGTTTTGAAATATCAGAGTGGCCACCACAGGTAATCCCAAACCAAAATGGAATTCCTCAACATAGAGACTTTACCTAGTGCGTATTAATTTGCTACCAACATTGAGGAGAAATTCAAACAAAAAGGAAGGAGGGATAATTTCACAAACAATAGATGGAAGGGTGAAGGTGGCAAAACTACATGGAAACAAACCTCTATAGAACCCTCTCCCAATTCGCTAACAAAAAAGAGATGGAGTATGGAGAAGACACAAGAAAATGGTAGCTGGTGTGAATTCCATAAGATTCCCTTGCATAATACAAAAGATTGCGGAACCAAAAAAACCTTAATGATGGAGACACATGAAGACAAGGCAAAATCTAAGGTGGCAGAAACTTGCACAGAAGGAAATCATGAATAGGTCATTGAGGCTGATCCATATGCCATGATAGCTACTACAAGGATATTGCCTCAAGAGGATAAGGAGAGATTGTTCCATTTTAAAATGTGGGTCGGAGGAAAATCATTGCACTTTATCATTGATAGCGGAATTCAAAAGAACCTAATATCAACAGAGACTGTGAAGAGACTGATTCTGAAAACAGCAACCCACCCGCAACCCTATTCAATGGGATGGGTTAGTCAAGGAAGAGATATCCAGGTGCACTGGCAATGTCGTCTTTCATACTCCATAAAGCCTTTCAAAGATGAGGTAATCTATGATGTGGCTCCCTTAGATGTTTGTGATGTTCTGTTGGGACAACCATGTATGTACCAGCAATATGGTGTTTATGAGTCTAGGCCTCGCAACGTGACCATCAGATTAGGTGAGCAGAAATACCAGATACCAAAGGTAAGCCCTACATACACTACCTCTTTGATTAGTGCCAAGCAATGTAAGAGGTTGGTTGCCAAAATAGGAACATTCATTTTATTGATGATTCATTCTGAAGAAGAAAGGAAATCAGTTTATAATTCCCATACTATCACAAACACCACAACACTGCAAAAAATATCAATGGATCAAATTTTGAAATATGACAATCTGTTTAAGTTACCAACTGGGGTACCTACACACTGCCAAGTGAGACACACTATTGATTTAATATCGGGAACTCCATTACCTAATGAACTAGTCTACTATAGGTCAGTATTAGAGAATAATGAGATTAAGAGGCAAATACAAGAATTGATTGAGAAGGGACATATTCATCCAAGTGCATCACCCTGTGGCAGGCCCATTATTCTAGCAAAGAAAAAGGATGGAACCTAGAGACTTTGTATTGACTATAGGGCCTTGAATAAAATTTTAGTCAAAAATAGGTATCCACTTCCCCAGATAGATGACCTCTTGGACCAGCTTAGAGGGGCCTGATTCTTCACCAAAATTGATTTGAAATGAGGGTACCATAAAGTACCAATTGAATCAGCCGATGTGTGGAAGACGACTTTCAAATCGAAAGAGGGATTTTTTCTATGGCTAGTGATGCCTTTCGGTCTAACAAATACTCCAGCGACATTCATGAGAATGATGAATGATATACTTAGACCATTGACCGATTCCTTCATGGTGGTATATCTTGATGACATACTCATCTTCAACAAAACTTGGGAGGAACATTTGCAACATGTGGAAAAAAATATCTCAACCTTAGAAGAACATGGGCTTTATGCAAACAAAGAAATGTGTTCCTTTGGTATATAGAGTATCAAATACTTAGGATATGTTATTGACAGTGAGGGTGTCCATGTTGATCTAGAGAAGATACAAGTGATTAAGAAGTGGTCGTCTCCTAGAAATCTCACAGAGTTACGAAGTTTCCTCAGGTTGGCAAACTTTTATCGTAGATTTGTTTTGGGATTTTCCCATCTATCTTGGCCTCTAAATTAGTCGTTGAGGGGGGGACACAAGCCAGGTTTAAATGGACAAGTGCTCAACAAGAAGCATTCGAGGGGCTAAAACAAAGGTTATATTCTGCACCAATTTTATCTCTTCCTTACCTACAATAGTCATTTGAAATAAAAACAAATGCATCAGAATATTCTTTAGGGGTAGTCCTCATGTAGTATGGTCATCCAGTTGCATATCATAGTCATAATTTTTTTGATACAGTGCGTTAGTATGCCACTTATGACAAGGAACTGTATGCTATTGTTCAAGCCTGTAAGCACTGGAAACATTACATTTTTGGTAAGGAGACTGTCATCCACATGACATATCACAAACCCATTCAATTTTTGCAAACATAAAGGAAGTTGCAGAATGATCGACATCAATGATGGTCATCATATATTTAACAATTTCACCTCAATATTCACCACAAAAAGGGAAGTACTAACAAAGTAGCAGACTATTTGAGTAGGCCTCCAGTTGCAACCATAAGTATGGTTTTGAACTCATGTGGTCATAAAACTAAAGCCTAGCCTTGCTTGTATGAGAACAATTTTGAATTTGTAGACTTTTATAATCAATTGGTGAAGGGACATCAAGTGAATGACTTCTATTTGCAGGATGGAATGCTTTTTCACCTTGGCCAAATGTATGTGCCCAATGTAGAATGCAAATAGTTGATATGGGAATCTAACTATAGTAAGGTTGTTGGTCACTTTGGTATAGGTAAGACTACTGCTATACTTCAAAAGCATTTCTATTGGCCAAAATTGCAAAATGATGTTATTTCATATATTCAAGCTTGTACCGCATGTGCTATTGCTAAGTTTGCCAATCGTAAACTTGGGTTGTGAAGAGGGGAAAAGACTTGTGAGGTGGATTAGATAAAAAATATGCAGATCAAACATATAATCACATGAAATCCAAAGACATAATTTGAAATTCTCAAAACAAGAATGAAATGCATATACCTCACAAACCAATACCTTCTCCTTTGGATGGAGCTTGATGAAGTGAAGGCACCCTTGGATGATGCTCCTATTGGCATTATGTGAACCAGCATGTGAACATGATGAAATTGTATGTTGTCATTGATCTCAATATGTTGTAGAAGAGAGAACCAGTATATGTGAGAACCGGTATAACACTATGAACCGGTATATGTGCCAAAGTAAAGCGGTGTGTCTGTTCAAGGTGAATTGGTAGGTCGATATGGGAACTAGTACATGGAACCTTTGTATGACTACCAGTTGGTAGTCTCAGGGTTTTCGGTTGAATTGTTTCAAGCCTGTGTGACTCAACTGGTGACTTTGTGTGAGGAGTTAGCATTGTAATAAAGAACAGACTGAGTTGCCACGTCAGCCTTGTGCGCGTCAAGGATCTTGCATGAAGGAGATTATTTGAAGGACCTCGAGAATGTGCAAAGTCTGTAAACAGAGAAAATGTGTGATGGGTTATCAACTGCCATCGAAGCGGTGGAAAACGAATGATGGTGAGCATCTTGGGATCGGATCAAGACTATTGCATTTAATGCAATGTGCTCAATGATCAGGATTGAATCATTTGAATTGCTTAACCTAATAGGTTTAGGGTTTAGGGTTTATGCTACCAACCTATCTTTCCTATAAGCTCATTGTTGTGTTTCTTTCTGAGGTTGTTGGCAAAAGTTGTATGTGTGTATCCATGTAAAGTGATACATGATTCTTGCCAGACCAGAGGAGAGAAGTGATATATGTAGAGTGTATGTGCAGAAGGTGAAGAGGAGCTAAAGCAGATTTGCATTGGCAATGAGTGTTGTTCTCAGATCATTGTACAACCTATTGATCTTTAACCACCTCAACAGTTGGAAAATCCCTTAATGGGGTAGCTCTAACCAACTTATTGAAAATCCTTTAACAGGGTGACTCATATTCATTGAGTTCTTTAAATCCTCTAACAAGGTAACCTTTAACATGGTTTAACCCTTAACCGGGTATCTTAGCCATCCCTTAACCAGGTGATCCCTAGCAGGATCGGTTCATAATAAAACCTGTTGTAATAAGTCTTTAACCGGACTAGGCTCCTAACAAAGTGGACTTCCAAAGAGTTCAAAATAGCTTGTGGGTATTCATCCCCACTGTGGTTTTTCCCAGTTGGGTTTCCACGTAAAAAATATGTGTGTTATGTGTGATGATTTTCATGTGATGGTTTAAGTGGTCTATGTCTGATAGTAAATCATGCTGAACTAGTTATTGTATTTTTGATGACTGACTCCCTGTTAATACATAAGGGTGAAATGGAAGTGTAGTACTAGGATTGTATGAGAAGATCCATGTTAACCGGTTTATGCCCTTCTCAACTATTCTGGGTTTTGCTAGTTGTACTTTGTTGAGGACCGATATTACTGTTTGTCTGTCAAAGCATAGTGTCTGTTGACTAACCAGTTGAAGGAAAGTGTTTTTGCCTGTATTGATTCACCCCCCCCCTCTCAGTACCAATGTGGTACTCACTGTTCATCATTGAGTTATCAATTGGTATCAAAGCTACCTCCAGGTCCTCTGTGTTGTAAGCTTAACCGCTTAAGGGAAAGATCCTATTGTAATGATGAAGAGGGAAGGTCCTAAGTTCAATAGAGATAACTTCAAAATATGGAAGGACAAAATGAAGATTTACATCAGAAGCATGGGTGCTCAACACTGGAGCTATGTTGAGAATGCCTTTGTTATTCCTACCGGTACTCTCACCGATGATCAAAAGAGAGAAATATAGGAGAATGGGCAAGTCATGGAAGCCCTAATCAGCAGCTTATCTAACATTGAGTTTATTGATGTCCAAGATAAAGATAATCCCAAAGAAGTATGGGACACACTTGAGAGTATCTATGGAGGTGATGAGCATGTGAAACAAGATAAGGAAGAAAGCCTCAGAGGGAAATTTGAAGATATGTGAATGGTTGAAGGTGAGACCAGTAAACAGTATGGAATAAGAATCAAAACTATTGTTGGGGATATCAAGAGTGCGGGTGGAAAAATGGAAGATTCCACTATGGTAAGCAAAGTTCTAAGATCCTTGTTACCGGTCAATGCAATAAGGATTGCCACTATTCAGGAGTTGAGATCAATAGACAAGACCAAGGTATCTCTTGACTCCATCATTGTAAAGTTGACAGACTATGAGCTAAATAGTTTTGATGGCAGTGTTCAAAAGACTGAATTAGCTTTTAAAGCCTCTGTTGTACCATCAAGAAAAGGAAAGGAAGCATGTACCAGTGGGGAACCGAGACAGAGTAGAGAAATGGATGATGAGGAGATCCTGATGGAATTTGAAGCTCTTCTTGCCAAGAAACTTCCAAAAGGAACTAGTAAATACAGAGGTAAGCTCCCTTTGAAATGCTTTTCTTGTAAACGGATAGGGCATATTGCTATAAACTGTCCTAATGGTGACAACAAGGATAAACTGGAGAGGTTCAAGAAATTCAAAGGAGGAAACCAGAGAAACTGTTTTGTTGCAGTTGATGAAGGTGTCATAGATGAGGAATCAGAAGATGAAGAGAATGAAGACATTGTGTTTGTTGCAGTAAAGGAAGATGTGTCAGACAAGAAGGCTCTTGTCTCTCGCTTTGATAATTCCAATGAGTGGATTATTGATAGTGGCTGTTCTCACCATATGACTGGTGACCAGAGCAAGTTTCTATCTTTGGAAGAATATGATGGTGGTGTGGTTCATTTTGGTAATGATGCACCATGTATGGTTAAAGGAAGAGGGTCCATCTCTCTGAATGGAAAGAGCAGTGCTGACAATTTGTATTGGGTGGAAGGTCTCAGACATAATCTGTTGAGTGTTGCCTAGCTGAATGATAGTGGACTCATTCTGGAATTCAAAAAAGGTGTATGCAAAATCAAAGGAAAGAATGGTGAATTGATGGTAACCGATATGCAGACCAAAGGTAACTTATTCCAGCTGGATGCAAATGTAAGTACATGTCTTGTGGCTAAATTTGATGATAGCTAGATATGGCATAGGAAACTCTGCCATGTAAACTTTGACAACATTGTGAAGGCCAGCAAGACCAAGGCAGTCAGAGGATTATCGGTGTTGAGCAAACCGAAAAATCCTTTGTTCAGGGAGTGCCAACTTGGGAAAATGTCTTCCTCAACTTTCAAAGGTAAATCCTTCACTATTGAAAATTTACTTGATCTTGTGCATACTGATTTGTGTGGCCCTATGAAAACTAGGAGTGTGCAGGGAGATAGGTATTTCATGATCAAGAATGATGTGGGTCACATTCTTGAAGGATAAGTCTAAAGCTTTTGGAAAGTTCAAAGCTTTCAGAGCACTTGTAGAAAAGGAAAGTGGTAGAAGAATCAAATACCTTAGAACTGATCAAGGAGGAGAGTTCACTTCTGGTGAATTCAACAAATATTGTGAAGAGAACAACATCAAGAGGCAACTATCTGCCCCCCAGACTCCACAGTAGATTGGCTTAGCAAAGAGAAACAACCGGACTGTGGTTGAAGCAACTAGAACTATGATAATCCAAGGAAAAGTTGCTCACACCTTTTGGAGAGAAGTGGTGAGCACTGCAGTATACACAATGAACCGGTACTCATCAAGAATGGAAAAGACAAGACTCGTTATGAGTGTTGGACCGGGAATACTCTAGTAGTAAGCTACTTTAGAATGTTTGGTAGCAAATGCTATATCAAAAGGAGTGAACATCAGAGTAAGTTTGATGCAAAATGTGATGAAGGAATATTCCTAAGATATTCCACCAAGAGCAATGCTCTCAAATATTTCAACAATAGGAGTCAAAGAATTGTTGAAAGCATCAATGTTAGAGTTGATGAAAACTCTAGAAAATCTTATGAAATTGGTAGTATGCAAGTAAGAGATGAACCGGTAGTAACCTTCTAGGAACCGATTACTAATCAGCCAAGTACCAGTAATAGTGCTCCTTCATCGGTAGACACTGGTGCTGATGAAGATAAGAATGAAGAAGAAAAGCAGGAGGAATTAGTTAAGAGCATTCCTCGATATGTCAAACTGAATCTTGATTCTAAGCAAATCATAGGAGATAAGGATGCAGGAATCCTTACAAGAAGAAAGGTCAGAGAGAATTCTTGTATGATCTCTGAATTTGAGCCTAAATCATTCAAAGAGGCACATAAAGATGAAGACTAGATCAAGGCAATGGAGGAGGAACTTGACCAGATGGAGAAGAATGGCACATGGTCTTTGGTACCCAGACCAGAGCATAAAAATGTCATTGGAACAAAATGGGTTTTCAGAAACAAGTTGAATGAGGATGACACAGTGGTAAGGAACAAAGCTAGACTAGTATGTAAAGGATATGCTCAAGAAGAAGGAGAAGACTATGGAGAAACCTTTGCCCCAATAGCCAGATTGGAAGGAGTTCGTATGCTTCTTGCATATGCAACTTTTAAAGGATTCAAAGTATATCAAATGGATGTAAAATCTGCATTTCTAAATGGAGTACTTCAAGAGGAGGTGTATATAGAGTAACTAGATGGGTTTTCCCTGTCTGAAGATAGTGACATGGTGTGTAGGCTACATAAAGCCTTATATGGTCTAAATCAGGCACCTAGAGCATGGTATGAACACCTGCACTCCCATCTACTGAAGATTGGATTTGAGAGAACAAGCGAAGATAGCAATATCTACTTGAAATCTGAAGGAGATCAAATCCTGATTTGTGAGGTATTTTTTTATGACATTATCTTTGGTGGAGATGATAAGATGAGTCATGAGTTTGTAGATGAGATGAAGAAAGAGTTTGAGATGTCACTCATAGGGGAGATTAAGTTCTTCATTGGACTACAAATTCAACAGATGAAAGATGGAATCTTTATCACTCAGTCCAAGTATGTCAAAGAGGTGTTGAAGACCTTTGGCATGGAAGATAGCAAACCGGTTGGTACACCGATGGTGACCGGTTGTAAACTATCCAATGAGGATGATTCAACATTGGTTGATGAGAAGAAATATCGATCAATGATTGGTAAGTTGCATTATATAGTGCATAGCAAACCAGATATTGCACATGCAGTTGGTATTACTGCAAAGTTCCAGAAAAGTCCAAGAGAATCCCACTTGGTTGCAGTCAAGCGAATTCTTAGGTATCTAAAGGGAACTATTGATTATGGATTGTGGTATCCATAAAGAAAAGATTTCAACTTGAAAGTATTCACAGATGCTAATTGGGCAGCTAATGTGGCCAACTAGAAGAGCACAATTGGTGGTGCATTCTTTCTCGGTGGTAGACTGGCCTCATGGATGAGTAAGAAGCAGAGTTGTATCTCTCATTCTACAGTAGAAGCAGAGTATGTTGCAGCTTTCATGAACTGCACTCGGACAATTTAGATGAAGCATGTATTAAATGGCTTCAAAGTTCCTGTATCTGAACCGGTAAGTATATTTTGTGACAATACTAGTGCAATTAACATCTCCAAGAATCCAGTTTTACATTCTAGAACCAAGCACTTTGAGCTTAAGTATCATTTCTTGAAGGAAAAGGTTCAGAACAAAGAGATTGCACTAGAACATGTTTCCAGCAAGGAGCAGTTAGCAAACATATTCACCAAGCCTCTCCCAAAGGCTACATTTATGTACTTAAGAGGTGAGTTAGGGGTGTTGCCCCTTCAGGAGGTAAACTAAAGGTATATGCTCCACATTAGTCAAGTTTTACATAGTCAAATTTCTCTTCAGGATTGATGTCTTGAAGGATGATACTCCTCAGGGGGAGCAACATAATGGAACAGAAAAGCTTGTGCCTCCACTTTGGCATTGTTGTCAAAGGGGAAGAAGAAGTGAAGTAGAGAAGATATCTGCAGATTTTGGGGGAGAAGATGTGAAGCGACGAGATATCTTTGTATATTGCCATCAATGTCAAAGGGGGAGATTGTTGGCATTATGTGAACTAGCATGTGAACATGATGACATTGTATGTTGTCATTGATGTCAACATGTTGAAGAAGAGAGAACTAGTATATGTGAGAATCAGTATAACACTATGAACCAGTATATGTACCAAAGTAAAGTGGTGTGTTTGTTCAAGGTGAACCAACATGTCAATATGGGAACCGGTACATGGAACCTTTGTATGGCTACTAGTTGGTAGTCTTAGGGTTTTCGGTTGAATTGTTTCAAGCCTATGTGACTCAACTGGTGACTTTGTGTGACGAGTTAGCATTGTAATAAAGAACAGACCAAGTTGCCAAGTCAGCCTTGTGTGCATCAAGGATCTTGCATGAAGGAGATTGTTTGAAGGACCTCAGGAATGTGTGAAGTCTGTAAATAGAGAAAACGCGTGATGGGTCATTAGCCACCATGGAAGCAGTGGAAAACGAATGATGGTAAACATCTTGGGATTGGATCAAGACTATTGCATTTAATGCAATGTGCTCAATGGTCAGGATTGAATCATTTGAATTGCTTAACCTAACAAGTTTAGGGTTTAGGGTTTATGCTACCGACCTATCTTTGCTATAAGCTCGTTGTCATGTTTCTTTCTGAAGTTGTTGGCAAAAGTTGTATGTGTGTATCCATGTGAAGTGATACATGATTCTTGCCAGACTAGAGGAGAGAAGTGATATCTATAGAGTGTAAGTGCAGAAGGTGAAGAGGAGCTAAAGCGGATCTGCATTGGCATTGAGTGTTGTTCTCAGATCATTGTAAAACCTGTTGATCTTTAACTAGCTCAACAGTTGGAAAATTCCTTAACAGGGTAGCTCTAACAAGCTTATTGAAAATCCTTTAATAGGGTGACTCAAATTCATTGAGTTCTTTAAATCCTCTAACAAGGTAACCTTTAACAGGTTTAACCCTTAATTGAGTATCTTAGCCATCCCTTAACCGAGTGATCCCTAGCAGGATCGGTTCCTAATAGAACCTGTTGTAATAAGTCTTTAACCGAACTAGGCTCCTAACAAAGCGAACTTCCAAAGAGTTCAAAATAGCTTGTGGGTATTCATCCCCACCGTGGTTTTTCCCAGTTGGGTTTCCACATGAAAAATCTGTGTGTTATGTGTGATGATTTTCATGTGATGGTTTAAGGGGTCTGTGTCTGATAGTAAATCATGTTGAACTAGTTATTATATTTGTGATGACTGACTACCTGTTAATACATAAGGGTGAAATGGAAGTGTAGTACTAGGATTGTATGAGAAGATATGTGTTAACTGGTTTATGCCCTTCTCAGCTATTTTGGGTTTTGTCGGTTGTACTCTGTTGAGGACTGGCATTACTGTTTGTCTGTCAAAGCACAGTGTCTGTTGACTAACTGGTTGAAGGAGAGTGTTTTTGGCTATACTGATTCACCCCCCCCTCTCAGTACCGGTTTGGTACTCGCTGTTCATCATTGAGTTATCAGCTCCACTTGATGTGCTCCTCTTGCTTGCTTGATGTGGATGGCTCTCCAATGGCTCTCCTCTTGCTTGCTAACATGATTTCCTAGGCTCAAAAGGGCAGCATAAGATTATTGAACTTGGAGATGATCAATGAAGGGATGGAGTTCTCAATTTATAGGAAGAGGAGAGGAAGAATGGATGGTTGGGATGGATCCATGATGGAGGGCTAGGATTGCTTGTGAGCCCACACAAGGTCCAAGAGAGGGCGTGGAGACCAAGAGATATGTCTTAAAGGCATTTCTTGTCTCCACGTTCCTCAAGGTGCATTGGGAAGACTTACCAAGGTACCTTGAGAAGAGCAAGGTGCATTGGGAAGACATCCCAATGTGCCTTGAGAGGAGCAAGGGATGTGACATTCCTTGAAGAATGGAGAGGAGAAATTAAAAATTCTCCAAAAAGGGGTGATCATGGGGATTAGAGGAATAAGAAGGAATTAAAAATTCCTTGGGAGAGGAGATGCCTAGAGGATTGTGAGATTTTGAAAATCTCACATTCACCTAAGAAAAGAGCATTAAAAGCTGGTGGTTGGATGGAAGGGACAAGGGGTTGACTTTGTGGCTAATCATGATGATTAGCCACTAGCAACTCATTAGGAGGGGATTAGAGGAAATGTTAGGTGGGATTAGGAGTTGTAGGAGGATTTGATTAGGAGAGAGAAGGAGTGGAGGGAATTAAAAATTAGAAGAATAAGGTTAAGTGAGTTTAGGAAGTTTCTAGAAGAATTTATTAGGTTAATGATGAATTAAGAAGATGATTTGTAATAATCATGTAGGTTAACTAATTAATTGAAATTAATTATCCAAGAGGAGGATTTGTGAGGATTTAATTATTTAGAAGAATAAAGAAAGGGATTGATTTATTAAATAAATCAGTCACATACTATAGTGACAACATTGATTATATTTAATTAATATTGAGGAGAATTTGAATTAACATAATTAATTAATTAATTATGTGAGGAATTAAAAATAATTAAAAGTAATAATTTATAAGTGTCTAAAGGTTGTACTCACCACTTCCTGTTCCTTAAAAACCTTGGCACTCAGTTTCTATGGATTTTATGTTTGGTCTTCCTACCACCAAAAGAGGCCATGATTGTGTGTATGTTGTGGTAGATAGGTTCTAAAAAATGGCAGTAATAGTGTTATCTAAAAAAACAATTTTTGCACAGGATACTGCAAAGCTATTCTTTGAATACATTTGGGTTCATTTTGGTATGCCGAATACCATTATCTCGGATAGGGACAACAGGTTTCTTAGTAAGTTCTGGTCTACACTATGGGAAAAGATGGACACAAAATTAACAAAGTCTACTGCTTTCCACCCTCAAACAGATGGCCAATCAAAGGTAGTGAATCGGATGATCATACATATCCTACGAATGTACCACTCAAAACATCTCCGCACATGGGATGAAATTCTTCCATATGTTCAACATAGCTACAACAAGGCAATTCAAAGTTCAACTGGCCATAGCCCATTTGAGGTCTATCTTGGTTATCATCCACTTGCACCCATGGATGTTGTCATACCACTTATTCAACCTGATCTATTTCCACATGTTGGTAAGGAGGAAGATAAGGCAGCCCAGTTGATCGATAAAATTCATCATCTGCAACAAGTTCATGAAATTTTGAAACACACCAATAAGAAGTATAAGGAGAGACATGATGAGCATCGTACTCCTCATAATTTGCAAGTCAAGGACAAGGCGTGGTTGCATATCCAGAAGGAACAATTGTAGGGTTCTAATAGGAAGCTTTGTGCTCTGTGTTATGGGCCATACACTATCATCAAGCAAGTTGGTGATAATTCTTTTGAGCTTAACTTACCTCCATTTCTGGGTCTTCATCCAGTTTTCAATGTGGAACTCTTGAAGCCATATTTTCCTCCACTATTAGATGTTGCAGATGTAGCAGAAACAATCTCCACTACAGAATTGAATCCAAATGCTGCTTCCCCATTCCAATACGATCAGATTGTGGACACCATGGTGAAAACACTCAAACAACAACAGATTTACTTGTACAAAGTGGTTCGAGCAGGGCAAATTGCTCCACAAGGAAAGTGGTTTACCAGGGAGTAGCTTCAAGAATGTTTTCCTCATCTCATTTAGAGTGTTGATGCAATGGGGCCCATTGCTTTCCAAGGGGGAAGTAATGATCAGAAGAAAATCTGAAAGAGTTGAAAAAAATATTTTCATATTCTTTTTAGTTTTTCTAGACATTAGTAAATGGCAGTTTTGAAGGCCTTAAGGGCATTTTTAGCCCTTGAAAGTGGGAAGGCATGTTCTTTCAAATTTTTGCCTACAACTCTTTGAGACCTTTCCAATGAGTTAAATGAATCATAATTTTGAGTCTTGTGTAGAAAGTTATGCCTAGTTAAAGTTAGAACAATTTTATATAGTTTTTTTGAAAAATTACATAGCTTTAGATTTTATTATGTAAATAAACCTGATATGACTGTTGGTTTTTTGATTCTCAAGGATTTGTTGGTGACCCTTGGAATCCCTTGGACTAGTTTGATTTTTGAATTGAATACAATACTTTTTGTCGTGCTTCAATTCTATGACTTCTAGTTCTTGTAAACAAAATTTACAATACTGCAGGTTCTCACTCAGGTGTTGTTAATGCCTACAACATATTTGTTAATGCCTACAACATATTTGAAACTGTCATATATTAATAGATTTGTAACATGTTTTAAAAAATTTGCAATGTTTTTTTGTCAGTCTTAAACATTTCTTGTTTTTTCTTTTGATAGTTTTTTAATGATTTTTGGGAGATTTTTAACAAATTTACAATGATTTTTGAAGATTATAAATTGATTTTTGATAGATCATAAAACATTTTAGCAGATTGTAACATTTTTTAGCAGAAAATAAAATCTCCAAAGCTTTCAAAAAAAAAAATTTACAATTCACAAAATGATTTTTAACAAATCACTCATCATTTGGAACAGATTTTAGAGCTATTTCTATAGATTAATAGACTTTTCAACATTTGGGACAACCACGCCTGCTAAATATCATGAAGATCCTGTCACATCAAAAACTCACAAGAAAATTTTGTCAGATTTTGAATACGTGATTCACATCGAGTTCACTAGAAAATGTAAGTAGGAATTCAAACAAATGATTCACAGCCTAACATTAGCCAACCACAAAAGCTAACAAGTTATGAAAATTTATCCTAATACATTCAATGAAAGAATGAAAGCAAAACACTAAAATAAATACTCAAACCATTGCAAGGTGTTTCCTTTGTTGACCTCCATTGACTTTCTTTCTCCTTCAAATAGCTTGTTTTGTGGATCTCACCTATGAGTGCAATAAGCAAGAAAGCAAGTTTGCAAGATGATTTTGACAACGCGAGGATACTAGAAAATGTGGTTTTATATGAGAAATGCATCCAATTTATAGAAAAATTGGAGAGAGGACAAAAATAGCATGAAATTGATATTAGAGGCAACTTGATTCGAAAATGGGAAAATCATATTGAAAAAGAAATGCTACGACACACTTTCCCATGCAAGATGAGAAGACTAGTTGTCAAGTCTAGTGTTATGACAAGTTGATATATCAAGACTCATGACGAATGAGGAAACATGCTATCAAACTATGACAAATGAAGCAAAAAAATAGGGACAACTAAAAGAGGGATAATTAGTTGAAAATTAATTTAGAAAATTAGGAAATTAAGCAGAAAATAGGAATTAGGAAATTAGGAAAAATTAGAAATGATGAATTAGGTAATTAGTTAATTAGAAATGATGAAAATAGGAAAGATTAGGTGAAATTAATTAATAAATATCCATTCATTAATTAATTCACAAATAGGATTTAATTAGCCAATTAAGTGAAATATTTAATTGTGACAAAGGGACCTAGGATAAAATAAATAAATTTATTTAACCTAGAGGGAAAATGACAAATAGGATTAAATGATTAAATCATAGAACCCTAGGAGATGAATTAGAAATGCAAGGACGATAATTAGGTCATGACAAAAGATAATTGATATAGGGTCAATTTGATCATGATTTAATAATGAAAATTGGATAATTGATAAAGTGTCAATGTTGATTGATAAAGGTCAATGATAAATTGATCAAGATTGACAAGGATGAAATTGATAAACGCTAATTGATGAGGACCAATGACTAATCGATCTAAATTGATAAGAGGTTGATAAATTGATGATTGATCAGGACAAAACCCTAATTCGACATTGAGAAGGGTTGACGATGTCCTATTGACATGATAATATTGATAATGATAAGAAGTCGTAATTGATAATGATAATGTTGACAAGACCCAACTGAAAATGCGAAAAATGCAAGAAACGCAGAAAAATGACAAAATGTCGACAAATAATAAAGATCAAGTGTGCAATATAGAAGACGTGTTAATAGGATGCGGAAACCCTAAAATAAGGTCATGCAAACATATTAAAGTATGACACCACAAGCATTGACCATTTTTAGATGCCTACAGGTGGTAATATCAATTAATATACATGAATAGATATGGTTTGTATTAATAATTTATTCACATTTAGTTTTGTCAATATTATTTGGAATCTTCATCATATAATTAAATATAGTATTTTGAATTCAATAACCTCTTAAAAATTATGTGAATGAAAAGTTTAGAACAATGACATGAAAGAAGAAAACAAGTATAAAACACAAAATTATGTTATAGGATTCAAGATACCTTACAAGCGTGAAAAAAAATCTTATATAAGAACAAAAATCAAATAGAAAGAAAAGATGCTTATTGATCAATTAAGAACCGGCTTTCCATAGTCTCACATATGAAATATCAAGATGGATGACATCCAAAACAGAAAAAAAGTATGTACCTTCTACCTCATAGATAGTTAAAAATATATGAAATCATATTTGAATGTCTAAGATATAAAAAATGTCAAATTAAATATATAGAAACATAAAAAATTAACTCATAATAAAAATAAAAAGCCAAAAACACCACTTTATTCATTCTCGTGAATGATTGTAACAAGCAGTTCAATGGAGGGTCCCATGAACCATTTTATTCTGGTGAATGTAGGTAATAAAAGACAATATTCACTTACGAATATCTTTCGAGAACGTTCCTGGAAATCGAGTGCCATTTGATAGTGCGCAAAAGAAACAAGTTAGGATTCTTTCTTTTCCTAGTGCCGTATTAGTGCGGACAGAAATGAAGACCAAACGAGACTGACTACATTGCTTTGACCTTATCTCCAAAATATCTCATCACCCAAGGTAGCACTAACGAAATTCTTAATAAGGTCAAAGGAATATTAAATTTATAATCTAGATTAAAGTCTAAAGGAATATTTTTATTAATATATTTTAGATTTTAAATTGAAAAGTGAAAGAGAAGGGGCACGGCTATTTAGTCAATTATTTGGTGTAATTTTGTTGTTTATTCTAGATTAATAGGATGAATTTATTTACTATCATATATATGTGAATATTAAAAAAGATACTATATATATAATTTCTTTATTTTTAATATTTATAAACGAGAGTTAATATATTAGATTTTATAAAATAAATAATAGAATGATTATATGAATGCCTGCACTATTTTTATTCACAATTCTATTTATTATTTTGTAAAATAATTTATTCGATATTTCTAGGCAACGGGCTTTATGTTGTGGTAGCTTTCACCCTAAAATTTATCTTATATTATAAAACAATTGTCGATATTTTAGATTGTTGTTAGTTTCTTTTTAAATAGCTCTTAGTAGAGATATATTAGCCTAATCTGTGCCTTGGTTGCAATAGATATGCAAAGTAATTTTTTTAATTAAATTTTTAATAGGTTTTTATTATGCTACTCCAACTTCACATTTCTTATCAGGTTAAAACCGTATGAGTTTTGAATGGGATGATTTGTGAGCAAATGGACATATTATTCATGCATGCATACAAATTTCAATACAGTGATTAAAGCTTGCCCTATCCTCTCATATCAATCATTAATCTCATATTAATTTCAATTAGTGTTTTTCCGGTAATGTTAGTTTTGAACTTATTCCTTATTAACCGGTTAACAGTAAATAAAATTAGAATGATACACAAAATAACACAATGAAGGGAAACACCATAACACCAAGATTTATACGTGGAAAACCCTGCAAAGGGAAAGACCACGGTAGGGCCGATACCCACAATATCTATATACTTGATCAAGGTATACAAATATTACATAAGAGGGTCTACACATGCGGAAAGGTCAACCGCCTAGAGCTCACTGCTCAAACACAAAATATAGGAAGTCTCACCGACTTACAGAACACTTACAAGTGTTTACAAATGAAAATGAACTTATAAATAGCATCTGACCATGCTAGATAAGTTCCGGTGAATGCTCAGACATCCTTCTTTGTATACTAGTTCTTGGATACTCTATTCTGCTACCGGTTAAGTTGTGCACATGAAACTACACACAGTCGCTTCCAATCACATACCAAAACTCACTAAACTATTCGCAATCAAAATCTTGCATACCATCTAACACATATATGATCTATAGCTGAGGTGATCTTCTTAAATATCCTTCTAACTTAACCATGTTGGCTTCAACAAGAAACATAAACAAGTCAACTATTGAAACATAATGAAAATCAAACATAAATCCAATGACCATGCTGCCCATCACACCTTACCATCAAAATCCTTGAAGACATAATCGAGACCAAAAGATTTCCTTAGTTAGGTCCTATTCATTATTGGGTTCCATATACACGTTACCGCTATCAGTGTCAGTGTCGGTGTAAAGCAATGTGAATACCAATATCAGATAAGTGCAATGAATGTCGGTTAACCAAACAATGAAACCATTTACCTTGAGATGATGAGTTGCCATCAATGACAACCCATAATGCCATGAACCTTATAGGATGAGGGTCAATTGCCAACACCAACACCCTTCCCTATTTATCTTCCAAAGAGGATGCCGACATCTAGATCTCATGACCTAGCCTTGTTGAGGGGGAAGATGAAGACGATTGCAACAATCAACGTCTGTAGGATCCACTGTTTCAAATAAATCACATTTAGCTGAAATAGTTTCTCCCAAAGAATGAATAATTTTCCACCACAAGTGAGGAGCCACCAACATCACATCTTGAAAAATACGATGCTTTCTCTCCAACCAAATATTCCGGATAATAAAGGAGGGACCAAGAGTCTAAGCAACTTGAAGAAAAGAGGTCGTAATAGGGACCCTGCCCCAATGATCAAAGAACTCAACCAAAGAAGAGACATGCCAATAGGCATTGTTCCACACACTCCACCAAAGATGCCAAATTTTCCTAGAAAAAAAACATTGAAAAAAGAGATGAGAAACACTCTCCTCACTATTACGACACAACACACACATGGACGGGCCCTGAAAACCATGCTTGCACAAATTATCCCACATAAGACAACGGTTGTAAAACACCAACTACATGAAGAAACTACACTTGGGCCACCAAAATTTGTGCCACCAAAATTTGTGCCAAATATGTTTCCACCAAGGGACCTCAGTGTCACCAAACATTTGCTTGCCAAGTTGCCCATATCCAAAAAAAACAAAGTACTTCCTAGACAAATCATTGCCATCCCAAGCCAAAACATCATGTCCCACCAAGGCATTGTAGGCACGAGCAACACGAATCTGAGCCAACTCTCCCCTATCCTCGTTAGACCTTCCTGGAAGCCATTTAGAAGAATTGTTCCATCTAAAACTAATGGCCAACCCACAATTCTGAGCAAGCTTATAATGATCAACTGTGTCCTAGGCCGTAACAATAAAAATATCACAAAGGGACTAGAGGTGAGGATAAGAAGAAATAATAGTAGGGTGACCGTCCCAAGAATCCAACCAAAAAAGAGCCCGTGACCTTGAATAATAGATCTAGAAAAGCCCTCTCTTAACCATTTGAACCCCCACTTTCAGAGTATTCCAGACCATAGAACCCCTCCCCTCTAAAGGAAGGTGAGGAACATCAAAATAAATAACACCTAGAAGATGCTTATGGGCGAGAATACAAGGCCACAATTGATGTTGACTAGTACACCAACACCAATATAGCTTAGCTACAAGAACTTGCCCATTCAAGATAACATAGTGTAATCCAAGACTACCCTCTTTCTTTGGTCTACACACAGTTTCCCACTTAACAAGGCTCCAATTAGAAGATGACAATTTCTCACTCCAAATAAATTGTCATGAGAGAACATCAAATTCCTTAAGGAAATACAAAGGGGTAGCCTAAACAAAAAACCTATAAATAGGAAGAGCCTGAATAATAGACTGAAGAATAGTCACTCTAGCAGTAGAAGAACCAATGATGTTTCCAATGATTCACCTTCTTACGCAGCTTATCCAACAAAATATGCTAGGAAGATCTGGGTTGTCTACCAATCACAAGAGGAATACCTAGGTAAACAAAGGGAAGATATCCAATCTGAAACCTCAAGATAGTAGCTATCCTCCTTTGAATAGGCAGAGGAGTATTAAAAAATAAAATAGAAGACTTCATTCATTGATCTTTCTCCCTAAAGCAGCAAGGTAGGTATCCAAAGCATGCCTAAATTATTGACATTCCCGAACACAAGTCATCCCCATAAGAGTCGTGTCATCCACAAATTGAAGATGAGAAAGTTTTGGCAACCCATTACCCCAATGCCAACCATGAAGTAAGCCCTGAGAAATCAGAAACTTTAGAAATTGTCCCAACCCCTTAGCCATAATAATAAACAGATAGGGAGATAGAGGGTCCTCTTGTCGGAGGCCCCTACTGGCCCCAAAAATCTTTGAAGGTTCTCCATTCACAATAACGAAAAAAGACAAAGAAGTAACACAACTCATCTAGTCCAACTCACCCAGTCTGGACAAAAGCCAAAGGCTAAAAGAACCCTTTCAAGAAAGTGCCACTTGACTCTATCATAAGCTTTGGCCATGTCCAACTTAATGAACATAGATTTTTCCTTAGAAGTCCCCATAGAATGAATGACTTCAGATGCCACCACCACCCCATCTAAAATCTATCTACCAGTTACAAAACCCCCTTGCTCCTTAGAGATAACAATAGGAAGACAAGTTTTGAGCCTCTCTGCAATCAATTTAGTAATAATCTTGTATACCGCATTATAGAGAGATAGTTTGAAAGAATTCAAGATTATCAACACCTTCCTTCTTAGGAATGAGAACTAGAAAAGTAGTGTTCAGGACTTGCAACATTTGTTTACTGTGAAGAGATTCCTGAACAACCTCCAACAAATCCAAATTAATAATATCCCAAAATACCTAGCAAAATTCAACTGGAAAACCATCTAGACCTAGAGCTTTCCCCTTGTTCATCTCGAACACAACCACTTCCAATTCCACCAAAGAGATTGGGTGAATAAGAGAATTATTCAACACATTGGTAATCAATGAGGGAATGAAATCAATGATCATATTCTAATCATCCTTAGCTGGAGGTGAGTCTTCAACAAAAAGAACATAGTAAAACTAAAGAGCTTCATGAGATAAATCCGACAAAGAAGAAATAGAAATCCTTGCAGAACTAATCAAAGAAGAAATATAACTCTTATTATGATGAGTTTGCACAAAATGATGGAAGAAAGCAGTATTCTTGTTGCCTTCCTAAAGCTAGTCAATTTTAAATCCTTCGTCTAGGTGTAGTCAAGTCACTGGGGTTGCTTATCTAGATCTGAGAGCAAATCCATACTCACATCTCTTAGGAGGCGATAGGTCGCTTTGTCATGGTTTATCTTTTGTTTGATTTCAATTCGCTAACCATGCTTGTAATGATCTATTGAGTGTTTGTGTTATAGCTATAGGTACCCTACTTCACACACACGACAAATGGTATATCTAATGTAAAATATTAGAAATATAGAAGACATTAGATTTTCAATATTCATGTAGATGACTACTAACTCTCATATTTAATAGTGTTTATCATTTTCAATATTAAAGAAAAAAAATACGATTGAATGAAAAAATTGGAAGCGATTGCAAGTATGTGATGTCACATAGGCACATGCTATAATATTATACACTTAATAGGAGCTTGAAATTCTCCTCCAAAAGTATCTCATATGTATGACATATCTTTGATTGACAAGGCCTAGTTGATTATCAATCTTGATGATGTCATAAAAAATCTAAAAGCTACATATATGACAAACTAAAGAACTCATTTGTTCCCAAAAGAAAGAATTGACTTGTCTATACAACATGGAAAATTATCGATATTGAGTACTATTGAAACTTTGTTGCAAGGATGAAATGCCATATTTTATATTTTTTTTATGTTAATCCTATAAAAAATATTCACACATATTTGGAATTAAGCTAAATGCATAGTACAACATGTACATAATTCCATGATGAACCTACTCTAAAAATCTAAAGTTAGCACTAAATTTTAAAATTTTGTTCAAACATACTATACCAAACGAGAGATGCATTGTGTCAAGTTCCTACCTATAAGTGTTAGATATAGTGGTTATTTTTAGACAGAGTAGTTGATGTTTGCAATTAGATTAGTGGAAACATAGAGCATTCATGTACATTATTAGTCATCTAGTTAATTGCTCTTTGTTTCTAGCTCCCTTTTTTTGGTGATGTGTAAGAATGCAAATATTTGTAGCAATAAGGAACTTGAGCATAGAATTTTTGTCCATCTTATTTTCAATTGATTTGGTCTACTTGGATACTTTTTTTCTTGCAAATGTGTTTAGACAGGTTCAAAATTGTGTTCAATCAATCACGTAAGAATTATAAAACATGGACCATCAAAATTATTTGTAGCATCTTGCACCCCATCATTGATGTAAAAATAATAATTAAAATAAATTAATATAATTACTAAAAAATGTTTTTAATTTAAATTATAATATATATATTAAATATTTGTATCTATTTATTTTATACAATAATAATATATTATATATTATAAAAATAATAAATACAAAAGATAAAATTAAATAAAGTATCAAAAAACAATCAAAACATTTAACATGATTAGTTGCTTAATAGACAATGCATAAAGTAGGTAAATATTTATTAGATTGTATAGTGTATAAATTTTTTTTAAATTGTATATTTAATTGATTGGATATGAATAACATCACAAATGCCATTTATTGAGACAACATAACGTTAAAGTCAACATGTGCATTTATAATGATGTATATAATATTATATCTATCATTCATGTGATTAATCGAGCTCACAAAATTTATTGAAAAAATAAACAATAATTTGATTTTTGCAATGACTATTCCCAACATGAACCATTATCAACAAAGATAAATGATATTTTTTAAATTATTAAGTTAAAAAAAATAATTATAAACTATATAATTGTTGCTCAAAAAATTCAATTCTAAACAATGATTGGTTGAACTATATAAAAAAGTTAGATTGAATGAATGCATTACTATCCTGCCATAGGTAGGATTCAATGCATTATTTTGCACATGTATTCTTCTTCTTTGCCTCCATAATTTGAATACACGCTATTGAGCATATCCCTAACCTAATATATTAAATACCAATTTAGCATAAAATAATACTTTATTATAATTTAATTAATTTTGGAGTTGTGTGGTGATATTTTTATTTAAAGTGTTTAAATGTTGTTAGTTTATTATTTAATTAAGGACTAGTTAATTTTGTAATGATTCCCTACACATTGTGCTTCGTGTAATAATTGTAGTTTTTCTTTTTCTTATTTAAAATCATTTGCTGATATTTTTGCCTTCAATTTTAGCAGAGAATATAATCAAACACCATTCGTTTGAAGGAAAAAGAAGACTCCAAATAAGAACCAATTGCAAGTGAATCTATCTACCACAAAGTAAAAAGTTAGCTTATTAAATAAACTTATTCCTACTTTCGCAATGACTTTGACTTGTTCTTTATCTTGTATCTTTTTCATAACATTTTAGAAAAAAATAATTCTTTGTATATTTAGGAAAACAATATATTGTATCTGAAGATACCAAATGCATTAGCTGTGAATTAATTGTAGCCATTTGAAAATATATGGCTACACAATTGTCTTTATGCGGTGTTAAATTTATAAATCTAAAAAAATATAGACAATACTAATTGTTTATGATTCAATTTATGCCCCACATCTTATTCATATCTTGTTTAATTAAAATCAATTTCCTTAATGTTTTTGAATGAAGCCCACGGATCCAATAAACAAAGAAGTGAGACTTAATAAGCTCTTTCCTACAAATAAATAGAATACAAATTTATATTAAAGACATAAAGAAATAATAAAAAACCTCCCTCATACTTTTGATGCTTAGAAATGAGCACCATCTATTGTCAAAACAATCATCTCCATGCTAAAAAATCCCATTAATCTGCTTCCTCTTGACCCTCATTTTTTGTAAAATTCTAATGACCAGGCAAATACAAAAATTCCAACTAACTTCAAGTGGGAGTTATTTTTTTGTGATGTGGAATGAGATTAATAACATGCTAGAAACCGATTTATTTTTTGTTAGACCAAATGCTTACCATGCTAATCATACAAAGGATATAAATACAGAAAAACACATCAGATATTTAGAGAAACGAACATGGAAATATCAACATATGCAAACACAACAATACACAAAACTTGGAATACCATTCTACAATCACGCTAAATTTATGATAGCAATGAAAAAATTCTGACAAAAACTAGATGCATTTTCCAATCAGCAAACATGTAGTATATGCAAGGAATTTTACCCAAACATGCTTCTACATTCATCATATGCTAATGCTACTTGCAAAAGATGATTCAATGAGAGAGGAATACATTGATTCTCCTCTAACAACAACATGGACCTAGGAGAACAACCTATTGTGTTGAAAAGACTGATCTAGGTGGAGGAAATGCTCATTGCTAGAGTGAACCCAGTCCTACAAGTAACCCACACTCTTGGAGGTCAGTATAAATATAGTGGTCACGCTATTGGTTTGGCACAAGATATCAAGAACATTGTAAAAGTTCTTCCATGAAGAATAAAAGAGTTGGATGTACTCATAGTTCGAAGGCTACACATAGAAGACCATTTTTATTATTGTTATGTAAGTAGGAGTCACATCAAAGATGGATTGCAATATAAAGTAAAATATGATCCATACTATAATGATGTTGTCATAAGTGTTGACAACTTAGCCCAAATTCCTAGATTCAATGGAGGGTCCCATAAACCATGTTATTTCTTCTGGCTGTCCCCGTGATGATCTTTTGGGAAGGTTCCTGGAAATCGAGTGCGCAAAGAAACAAGGTAGGATTCCTCGCTTTTCCTGGTGCCGTATTAGTGCAGACACATGTGAAGGCCAAAGATGTAAGTCAAGGGGAAGTTTCTATCCACGAAAATATGCCGACCACACTAGCTTGCTTTGACCTGCATTTAAATTTATAATCTAGATTAACGTATAAAGGAATATTTTAGGTTACGTTTATTTTGGATTAATTCAACCAATTTTTTTTAGGTTAAGTTTATTTTGGATTAATTCAACCTTATGCAATATTAATAAAGCTAATACATAATAGTCTAATTAATTAATTAAAATTAATAATTTATTGTTAAAATGTATTAATATTCATAAATATCTTTTTATTATTAAAAGTTTGGCAATCAACTTGAACATGGCATAATCTATTTAAGTGCACAAGTTTCACACAAGTGGGCGCAAGAATAATTATGTCATTCCTTTATATTATGTACAATCTTTTTTGTTGTGGATAATAATTATATGTACATGTTGCCACCCGATAACATTTATATGATTTATACATTTTTATGTATTGTCTTTATTGCTTGAAAGTTGAATATGAAATAAAATTAATCCATCACACAAATAGAAAAATTATGATAATGAGAACAATGATAATATAATGATATACCATGCAAAGGTGGATGCACCAATTAAAAATGATTTAAATATTTATATTCTAGAGAAAATAATGATTTCATTTGTGAGTTGGTGAGTAGTTTTATCCACCGAACTCAAACCATTTAAGTGTCAAGATGAAGGGTATATCTAATTATGTAAAAATATTAGAAATATAGAAGACATGAGTTTTTCATAGTTCATGTAAATGACTACTAGCTTTCAAATTTAACCATGTTGATCTTTTTCTATATTAAAGAAAAAAATACAATTGAATGCAAATATTGAAAGCTATTGCAAGAATGTGATATCACATAGGCATGCTATAATATTATACACTTAGTAGGAGCTCGATTTTCTCCTCCAAAAGTACCTCATATGTATGCTATATCTTTGATTGACAAGGCCTAGTTTATTATCAAGCTTGACGATGTAATAAAAAATCCAAAAGCTACAAAATTCTAAATGCATATATGAAAAACTAAAGAATTCATTTTTCCCAAACAAAATAATTGAATTGTCTATATGACATGAAAAATTATCCATATTGAGTACAATTGAAACTTTGTTGCATGAATGAAATGACATCTTTTATATTTGTTTTATGTTCATGTTGTACGGTTGGTCAAAATTAGGGCTTTACCACCTAGAGGATTGATAAGGCCACTAAGATCCAAACTTACATTAAGGAGGAAAGATTAATCCGATTGATCCAACCATCAAGTGATCGAATATAGGTTAGTTTGGTGTTCCTCCTTGTTTGAGTCAAAATTGAAGTTGATATTGTACAAGTTCTAGGACAAACAATAAGAAATTGGACAAAAACAACAATAATAGAATGTTCCAGATTACACACAGAGTTGTAGATAAAGATCTAAGAAGGGAAAATAGATTGGAACCCGTAGTTGAATACCTATAAGAAAGGAACCCTTTGTATTTAAGGATTTTGTATTGTACTAAAGGTAATGAAGAAAGTAAAGTGCATATAGGCACAAAATTATGAAATTAGAATTCAAAATCAAATAATTGTGAATTTGATTCCACTTTAAATGAACAAATCTTATGATTTTAAGTCCACACTAAAGTACCAAACCGAGGTATTCATTAAGAAACTCATTTTTAAAAGACCATACAAACAAGAGTTTAAAAGACCTCGAAAGATTTGATAATAAACAATAAAATTAAAATGCAACTACATATTTATAAATGTAAGTCCATCCGAAAAGAACCAAACATAAATCTTTGATAACGAACTCATCTTTTAAAGACTTTACACTCATTTTATATAACACTTTTACACATTCTTAGATTGCTCAAAATACTATGATACAATTTTAAGAGTACATAAATGCCTTGAAAAACACATATACTCTAATGTTTCATTGGCGCGTTCTACTTTTCTATTTACACCGCCGACGTCAGCTACTTTTCTATTTACACCGCCGACGTCAGGATACTCTGGGTCAAAATTGGATGTCGAGAAGTTACCACTCCAATTCCGTTAATGTGAAAAGTAAATCATTTCGTTCTCACCCTCGGAGTGTTTACTTGAAACCCTTTGCAGATGTTCAAATTCTATTTTATCCCTTCTCTCCTTACAATTTTCCCCACCACATTTCTCCAACATCTCCACCACTACTCTCATGCAAGGCCGCTGCTTTGGCTCTCTGTTCGTGCAAACCAAACCCACACGTAAGACGCGTAGCATTTGCTCTATGCAATTATCTTCGATTATTCGTTCATCCAGCACTTCATTCTCTCCGCCCATCCAGATTGTTTTGCATAGCCACCCCACGATGTCCACGCCCTCTCCATACTCTGCCTCACCCGTCGCTTTCCTCCCGCTCACCAGCTCTAAAATCACCACTCCGAAGCTGTACACGTCACTTTTCTCGTCCACCCTTAACCTCTCAACATATTCTACTCGCAGAGAAAAAATAAAATAAAATTAAAAAATGAGATAATCTATCCAGGAAAAAGCTAAAATATTAGAATTTGAAGAAGAGAAGAGAAAATATTCGTACCAGGGGCTATATATCCGTGCGACCCGACATAGCCAGACACCGTATACTCGTCGCCCAACCTATCAATCACTCTGGATACCCCAAAATCTGCAATTTTAGCTCCAAAATCTCCGTCCAGCAAGATGTTGCTGGATTTCACATCCCTGTGCAATATTGGAGGGAGGCAATCATGATGCATATAACTCAGCCCGCGAGCCGCGTCAAGAGCGATCTGATAACGTTTCGGCCATTGCAGCGGCGTTTGTGGGCCACCGTGCAGACGGTCGAATAGGCTGCCGTTGGGCATGAACTCGTATACCAACAGCTTAGAATTGGACTCTTCACTTGAAATGCAGCAGAGAAGCTTTAAAATGTTGTTGTGCCGGATAACCCCCAATGTATCAACCTCCACTTCCCCTCTTTTGTTATCTTCTTGCTCGCCTTTTCTCTTAAAGCTTCCCCATCTGGTCACGTTCCTGATCTTCTTAACGGCTACAGGTTGCCCGTTGTTGAGAATGACCTTGTAAACTTTTCCAGCACCTCCGGATCCAATCACGTTGGCCGCTTTCAAATTGTTGAGGATGTATATCTCGTCCACATCTGTCGAGTGGAATGGAGTTAATTTCCACGATGGCGTTCTGCTTGGCTTCCTCAGACGCGAACAACGTACATAAATGAAGCCCACGGTCACGGCTGCTATAATTAAAAGCATTACCAGAAATAGGGACAAAATCTTAGGTGACAACTTATGATGAGAGGAACACGGTCGTAGCATCAAATTCTGGCCTCCGCATAGCCTCGGATTTCCCAGAAACCCCTCCTTGAAAGCCATACTGTCTAGACCAGCCGGAATGCGTCCAGATAACTGATTGTTGGAGACATTAAAAACAGACAGCTTCAGGTTTCCTAAGTCGGGAGGAATTCCGCCAGAAAGCATATTGTTTGAGAGATCAAGATTGTTCATGATGTCGTTCAGAGCTGCAGGAATTTCGCCTGTAAGTCGATTGTGAGCCAAATTGAGCCAACTGAGTTTCTTTAGCAATGTTAGTTTTCTGGGAATTTCTCCTGAGAGAAAATTATGGTCCAGCTGGAGGATACTGAGCAAACTCAAGCGCCCGAGCTCATGGGGAATAGGGCCTAACAAACAGTTGTTGCTGGCTTCGAAAACTTGAAGATTTGTCAGCTGTCCAACTTGTGCAGGGATGCTTCCTTCGAACCGGTTGTTGCTTATCTCCAACCGACTCAGACTCTTCGCTTCGCCGATTGCAGCTGAAATCTGACCTTCAAACTTATTGTTGCTGAGAAACAATTTCTGGAGATTAGAAGCACCCCATAGTCCAGGAGGAATCTCGCCGTTCAGCTGGTTGTTGTCGATGTACAGAGTATCTAGAGAATTGCAGTTCTCAAAGGACGAAGGCATAGTACCATTGAACTTGTTTGAAGTGACAATAAAGCTGTAGAGGACGACTCCTCGACACAGATTCACTGGCAGAGGGCCTTCCAATTCGTTTCCCTCCAGATCAACAAGAGTGAGATTGGAGAATGTACCCAAACTCTGCGGCAACCATCCACTGAGCTTGTTGCCGAACAGCTTCAAATAGCTCAAGTAGCGCAGCTTTCCGAGCCCAGCAGGTATTTCTCCGGTCAGCCGATTGTTATACAAATGCAGAGAATTCAGATATGTGAGATTGGCGACTGCAGCTGGAATTGTGCCGTGAAGTTGATTGTCGCCAAAATCCAAACTGTACATGCTCCTCAGTTGGCCAATGTTGGCAGGAATTTGGCCAGACAAATTGTTGCCATAGAGGAACAAGTCAGTCAAATTTGAGAGAGCCATTAAACTGGTAGGGATCTCACCCGAGAGATGATTCAGCGACAAGTCCAACTCCTCCAGCTGGGTTAAATTGCCCAAGAAAGTCGGGATTCGGCCCAGAAGACTACAGTTTTGTAGCCATAACTGCTGCAGTTGCTTTAAATTGCCAAGCTCTGTGGGTAGCACACCAAGACGCAGAGGATTATTGTCAAACGTGAGGTTCTTCAGAGACTTCAGATTCCCGACAAAATTAGGGAATGGTCCACTCAAACTATTTTTGTGGAAGAAGAGAGCTTCGAGGTTTGGAAGCATTCCAAAGGCTGGAGGAATGGGGCCACTGAAAGCATTATGCGCCAAGTTCAACTCTCTCAACTCACTCAATTCAGAGATACGAGAGGGCAGCGTACCAGAAAACTTGTTACTCGACAAATCGAGCTTCTGCAAACGCTTGCATTGCAAGAGAGCAATGGGGAAGGGACCGCTGAAAGCATTATCTTGGAGAGTAAAGGCCGTGAGATTAGAAAGACCGCATATAGCGGAAGTGAGGTTGCCAGAAATGGAGGCTCCCGTGAGATCAACAGTGGTAACGGTGTTGAAAGTATTACAGGAGATTCCTTTCCAAGCGCATGGATTTTGGTGAGACTCATTCCAGTTCCTCAAAGCATTTCGGGTGTCCTTCCAATCTCCCCTTTTTATTTTAAGCAGAATTACACCATCATGCGAGAGAGAAGTGCAGCGAAGAAGCAAGAGTGAAAATGCATAAATGTAGCAAAAGAAAGTGAGAGCGCGGATGGGTATTATTGCTGCCATTATATCTATGTTTTACCAAAAGAAAAAGCTCTCCCTGGATACATGTCGGGAAAACTCTCAGATATAAGGCTCGTTCATGGACTGTTTTTCTCCGCAACTTCCTATGGAGGGCAGAAAAAATAAGATAGTGCGAAAAAGAAGAAAACGAAAAAGTGTGAATAGTTTAAGAAAGCCTAATGAAAAATTTGGTTAAAACATAGACCAAATGAACAAATCCTACTAATAAATTATGTGGGGTTTTAGCCTTGCTTTGAGGAAGAAAACACGTATTACTTGATATGGTTTGTCACTTCTTATTGTTAAGCTTTTGTCGAGTTCATGCACATGTGTACAAAGTGTCGATGTGTATGGAATTAAATTGATTTGTGGTGGGTCCGTGATTATCTTTTAGGAAGGTTCACGGAAATCGAGTGGGATGCTTAAGGTAAGAAGAGAAGTATAGTGCGAAAAGAAAGATGTGACTAAGCAGCCACTAGAATGAGAGGCGTATCAGACCCGCTACAAGTCTCTCTGCTAAGACTAGTCTGTCCACTACAAATTGTTCAAACGAGTCCACACCGCTATCACATATTTTACAAATGGATGAAAATGCTTCTAGAAGGATATTTATATATTAATATATTTTATATATAGTAAAATTTAACGTATGTAAGATATTAAAAATGATATAAGATTATTAATCTTTAATGAATATATTAAACTATATTATTTATTTTGTATTGGATTATATTAATATTAATTATAATATAAAATATAATACTTAATTAATATAATTTTATATTAATATTAATATAATTTTATATTAATTATAACATTATACTTAATTTAATATAATATTAAATTTATAATATTTAATAATATTATAAAATTAAATTAAGTAATATATTAATATTTATTTAAATATTATTATGATATTTATTATTTTGTTTTTGAATTTGATTGCATGAGAATTTTTTTGCATCAATGTTTGGGGTCATTCTCTTGATTCATTATCAAGATGATAGAGTACATAAGGAGAAGGAAAATGATAAGTTGAAAAATGATAAGTTTAAATTATACTAGTACAATAAATTTACGTAAAACTTATAAACTAAAGAAACAAATTGATAAACCTACAATGCAAGTGAATAAATAAACTATAAATAAAATATAAAAATTAAGTTAGAAAGTTAATAAATTTTTTAGAAAATAACATAAAAGAATTGAAGGATAAAAAATGCTAAAAGTTATTAAAAATGTGATAAAAAATTTAAGAAAGGAGAAAAAAAAGCTTCAAATAAGAGACTAAGAAATTACATTAAAAAAAAGACTAATTAAAATTTTTGAAAAACTCAAGATAATTAGAAAATAAATAAAACTAATTTAAATAAAATGCAAATTTAAGATACAAAAATGACAAAAAAGTGAAAGCATGTAAATACAAAGAAAGTAAAAGCTAAAAGGGAAATAATAGAAAAGAAAGAAAATTATAATCATAATTTTATATATAGAGAGAGAGGGGGGTTATTTTGCAATTTACTTATATTTAATGAAAGCAAGCAAATTAAATATAAGTAAATTACACTAAATGAAAGTAAGTGAAACTTAAGTATAAGGAAATTACAAAGAAAGTCAAAAAGTGAATATAAAGTTAAAAAGGAAATACATAGAAAATTATTATTTAATGTTAATATAAAAAATATATATTAATAGTGTTTGGAATACAATTAGGGATAGGGATAGGGATAGGGATAGGGATAGTGTAAGAGAATATGATAAGGGTTATAATTAATATTAGGTATAAAATTAGAGTTTGGTTTTGATACAATTATAATTAAGGTTATTATTGGGATTATGGTTGGATGTATAAATAAGATTCAAGTTAGCATTAGGGTTAAAGTTGGGTTTTCTATTAGGGTTACATTTTGAGATACAAGTGAAATTAAAATATTTTATAAATTAGGGTTAGAGTTAGTGTTATGGTAAGGGTTTGGGTTACAATTAGAAATATAATTAGATTTAGTATTAGGGTTATGGATATTGTTGGAGATAGAATTATGATTATGGTTATAGTTAGGGTTACATTTAGAGATTAAATTATGATTATGGGATTAATGAATAAGGGTTAGGGTGAGTGTTACAATTAGACTTACATTTGAATTACCGTTAGCTTTAATATTATGGTTAGAGTTATGGTTTGAGATGGAATAATAAATAGGGTTACAGTTAGGATTATAATTACAAATAGAATTATGGTAAATACATAAGACATGAATCATGGTTATGGTTAGATATAGGGTCAAAGGTATAATTAGATTAAGAATTAGGGTTGGGGTTGGTTTTAGGAGTAGAATTAGAGTTCTAGGTTTGGATAGGTTTATGGTTATGGTTAGTCTTACATATAGAATTACAGTAAAGAAAATGGATGAATTAGAATTAAGGTTAGTGTTTCATAAGTAGCATCAATGTTAGGATTAGGATAATTATAATGATTAAGATCAGAGATAAGATTGGTGTTAAGGTTAGGATTATGAATAGGTTTTGGTTGTTGTAAAGGTAAGCTTTAGAATTAGTGTTAGGGTTGGTGTTTAGGTTAGCATTAGAATTAGGGTTTATGATAGGGTTATAATCAAGGTTAGGGGTTTGATTATGGTTGGAAATAAAATTATGATCAAGGTTACATTAGATATAGAATTAGGATTAAGACATTAGATGAATTAGTATTAGGGTCAAGTTAGGATTATAGTATGAAATTATGAAAGTGTTTAATTATTTAATCAATATTTTTACAATTTATATGAAATATGAGGGTATGTGAAAGATCATGGTAGGCCAAATTAGGCACTTAAGTGGCAATGAGAATTTAGAAAAATAGAGGAAAATTGAGATGAAAATTTGAATGGGTTATTAACATAATTTTAAAAATATGTAAGAACAAAATTTATAGAAAATTGAATGTAGTTTCTAAGCTAATAGTTGTTTTCTAAAAAAAAATTAAACCTATTTGGTAAAAATTTGAAATTTAAATGCAGTATTACTAAATTTTGAGGAAAAAGATAAAAAGTAGGTGTATGCCTAACCAACCTAAGTACAAGAAAAAATAAATATTTTTTTATGACACTTTCAATATAAGTAGAGGACTCATGCTCAGATGTGATGCACATTTTTTTATAATTTTTTGCTAAGTAAATAATTAGTTATGATTTTTTTACTAAAAAAATTATAAAATATAAAAACTCGTATGTTTGACCACCATAACTTGGTCAAAAATATATGAAATTCATTTTTTTTTGTATCTTATAGTATGAAAATCTTGGAATTTTGTTTATCTTTTTTCAAAAAACGTTAAATTGTTTGAAAGTTATAGATGTTTTTCAATCACCCTATCAATCAGGACTTTAAACATAATGTATGTAAAAAATCAATAATAATAATTTATTAAGTTCAAAATAAGGCATAATTTACATTGGTGGAAAGCTAACAATTTCCTTAAAAAAATCTTTTTGTTTCATTAATTTCAGGTAAAATAAAGTTGTCAACCACATGGATGAAATCTGGAAAACCACCTGGAAAACTTCTAAACGTAGTTTTTATGTTGACTGTCTAGGTTTCGCACATCAAAGCTAAATCCCAATGCAATCCTGAGGGGAAAATGGAGAGAAAAATAGATATTTGTTATTAACAACTATCCTTTTCCTAGCATCATTCTTGTGATGTCATGTTTTCCAAAACAAATATTTATTTTGAAAGTCTAGAAAAAAAAAATTCAGTAAAATGGGCATAACTTTTACATTTCTCAAATCATTATTTTTTATTTTTTATAGGTGTTGGAAAGGTGATTAAGAGCTCTATGCAATGGAATGGGTACTGTTTATATATTATGCATTAAAATATAATTATAATTACTTTAAATTGTCATTCATTTTTGAAAAATCAAAAGCTCACAACTTCTGCATATGAATTCCCTCTTTCATTAATTTTTTGTGTAACAATTATCTTAGTATGTAACATTAAATGAGTAATTAATAATAAAAATTTAGGCATTTTACTAAGGAGTGTAATAAATTTTGATAAGCCATCATATCTCTCTTTGTTCCTTCCTCTACCTATCTCTCCTAAGATCGAAACCTATCACTCCACATCTCCCTTTCTCCCTCCCTCTCTTTTTTGTCCCTATTTATACATCTCTCTCTGGACTTATCTCTCTTTATCTCAAGCTCTACATTTATATTTCTAGCTCTTCATCACTCCCTCCTCTATCTTAGTCTCTCTCCCTAAAATCTAGACTTGTCTCTCTACATCTCCCTCCCATCCTTAACAAAAAAAGTTAGAGGGGAGGGGAGAGATGGAGAGGGAAGTATCAACAAAGGGAGAGGGGGAGAGAGAGAGGATAATTGGGGGAGAGAGAATGTGTGTGTGTGTGTGTGTGTGTGTGTGAGAGAGAGAGAGAGAGAGAGAGAGAGAGAGAGAGAGAGAGAGAGAGAGTTGGGGGTAATTAGGAGGTAGGAGAAGGGGGAAAGTATCAACAAAGAGAGAGATGGAGAGAGAGGAGTAAGAGAGAAGTATCAAAAAAGGGAGAGGGGGAGAGAGGTTAGAGAGAGAGGATTTTTTGGAGGAAGAGAGAGAGAGAGAGAGAGAGAGAGAGAGAGAGAGAGAGAGAGTTGGGTATAATTAAAGGATAGGATGAGAGGGGGAGAGGGGAAAGTATCAACAAAGGGAGAGAAGGGGAGATAAGGAGAGAGGTGAAGAGATAAACAAAGAGAGAGTAATTAGGGTGAGGGGAAGGTGGGGGAGAGGGAAGTATCAATAAAAGGAGAGGGGGAGAAAAGTGAGAGAGGGAGGGTAATTATGGGGAAGAGATAATGAGAGAGAGAGACTTAAGGGTAATTAGGGTATAAGAAGAGAGGGGGAGGAGCAAGTATCAACAAATGGAGAGAGTGAGAGATGTGGAGAGTGGTGAGGAGAGAGATAGAGAGGGTAATTAGGGGGATAGAGAGATGGGGAGAGGGAAGTATCAACAAAGGGAAAGAGAGAGAGAGGGTGATTAGGGGGATCTCTCCCTTTGTCGGTACTTCCCTCTCCCCCCACCTCTCTCTCTCTCTCTCCCTCATTACCCTCTTTGGATCTCTCTCTTTGAACCTATCTCCCCATCTCTTCTTCTCTCCCTTTGTTGATACTTGCCCCCCTCCCCCTCTCCTCCTACCCCCTAATTACCCCCATATCTCTCTTTCATTCTATCTTCACACGCACACACACACCTCCCCCTCTCCCTTTACCCCCAATTCACTGTCTCATTATCTCTTCCCCCTAATTACCCTCTCTTTCACACCTCTCTCTCCCTCTCCCCCTCCACCAAATTACCCTCTCTAATTCTCTACCTATCATGCTCTCTCTCTCTCTCTCTCTCTCTCTCTACCTTCTCTCTATCTCTCTCTTCACCTCTCTCCCCATTTCTCCTTATCTCCCTTTGTTGATACTTACCTACCTCTCCTCCTACCCCCTAATTACCCCAACTCTCTCTCTCATTCTCTCTTCCCCAATTACCCTTTCTCTCTAACTCTCTCCCCCCTCTACCCCTCCCACTCCCCCTCTCTCTCTCATTCTCTCTTTCCCCATAATCACCCTCTCTCTCACACACATCTCTCTATCTCACCCACTGCCCCTAATTACTCTTTATCTCTCTCTTGACCTCTCTCCCCATCTCTCCTTCTCTCCCTTTGTTGATACTTTCCCCTCTCCCCTCTCCTCCTATCCCCTAATTACCCTCTCTTTCTATAACTTCTCTCCTCTCCTTTTGTTGTACTTCCCTCTACCCCCTCACCCCTCTCCTTAATTACCCCATCTCTCTCTCTCTCTCTCTCTCTCTCTCTCTCTATATATATATATATATATACCCACACACACACACACATATGTATATGTATATATGTATATATATAAATATATATAAATATAAAAACACAACAAAGGAAGATGAGGAGAGAGGTCTAAGACAAAGAGAGGGTAATTGTGGGGAAGAGAGAATGAGAGTGATATATATATATATATATATATATATATATATATATATATATATACATGCACATATAAATATATATATATGTGTGTGTGTGTGTGTGTGTATACATATATACACATATATGCATTTATATATGTGTATATATATATACACATATATATGCATATATACACATATATGCATTTATATATGTGTATATATATATACACATATATATGCATATATACACATATATGCATTTATATATGTGTATATATATATACACATATATATGCATATATACACAGACATACATATATAGACACACACACACACACATATCACTCTCATTCTCTCTTCCCCACAATTACCCCCCCTCTCTCTCTCTCTTAGACCTCTCTCCTCATCTTCCTTTGTTGGTACTTTTGTCCCCTCTCTCTCTCCATCCCTAGAAATAAAAGTCAAAGGGAAAAGATACTCCATAGACCTCATCAAGAACTCAGATCCAAATACAGCTAACACAAAACATCTAATTTAGAAAGATAATCAAGCTCTGTTACCAATAGGGGAGAGAGGAGAGGGATAAAGATAGGTAGAAAAAATAAAGAGAGGGGAGAGGGATAAAGATAGGTAGAAAAAATAAATATATATAGAGAGATATAGATATGTATAAAGATAAAGATAAGGAGAGATATAAGGGTGAAGAGAGATTGAGAGATAAAGAAAGGGTGAGATAGAAGTAGAAATATAGAGACATAGACATATCTAGAAAAGAGATAGAGACACAAATATATAGATATAGATATTAAGGTCTAGGAAGATCGGGGGAAAGAGACACAAATGAAGATAAAGGGAGAGTGGGATGAATAGATATATAGAAATAAAGAGGTAAAGACAAAGATAAATATATAAAGAGATAGGGAGGTATAGATAGAGAGGGGGACATAGAGTGATATACAAAAAGGAAGAGATATAGAGATATAAAGGAAGAGGAAGATGGATAGTGTAGCATCATAAATTTTCATCAATCCAATTTACACCACATGTTTGTGCCCCTACTTTATCCTATCCTATCATCATCCCCTTTCTAGGTTTGTTTGTACCTATTTTCTAGCTTTGAGGCCATGAATTGCCTTTTGTGAGTCCTACCATAGGATACCCACCCTCTTTGAGCATTTTTTTGGTCCTGATTGTGGTAGGACTAGGTGTGGAATGCCTTGGTCTTTTCCATGGTTCCCCAAAATGCCATGGTCCCACTTAATCTGGCCCCAATTGAAATAGGGTGGGGGCTATATCATTATGATCAGGAGATCCTTCTTTTCAAATCATTTTTCTGTATCTTGCCTTGAGTGCATTTAGCTTCAGGTTTTGTAAGTCCTCTTTGTATCTTATCCCATGAGTAGTTATCTTTGGTGCACAAGTCCAGAGCAGTTAGCTCTATCTTTGTAATCATTTTATATATAGTGGATATAATTTTGTGGGTAGGTGCTCACTGTGGTTTTTCCTTGTTTGGGTTTTCTACATATAAATCTTGGTGTTCATATGGTGGATATGTGATTATGTGTAATTGTTTATATATGTTGGTGTAATTGTTTGTTAAGACTGATTCACCCCCCCTCTCAGTCCTTCCTTGGGTTCAACAATATGTTGGGTAGGGGAGAGGGAGATTTTCCAACAAACCTAAGTTTAGATGAGGTGATTTGTCACCACTCGTTAATAAGTGAGAATTAGTTGGTCCAAACCTTTTGTCTCTTCTAAAACATTTGGAACTATCACATCTAGCAAACACCATAGTCAATAATACTAGGTGAGACATTTTCTGGCATAGCAGCTATTACAACTCAAGTTGATCAAATGGTGTCTGATCATGTTGGAAGATATTTTTTGTGTCCAAAACATAGCCTTCCCGAGCCCTTTTTCTACATTATTGATTATGATCCTTGTGTTTGTGTTTATTTATGTACTCCCTTTGATATTAAACAAATGACTAATTTTGATACTATGCATTGCATGATTGTATTCCTCACAAGAAACTTGTTAGATTCATATTATTTTATTTATTAGGAGTATGTAATCCCTAGTGAATCTATATCAACACATGTGAGATGATGTCTCGGTAGACAATATAGGAGCTAGGGTGGAAAAGCTTCATAGGATGCAATGGGACACTAGGATATTCTAGCATATCCTATAACTCCTCATCTGTAGACATCGATTGATCCTACACCTGGGCCCCCTCATTATATGGTATTGCATGTTCCTACAGTCCCCCCAAGATATGTAGCATGATGCTACAACTCTCATTCACCACACGTCGCTTGATCAAGCTACTACACCTAATATTGGAGTTCGTCGAGGCATGTAAAGCACTCTTTTGTTCAATATAGATGTTGATTTGTCAATGTCATCTTCTAAGTTGAGTGAGATCAAGAGGGCCCTTGGGGCTGCAAATTGGGTATAAATGTCTATCTATATCACATGCTCAAGTTTGAAGGCTATATTGATTGTTCAATTATTCTAATTTAATTTGACTTTTGAATAATTATAAATTAGAGTAATATTTGGAGATTTGTAGTTTGTTGTTGATCTTATTCATCATCACGCAACTCAGGTATATTTTAAGGAAACTAGATCCATCTAGAGCTCATTTTGGACATGTTAATTTTTTACTAGTAATGCATAATTTTTTTAACAACTTGATATGTGTTTGTATATAGATGCAGATTGTGAAGACAAGTTAATTTATTTATTATGAAACATCCATTGAAACTACTATATGATGCTCATGCATCTTTATGTCTTCTTATATAGATACCCAATATTTTTTCCTACTCTAATAAAGACCAATAAAAAAATGGTATTCAAGCAATCTGATTTTTCACCATAATCCTTTTCATACATAGGGAAGCATTTGGAAATCCAATAAAATTAAGTATCTAAATGTGCTAAATCTAAAATTCTTTATAATTAGAAAAGTGAATTTACCTAGCATTTACTTTACACCTTTATAACCACACATGAACAACCAACAACCTTCTTGGATTTTCCCTCTTAATCAATCTTACAAAGCTGAAAAAAAATTTAAGATTTAACCCACCAAGACAGACACACAAATTGATGCAGAGCATCCAACCAAAACAACCTATTAGGGGAGATTTCTTTCTCCCAACTCACCTAATCAAAAATGTGATTGCTCTTCACAAAGCGACAGGAGACTCACAAGGTTACTAACCCTCTCAAGTTGCTTCAACACACCAAGGAATCACTCCTAATACTAAAACTTCCATCCAACCATGGTAGCATGCTCAAATTTATCATAACAATACATTGAGACCCAAGACCAAACACCATAGATCCCCTATAAGACCAACAATACAAGGTCTTTTCCAAGTAGGACCACCAATGGCTTACTCACACAACTCACAATGCCAAGTAGGCATGCACCAACCCAAAGGTTCCTAAGGAAACATCAATTTACTTATTCCCCATGGCCAAAACACAAGTCTCAACCCTCCCAACCACCCTAGAAAGCATCTTGACTCTCTGTTGTCTTGACACTATTCACAAAGACAAAAACACTAATGGGACAATCATATTTCATTGATCCATTCACTATTTCTAACCCTCCAAAAGTACTTGGTGAAGATGGAGAACTACCAAAATATTCCCCTGACATTCAACTTCAACACTAACCCCAACAATCATTTTGATCTTGCAAAATGAAAAGGATTCAGTCTGTTGTCCTATGGTGATAGTCACACTCAAGTTTGAGGACAGTCAACAAGTACTTATCATTTGTCTTGTTTGTGAGGAATTCAACCCTGGGTACACACTTAGAACATACCCACACACCATTCCAAAGGTTCTCCACTCCACAATCTCACCAACTCATCTATTCCTTGGTTTGCAAATGCACAAATGCAGTCCACTGTCATATGATGATAATCATACATGAGGTTTTAGGACAGCCAAATCTTTTGATTTTTTAATAGATGTATGGACACACCATAACTGGGAACATGTGTAGAAGTATCCATCACACCCTATTACTCCTTTACTACCCTTCCAACACTCTTAGGTTGTGAGAATAGCCTTGCAAACACCACCAAAGCTGGAGAACATTGTTGGCATTTCAATAGAAGGAGATTGTTGATATTCATTAAGGATATTGAAAAGGTTGTTGGAGATTATTGATATAACTGAAAAAGGATGATAACTATCTTTATAACATTATTTTATCATTGATGTCAAGAAATTGATTTTCTGATTCAGTATGATGTTGCCATATCTTAAGAAGTATGTTTTGATGAGTATTAAGTGGTCAATAAGAGACAAAGAAAGAATGTGATAAGAAAGGGGAGAAATAAGTTATTCAATGGGCAACTATTACCGAGTTAGACAATGATGAGATCATGATGTTTAGATTGTTTTGATATCCTACATATGTTGTTGATTGTAAGTTTAATACTATACTATGTCACCGAGCAAAGAACCTAGTCGGTCAACCCTAAGGAACCTAGTCGGTAAACTCTAAGGTTATCGATATCGGTTAATGAAGGAGGAATGATTACCGAGTAAAGTTTAGTATTTACCGGGTTGCAATCGAGTTATGACAGATCACATTGGATGGATAAAAGCATTATTTAATGAAGGACAATGATGAGCTGGAGTTGATTAAATGATTGGTATGTGGAGCATGAAGTTTGTTAAGGATCTATGGCAATGGAAGATCGTAAGGAAGATCTACAGCGCAGATTGAACTGCAATAACCTTGTGCAAGTTCCAAGAAAGGAATGCAAGTCCCAAGGTGAGGTAAAACATTTTCAGATCGAAGGATGCATTGAACCTAGTCAAGATTGAAGATCTGATGGCTAAGATTGATCATGGGAAATGTTATCAAGGAGATTCAGCGGTTAGCAAATTGTTTATAAATAAGAAATTATTGATGAACATTGTATGCAGGCAAGTGTAAGCACAGGGATGCTACATAGTGATTACCGAGCACAAAATATTGAAGAGTTGTTTGAATAACAGAGTAAGGAGCCCAGTAGAGGGACAAGATAAGTCCTAAGACAAGATTGTTTTGAGAAAATAAGAATCTGCTTTAGCATTTTAGATGTGAAGTTGCAGATATATTTATTATTGTTGTTTATTTTGTAAGTGACAGAAATCTCTTAACCAAGTGGACTTAATAGTCTTATTTGTAAACCCTCTAGCAAGGTAACATTCTAAATGAGTGTTTGAAATCCTTTGACAAGGTCACTTCTAACAAAGTGAAGATCCTAACAGATATGAGGGAAATCCCTTAACTGGGTCACATCTAGCAATGTGTTTGTAATCTTTAATAGGATCTGCTTTTAACCGAGCATACTCTAGAAGAGTATATTTCTTAGTGGGTCCGAAATCCCACAGTGGTTTTTCCCTATTTGGGTTTCCACGTTAAATCTGGTGTTATATGTGTTATGATGATTATGTGTTTATGAGTTTGTATGTTTAGTAGTTTTTGGTTATATTGCTGAAGTATAAATTACTGAGGTTGAATCTATTGATTTTATGGAAGATTAAGTTTGTATGATTCACCCCCCCCTCTCATCTTGTTAACTATTGGCATCAAAAATTTACAATTGGTAGCTTTGGACTTCAGAAGAAAAGTTTAAAGGTACTTGAGGCAAAGATTCGAAGATGTATAAAAGGGATGCACCAAAGCTGAACAAGTCAAGTTTCTCCACATGTCAGAAAAGGATGAAGCTGGATATATCAGGAATTGGAGAATATGCAATATATTATTTGGAGAATGATTACATACCACCAAACACCAACCCGATGACCTTGGAAGAGATAAAGGCAAAACAAGAACATATTCAAGCTATGATTGAAATAATATCAGCATTGACCGACTCAAAGTTTAATGATCTAGAAGGCTACAATGATGCAAAAGCAATGTGGACCAAGCTCATATCTATGTATGGCGGTGATGAACATGTTCAAAGAGCAAAAGTAGATATTCTAAGAGGACAACTTGAATCCATGAGAATGAATGAAGGTGAGAACATAACCTAATACAGTACAAGGTTAAAGGAGACTGTCAATCAAATTAAAGGAGCAGGAGGAATTATTGAAGAAAAGGATGTAACAAGTAAGTTGTTGAGAACCCTTCTACCTGCTTATGTCATTCAAGTCTCTGCAATCAATGAACTAAGGTTTGTACCTAACATGCTAGTTTCTTTGGATGCTACTATTGGCAAGCTACATGCATTTGAGTTAAGTAATTTTGATAACAGTGGGTCTTTGATAAATAAAGTAGAATCTACATTCAGTTCTTTTCATATTGGTAAATCTGATGATTACAATGATAGAATGAGTAAGTACTCTGAAGGGAATCATAGTGGAGCAAGTGAAAGATTTCGCAAGAACATGGAAAAAGTGCACAAACTGTATGAGGAAATTAAGAAGCAAGAAGAGTTTGAAGCATTATTAGCCAGAAGGTTACCGAGAGGAAAAGGTAAGTATAAAGGAAAGCTACCTTTAAAATGTTTCAATTGTGATAAAATAGGACATATGGCTTCTAACTGCCCTGACAAAGAATTTAGTGAAAAGAGAGAATACCGAGATAACAGGCAGAAAGATAGAGGACACCAAGACTTCAGAAGGAGAGACAGAAAGACATGTCTAGTAGCTAATGAGGAATCCAACGATGACAAATCTAATGAAATGGATACAGAGGAAGTTGTTTATGTGGCTATTAAAGATGGATCTGATGAAGAAAGGTATGAAGAAAAAGCCCTAGTATCTCACATAAATAATAATGATTCTTGGATCATAGACAATGGATGCTCACATCACATGACAGGTGACAAACACAAGTTTGTTAAATTAGAAGACTATGATGGAGGCTATGTAAGATTTGGTAATGATGCACGATGTCCGGTGAAAGGTAAAGGATCTATAACACTTCTTGACAATGCTAAATGTGATGATGTATACTGGGTTGAAGGTTTGAAATACAATTTGTTAAGTGTAGCACAACTAAACAATACAGGATACCGAATAGAATTTTAGAAAGGAATTGTCAAAGTTCATGACAAGCATGGAAAGTTAGCTACTACTGGGATACAAACAAAAGGTAATACATTTCATCTTGACTCAACTTGAAACAAGTGTCTTTATGCAAAGATAGATGATACCTGGTTATGGCATGAAAGGTTTTGTCATGTAAATTTTGATAATCTGATCAAAATAAGTAAGAAGCACCGAGTAAGAGGTCTACCGAGTCTGGAAAAACCTGAGAATGCTATATACCGAGGATGCCAGATGGGTAAGATGACAAGATCAAGCTTTACAAGTAAGTCCTACATTTCTAAAGGAATTTTAGATCTAGTACACACTGATCTTTGTGGTCCCATGAAAGTGCAAAGTTATTATGGTGATAAATATTTCATATTATTTATGGATGATTACTCAAGGATGATATAAGTTATGTTTTTAAAAGAAAAATCAGAAGCTTTTCAAATGTTTAAATGGTAGAAGGCAAGAGTTGAAAATGAAACAGGAAGATAGCTGAAATGTCATAGATTTGATAGAGGAGGAGAGTTCACTTCTGATGAATTTAACTTATTTTGCAATGATCATGGTATAAAAAGACAAGTATCTACACCGAGAACACCTCAGCAAAATGGGATAGCTGAGAGAAGAAATAGATCAATTGTAGATTGTGCAAGAACCCTGATGATAGAAAAGAGGGTACCTCAAACATTTTGGAGAGAAGCAATCAACACTGCAATTTACACCCTGAACCAAGTACAACTAAAGAAATGAACTATGAAGACACCATATGAGATCTGGTATGACAAGAAACCTAATGTAAGTTATTTTAAAATCTTTGGAAGTAGATGCTATGTTCACAAAGATGACAGACTTGGAAAATTTGATCAGAAAAGTGAAGAAGGAACATTTCTTGGTTATTCTTCTAAAAGTAAAGCATTTAAATGTCTGATCAAATCATCTAACAAAATGGTAGAAAGTGCAAATGTGAAAATTGATGAATTTGCAGAAAGAAATGATGAAGGAAATTCCAAAGAACCAGAAGATTATGAAGAATTCGTTTATGTTCAACCAAGAAGTCCTACCGAGAAAGTTGCTGAAGAAAATGAAAATAATGTCCAGTTACTGAGTGATGAAGAAGATCATACAGAACCTACCGAGCCTATATTAGCCAAATATGTCAGAAGACATCATGCATCAAGTCAGATTATAGGAGATAAGGATGATCCAGTGATGACAAGGAACAAACTAAGACATAACACATGTTTGATATTTGAATTTGAACCAAGAATAGTAAAAGAGGCATTTAACAGTGAAGATTGGGTAAATGCTATGACAGAAGAGATTGATCAAATCAAGAAGAATGACATATGGACACTGAGCCCAAGACCGAAGGACAAAAATGTAATAGGTACAAAGTGGTTTTTCAGAAACAAGCTAAATGAAAAAGGTGAGGTCATTCAGAACAAAGCAAGACTAGTTTGCAAAAGTTATGCTTAAGAAGAAGGAATAGATTATGGTGAGACTTTTGCACCTATGGCTAGACTTGAGGGAATAAGAACATTGTTGGCATATGCTGCTTTCAAAAATTTCAAGCTATATCAAATGGATGTTAAATCTGCATTTTTAAATGGTATACTAGAAGAAGAAGTTTATATTGAACAACTCGAAGGATTTGTTGAAGACAATAGTAAAGATCAAGTATGTAAATTAAACAAAGCTTTATATGGTATGAAACAAGCACCTAGAACATGGTATGAGAGACTGCACTCTTATTTGATCAAGATTGGTTTTATAAGGACAAGTGAAAACAACGAAATGTACATGAAGAGTGATGAGGACACTGGAATACTAATCTCAACCATATTTGTTGATGATATTATTTTTTGTGGTAATGACTCCTTATGCAAGAACTTTAGAAATGAAATGTGCAAAGAATTTGAGATGTCATTAATCGGTGAGATAAAGTATTTTATAGGTCTACAGATACTGCAAATGAAAGATGAGATTTTCATTACTCAATCCAAATACATAAAGGAAATCTTGAAGAAATTTGGAATGGAGGATTCTAAACCAGTAAGTACTCCTATGACTACTAACTGTAAACTATCAAAGAATGATGAATCTGCATCTGTTGATCAGACACTTTACCGATCTATGATTGGAAAGTTGCAATATGTTGTGCATAGTAGACCAGATATAGCACATGCAGTAGGTATTGTTGCAAGATTTTCTACAGATCCCAAGGAAAACCATATGACAACAATCAAGAGAATTTTCAGATACCTGAGAGGCACTGAAGATTATGGCTTAGTATATGAAAAGAGAACTAATTTTGATTTAAAAGTTTATATTGATGTTGATTGGGTAGGCAACATAGATGACAGGAAAAGCACAAGTGGTGGAGCTTTCTTTTTAGGAGAAAGACTAGTGAGTTGGCTTAGTAAGAAACAAGGATGTATCTCACAGTCAACAATAGAAGTTGAATATGTTGCTACAGTATTGAATTGTACCAATATAGCATGGATCAAACAACTGTTGGAAGGTATAAATGAGAAAGTTACCGAGCCAGTAACTATATTCTATGATAATACGAGTGCCATTAACATTTCAAAGAATCTGGTAATGCACTCTAAGACAAAACATATCTCTATAAAGTATCATTATCTCAGAGAAGAAGTTTAAGAGAAGAAAGTTGTGCTGGAATATATCAGTTCAAAGGAGCAATTAGCAAACATCTTCACAAAGCCACTACCAAGGGACACTTTTGAGTATCTCAGAAGCAAGTTAGGGGTCTTACCCCTATCTTCTACTCACTGACAGAGTTCAATGAAAGCATCAATTCAATGAATCTATAGAATATTATGTGTGGATTGATGCTGATTTACGCACTTTAGAAGGTTTTCTAAAGGTCTGCAAGAAATAGTGAATAGAGTCAAGTTGCTCTGACCGAGACTGGAATGATACGTGTGTTACACAGCAAGGCAATTCACTTCACAAAGGAAGAAATCATGATTTAGTTCTTTTACTTTTTGGCATTGTTGTCAAAGGGGGAGAAGACTAAATGGTAAAATCCTAAATGAAGAAGATAACAAAAGACTAATGACAGGGGGAGGAGACTAAATGCAAGACAACAACTTAGAAGCCTAATAAAAAAGGGAGAAGACTTCAAGAGATTTTAAGAGCTTAAGGATAATAGGAGAAGTCTAACAACAATCTGAATCTGAATCAATTTGAATATCTTGTTGGTATTACCATTTAAAAGTTGGTTTTGCCATCAATGCCAAAGGGCGAAATTGTTGGCATTTCAATAGAAGGAGATTGTTGTTATTCATTAAGGATATTGAGAAGGTTGTTGGAGATTATTGATATAACTGAAAAAGGATGATAACTATCTTTATAACATTATTTTATCATTGATGTCAAGAAATTGATTTTCTGATTTAGTATGATGTTGCCATATCTTAAGAAGTATGTTTTGATGAGTATTAAGTGGTCGGTAAGAGACACAAAAAGAATGTGATAAGAAAGGAAAGAAATAAGTTATTCAATGGGCAGCTATTACCGAGTTAGACAATGATGAGATCATGATGTTTAGATTGTTTTTATATCCTACATATGTTGTTGATTGTAAGGTTAATACTATACTATGTCACCGAGCAAAGAACCTAGTTGGTAAACCCTAAGGAACCTAGTCGGTAAACCCTAAGGTTATCGATATCATTTAATGAAGGAGGAATTTCTATTGAGTAAAGTTTAGTATTTACCGAGTTGCAACTGAGTTATGATAGATCACATTGGATGGATTAAAGCATTATTTAATGAAGGACAATGATGAGCTAGAGTTGATTAAATGATTGGTATGTTGAGCATGAAGTTTGTTAAGGATCTATGGCAATGGAAGATCGGTTGGAAGATCTACAACACATATTAAACTGCAATAACCTTGTGCAAGTTCCAAGAAAGGAATGCAAGTCCTAAGGTGAGGTAAAATGTTTTCAGATCAAAGGATGCATTGAACCTAGTCAAGATTGAAGATCTGATGGCTAAGATTGATCATGGGAAATGTGATCAAGGAGATTCAACAGTTAGCATATTGTTTATAAATAAGAAATTATTGATGAACAATGTATGTGGGCAAGTGTAAGCACAGGGATGCTACATAGTGATTACCGAGCACAGAAGCTTGAAGAGCTGTTTGAATAACAGAGTAAGGAGCCCAACAGAGGGACAAGATAAGTCCTATGACAAGATTGTTTTGAGCAAATAAGAATCTGTTTTAGCATTTTAGATGTGAAGTTGCAGATATATTTATTACTATTGTTTATTTTGTAAGTGACAAAAAATCTCTTAATTGAGTGGACTTAATAGTCTTATTTGTAAACCCTCTAGCAAGGTAACATTCTAAATGAGTGGTTGAAATCCTTTGACAAGGTCACTTCTAACAAAGTGAAGATCCTTACAGATATGAGGGAAATCCCTTAACTGGGTCACATCTAGCAATGTGTTTGTAATCTTTAACAAGATTTTCTTTTAACCGAGCATACTCTAGAAGAGTATATTTCTTAGTGGGTCTGAAATCCCAGAGTGGTTTTTCCCTATTTAGGTTTTCAGGTTAAATCTGGTGTTATATGTGTTATGATGATTATGTGTTTATGAGTTTGCATGTTTAGCAATTTTTGGTTATATTGCTGAAGTATAAGTTACCGAGGTTGAATCTATTGATTTTATGGAAGATTAATTTTGTATGATTCACCCCCCCCCTCTCATCTTGTTAGCTATTGACACCAGAACTTTACAAGCCAAATTTTTTGATTGTTTAATAGATGTATGGACACACCATGACTTGGAACATCTGTAGAAGTATCCCTCACACCCTATTACTTCTTTAATACCCTTCCAACACTCTTACTTTGTGAGAATAGCCTTGCAAACACCACCAAAGTTCTATTTTCTTATACCGAGACAAGGATTTTAGAACTTGTACTCTTATTTAGCATGCACAAACTCCATCATGAAACCCTATAATCATTGCAAGACAAAGAGATACATATTTACAAGATTTTAATTCCATTGGATGGTGTTTCAACATGAAGATAAATAGTTCTACATTTTCCTCTATCTCGGATTACCCTAATTGGGGTTTTGACAGATTTTTAAGGAAAAATAAAACATCTTCTTCTATAGTGCACCCAATAAAATTAAACCACTTGTAAATGGAAGATGACTCATTCAAGAATCAGGAAAAATAAGTTTTCAAAGAAAATGAATAATATTTGACAATGAACAACTCCTTAGAGTAGACTGTCACGTGGAAAAACACAAGGAAGTGAAGAAAGTTTCAAGATTTTTATTGATTCTTCCTTCATACATTTAACAAACTTGGTTTGACCGTTTCAAGGTCTATTTATGAACCCACATGTTGGTTAAAACTTCCTCCAACTATATTTCAAACCATTTGTACTTTAGGTATAATAATGCAACTTTTGTGTAATGACTACTTGACAACTTTGATGACATCATTTTGCAACATTGACAACTTTTGATCCTAGACTCCTCTATGACCCAAAACTCACTAAAATAGGTCCAAATAGTTATGAAATACCCTTACATGATATTAAACATCAATTTTGACTCATTGAGACACATTATCCCTATAATGACAACTTTTACAATTTTGAAATTTTTTGAGTAACTTTGACAATTTGACCCAATAATGACTTGATCTAAAATCTAATGGTCATAATGACCTTATTAAAACATAAATGGTCCCAAAATACCTTATTTGTAACATATTTGACACTTCAAAACACAAAATGTTCACATTTAGCCTCATAGAGGCTTGAGGGTAAGTTAGGTGCTCCTGCACCACAAACAAAATGTTTAGTAAAGATATTCAATGAGGCATTAAATTAATTAGGGTTACTATTTATTGAGATTCGATTATCTATATTTTGAATACAATATTTCAATAAATGGATCCGCTTAATCAATCAATGTAAGCTATGCATTACTTACCCCAACCCATTCACCAAGCTTCTTTGCACTAGGCATTAGCCAAAACTTCAAACAAATTGTTGGATTTGACTGAAAAATTGAAGTAAACACTATCTTGAAAGAGATCTTACAACTCAACAATTATAGATGCAATTGGAAAATTACATATAATCTTCAAGGGTCACTCGATTTAGGAAATATATCTCATACTAAAATATAATTGCATAATTGGTTGTAGAGTTTAGCACTTTGTTGATGGTTAGACTATACACAAACTTTGAGTGTGGAGGTCAATGTAGAGATAAAAGGTTTTGATATCTCTTTCTCCAAATATTGTCAAAACCCAAATTTTTGTGTAAAAATTTTATGACTTTCTAGATGAAAAGTTAATTGCCACCAAAATCGACAATAGGAGAGTTGCCATCATAAATGTGAATGAAGTTCTTAAGAGGGATAAAGATGCCCAAAAGTGTAAGTCCTAATGGACTACTCTAGACCTAATTGTACAAGGAATGAGAGGAAATATTATCTCTCTTATACAATGAGGGTTTCCATCCCTATTCATAGGCAATAGTAGATTTAAGGTATTGTTTGTGCAATGACAAGTAGCCCAAACACCATTTAGGGTATGTAATAGATACCGAGCATTATAAAAATTGAAGGAATTTTGTGTCATTTCATACAATTAGAAATCTAATTCAAGGTCATGATGAAAGACTTGAAGACTATAGCATACAATGATATTGTTTAATTAGATAAGTATTTTGATGCCTTCAAGAGTAAAGGGATTCCTACGAATTCAAAGTGGGTTGCACTCCAATCTATCCTTGAAAGGTTATATTATTGTCCTTATCATGTTGACCTCTTTTAAATATTTGTTTCCATATTTTTTCTCTATTCTCAAGATTCGACATCTAAATTATTATCCTACAAGTAAGAAACCCATGTGAGGTTACCATAAATGTAGAGCATTACCCCATGCACTCATTCAAAACCAATTGACTTCTCTTTTGTAGGATTTTTCATCCTTAGTATATAGAAGTACTCATATTTTATTGATATATTTGAGTGGCTAAGTTTCCTCTGCACTAATTTTATGTAATCAGGTATTTTAACATTGTTTAAGAGGAGAATTAAAAATAAAAGATCGATAATATTTTAGAATAGTTCAATCATTTTCAATGATGAATGGTTGGCACAATCTTTTAAAGTTGTCAATTGAACAACTCTGGACTGTTGCATCATTTATTGTAGACAACCAAGCTATCAGTAGTGGGCCACTCTTGATCTCATGAATAAAGGAAGAAGCACATGCCACATCAAATTTTTCACCTCGGGGGAGTATCAGTCTAATAGTTGAGCTTTATTGAACCAAAGTGATCAAAGTGATGGGTCTCTCTTTGAAAATTCAAAAGACAAAAGAAAATATCAGAATTATTTTGTAACCATTGGATCTTTTTCAATGATCAAAATTTGTCAATCTAATAGCTCAAAAGTGTTGCACTATTTATTTAAGAGGAGTACATACACATTCATAAACCCCACCACTAGAGAGATCATAAAGAAAAACCATTACTATAATAGTAGACTTGGCATATTTGCACTAATTTTTTAATTCATTAGTCTAACAATCAAGTTTCATTGCACCATTGGAGAGAAAATATAAAGTACTTGTCGCATCATAAAATTGTGACCCTTGCAATTTCGACCGCATTTTAAGTCTTCACCCTAGCGACCTAGTTTGCTATTCGGGATTTAATTTACCCTATGTTGGCCTTTGGTGAGATGCAAATTAATTTTCCTAGGCAAGTATAAAAGGGGACCTAGTTCTCTCATTTGTATAATCGAAGATAAGAGAAAATTAGGTAAACAAGTGGAAGGTCTCCATTATCATCATCAATCATTCAAGTCTTCAAGCATTCATCAAGTCTTCTTCTTCTTCTTCATGTTTCTTCTTTATCCATCCATTGGAGCAACATTACAATATTAATTTGCAAGCATGTGTGTGTGTTAAGGTTTTTTCATGTTACATGCCATTTAATGCAACACTTGTGACTAAATTCAAGGATCAAAGTGACCATCATCAACAAAATGCAGATCTACAAGGTATACATTTCCATTATTTACATTTAAGCATTTGCAATTACTTTCTTTCAAGGTTGATTCCTCAAATGGGGTTTGAATAAGGAAAACCCCTATCCACAACCCTTCTTCCCTTATTTTCTATGTGTAGGTTGCAGGTGCGCAACTCTAATTGCAGATTTAGCCTTCATTTTCAAAGACAGAAAAACCCTTTTCGACTCACAGATTTTTTGGAGGACTAGGTGAAACTTCAACTTAGTCCCAATGACTTTTCTCCAAATTTGCAGGACAACCCAGACTAAATATGTCAGATCCAAAGTTATACTACGATCCTGAATTGGTAGCTCCTTATTTCACCAATTTTGTCTTCATTTTCTACATAGTCAACAAGTCAACTCTTCTACTTACATAAGGGTAAATTGCAGTGCACCCTTGCAATTCACCTAGTATTCAGATCCTTATTCACTCTAGGGTTTGGATCTAGTGAATTCAACCCCTCTTTTGAATGTAAAGTATCTCCCAAGTGAAAATCATCCTAGTGTTTTCCTTTCTCTCTCCTAGGTGGGGAGTCACTAGGGTTCAATTTTCCACTTTACATTTTGATGAACTCGATGTCTTGCATGCTTTACATTGAAAATTATTACATATTTTTAATTTACAAGTTTAATTTTCTTGCAATTTATAAAACTTAGTGGTTAATTCAATCAAAACCCTAGTTGTTAAAATTGAAATTGAACTTGTGTTTTGCAAAAATTGCTATCTATTGTCTTAGATCCAAAAATTACATTGCTTGTCAAATTAAATTCTTTCATTGTCTTGTGCAATTTGCAAATCGAAATGACAAAATTAAGTGGTTAATTGTAAAAACCCTAATTTTCAAACATCAACTTGAATTTGTGGAAAAAATTGGATTCACATTTAATTTTCAGATTTGTGACTGTTTTCAAACTTGTCTTCTTGCCTAAAATTCAAATTTTCAATTTCCCTCCTTTTCCCAAAATACAAAATTTCAAAATTTAGTGGTTAGGTCCTAAAACCTTAATTTTCAAATTTAATTGGATTTTGTGCATATTTAAATCAATTTTAGTTTTCTAAATATTATTCAAGGTGGCCCTATCCATTAGGATTGACCCTTTTCAAAATTATAATTCAATTTCTTATCTTTTTTTTTTTTTTTGAATAAAGGGGTAAAATTTTTATTGAAGAACAGAATCAAGAATTACAAAAGAGAAACAAAGTCTCAAAGCCCCATGAGGGAACCACAGGCCCAACCCAAGAGAGAACTAGAGTCTCAAAGCTTCATGAGGAAACCACAAGCCCAACCCAAGATCAGTCGACTTCGTAACTATCCATATCCTCAGCAAATATCTTATCTAGGCCCTGACAGTACTCTGGGGAGAGTTGCTTCCAACCTTCAACTTTCCAATCATCATCATGTTCTGAGGCCCACTTAGCCAAACAATCAGTTGCTCTATTCCATTCACAAGGAATGTGGATGAAAAACACCTTCTCCTGTTAGGATAACCAGTGAACAATTGAGAGGGGGGGGGGGTGAATCAGTTGTCAAGAGATTATAACTTTTAATCTACAATACAACCTTAAACAAATCAAGTACCAGTAAAGCACAGACAGATGCCAGTAGGAACAGATATCGGTAAACAATACAACTTAAAAATTAACCTGATAATCATTGCAAAGAAACCATACAACATAACACCATGATTTGTACGTGGAAAACCTGAAAAGGGAAAAACCGTTGTGGGAAAGCTACCCACAGTCAAATGATACTTCTACAGAAAGTATGTGTTACAAGAGGGGCTTGCACTTGCAGGAAGGCACACTGCCTAGAGCGTACTTCTCATTACAAAAGAGTCTCACTGGCTACAGAGAAGCTACAACCTTCTCAAGATAAATGGACAATAATCCAATAGAGTGAACTGCTGGAAATAGCATCTACCATGCCTAATTACAGTCCCGGTTAAGCTCAATGTCGGAGGACTAAATCCTCTTCTGAATCCAATTTGATCACCAATGATCAATCAAATCCTCTACATGAATGATATTACAATATTCACACATTACATTCCTTGACCATGACCTTTCCAATAACCATGATATTTTACAAAGAGTTTCTACCTCTTATTTATACAAACCCTAAGGCCTAAACTAATTAGGTCGGCCACCTAAAGATATTACAATAATATCATTACACAATTCCATTTACAATGATATTCCATGTCGACTTAAGACCAAAACAATAATAAAAAATCCATAAAACATCTCGAATCATCAAGGTAATGAGTAGAGTACATGCTAGCATGATACCGGTCCATAACCTAGATAGGAAGCAGACCTATTCTGGGTCCACCATGCCAAGGAAAATTCTTCAAGCATTTGAAGCCCAATCAAAGAATATCTTTAGCATCTTGAAGTCCATGAAGAAGCTACACCAACACCAATTATGCATCCTGTCACAATTCCTCAATGAAAGCTCTGTCGATAAAGCCTTAAACCAGTACCGATAAGGGTTTACCATAGTGTATGATAACATCCAATTATCAAGCATATAATTCATGAAATCCAATATACTTCACTGATCCAAACATGTCGGAACTGTCAACAAATAATCTCATCTGTTGGTAACACTAGATCTTCTACCGGTAACCAAAACTTGTCTACTGGTAACCATCCATATCAGCTAGTGTTGACATCAATGACAAAACATCAATGCAACACATAATCTATTCATTCATAATGCCAACAATCTCCCCCTTTGGCATTGATGGAAACAATAGCTGTGAAAAACATCTAAGTACCAAGAGATGCCAAACAAGTCTCCCCCTATGGAAGAACCAATAATCAATAGCTCTCCCCTTGTGAATGATATCTCTGTAAGGTTCAAAATGATTTTTGATTTTTTTTCACATTACTATCATTCCCCCTTTGACATCAATGCCAGAAATCTGACAAAAATATCCAAGCAATGATATAAACCTCTGAATCACAAAGCTGACTACTCCCCCTGAGTAGTAGCACCACTCATTAGTGTTAGAATGAATAATGTCTCTAATAATACATGTTGGACTGATGACAAACTTAATCAATCAAGTCTCTGTCGGAGGGGCATAAACCCCTAACCTATCTCTTAAATATTCAAATGATTCCTTAGACAATGGTTTAGTGAATATATCTGCAATCTATTCTTTAGTGTTCATATGCACCAATTTGACTTTCTTTGCTTCTACCTTGTCCTTCAGAAAGCTATACTTTATTGAAATATGCTTAGTCTTAGAGTGAAATACTAGATTCTTAGACATGTCAATAGCTGTAGAGTTATCACAGTAGATAACTATTGGTTCACTACAATTTACTCTGATATCCTTCAATATTTGCTTCATCCATAAAACTTGAGTGCAATTAGTTGTTGCTGCAACATACTAAGCTTCTACAGTAGATAAAGAAATGCATGACTATTTTTTTGTTTCCATGAAACCAGTTTCTTTCCAAGAAAGAAAGCTCCACCAAAAGTGCTCTTCCTCTCATCAGTATCACCTGCTCAATCTGAGTTAGTATATGCACATAAAGTGAAATCATCATTTCTGGAATACCATAAACCATATTTTGTGGTTCCTTGCAAATACCAAAATTGATGAATAATGATGAACAACAAATACCCTAAATGATACTGAGAGGGGGGGGGGCGTGACTCAGTACAGACAAAAACTTTCTCAACAACTTATCAAGTTAAAACAATACCAACTGGTTGTCTTCATCACTGAACTTAACCATGGCAATATCAGTTAAACACAGTAAGACTTCAGACAATATTGATCGGTAAGACTAAACACTTCAAATACATTCAATACTCGATAACTACTTCACCCATAAATATATGCATGTAGTATACCAGTAATACCATAACCATTAGCTCTGCATGCATAATCACTCAAACAAAGAATACTTAATCATCACATGAAAAGTGCACAACTCATAACACAAATATTTTTCACATGGAAACCCAAATGGGAAAAACCACGGTGGGGATGAATACCCACAAGCTTGTTTTGAACTCTTTTGAAGCTCGCTCTATTAGGAGCCTAGTTCGGTTAAAGACTTTACAATAAGGTTCTGTTAGGAACCGATCCTATTAAAAATCACCCAGTTAAGGGATGGCTATATACCCTGTTAAAGGTTACCCCGCTAGAGGATTTGAAGAACTCAATGATCTTGAGTCACCTGGTTAGAGGATTTACAATAAGCCTGTTAAGCTACCTGGTAAAGGGATTTTCCAACTGTTGAAATGGTTAGAAGACAATAGGTAAAAACTCTGATCTAATATCAACACTACATGCCAAGGCAGATCCTTTTCATTTCCTCTACTCTGCAATCACACTCTGTAGTTTTCCTCCTATTGGTTTGGCAAGTATCTCATCACTCAGATTCACACACACAACATTTGCCAACATAAACAATAACAAAAATCATCGACCTTATAGACAACAATTAGGTTAGTAGCATAAACCCTAAACCCTAAACATTTGGGTTTACAATACAAGCGATCCAATCCTGACCGTCCAAACACTTTGCATAGAACAATACAACCTCAAACAGATCACAAGTCAATCTGCATCATCCATTCTTCACTACACATGGGAATCAGTAACCCATCACACTCTCTTCTTATACCACTAAGAAGAATGATCATTCCCGAGGTAGACATTTAATGCAATCGATCTTCACATGCAAGATCCTCAAAAAAATCCTTCATGCATACAAAAATAACGTGGCATCTCGAACTCATCCTCATCTCTTAGCTAACTCATCACAAGATGTCTTCAGTTGCATCGCACAAGCTAGATTGCCAAACCGGAAACCCTAGAGCTGAGACTACCAACTGGTACTCACACTTCATGAAACCATGACACCAGTTCACTGCATCTCTTCATACCGGTTCACCAACTTCTTCCAATCTACATACTGGTTCACTTGCACTTATTGACATCAATGACAACATACATTATCAACATATCATCATGTCGGTTCATCATATGCCAACAATCTCCAACAATCTCCCCCTTTGGCATTGATGGCAATACTTAGTGTAGCATTGCAACTATAAACAACATAGACTAGTATATCTGCATCCTCAAATATCTTCTCCTGCATACACCAAATATCTTCTCCCCCTTTGATAACAATACCAAAGTGGAGGCACAAGCTTCCATACTCCACTATGTTGCTCCCCCTATGGTGTAGCATCCTTCAACACATCAATCTTGAAATATTTGTCATTGTAGTACTTGACTGATGTGGAGCACACAACTTTAGTTGACTTCATGAAGGGGAAGAACCCCTAATTCACCTCTTAAATAGGTAAATGTAGTCTTCGCTAAGGGCTTAGTGAATATGTCTGCTAGCTGCTCCTTACTAGAAACATGTTGTAGTACAACCTCCTTATTATGAACCTTCTCTCTCAAGAAGTGATACTTAAGCTCAATGTTCTTAGTTCTAGCATGAAATACCACATTCTTGGAGATATTTATTGCACTTGTGTTGTCACAAAATATATTCACTAGTTCAGATATAGGTACTTTAAAACCTTCCAATACATGTTTCATCCAGATTGCTTGAGTGAAGTTCATAAATGCTGCCACATATTCTGATTCACCTATAGACTGGGAAGTACAACTCTACTTCTTACTCATCCATGATACTAATCTTCCACCAAGAAATAACGCTCCACCAATTGTGCTCTTCCGATCATCCACATTACATGCCCAATCGACATCAGTATATACTTTGAGATTAAACTCACCATTATATGGATACCACAATCCATAGTCAATTGTTCCTTTTAGATATCTAAGAATCCTCTTGACAACTACCAAGTGGGATTCTCTAGGACATTTCTGAAAATGATCTACTATGCCCACTGCATGAGCAATATCTGGTCTGTTGTGTACCACATAGTGTAGCTTACCGATCATTGACCGGTGCTCTTTCTCATTCACCAACACTGAATCATCTTCCTTAGTCAATTTGCAGCCAGTCACCATCGGTGTACCAACCGGTTTTCTCTCCTCCATGCCAAAAGTCTTCAATACCTATTTGACATACTTGGACTGGGTAATAAAGATACCCCCTTTCATTTGTTGAATATGTAGACCAATGAAGAATTTAATCTCCTCAATCAGAGACATCTCAAACCCTTTCTTCATTACATCTGCAAATGCATGGCTCATTTCATCATCTCCTCCAAAGATTATGTCATCTACAAACACTTCACAGATCAAAATCCAATCACCTTCTTATTTCAAGTAGATGTTGCTGTCTTCACTTGTTCTCTCAAATCCAATCTTCACAGGATGAGAGTGTCATCATTCATACCATGCCCTTGGTCCTTATTTTAATCCATACAAGGCCTTGTGTAATCTACACACCATGTTACTATCTTCTGATAGGGAAAACCCATCTGGTTGCTCTATATATACCTCCTCTTCAAGGATTCCATTCAAGAATGCAAACTTCACATCCATATGATATACCTTGAATCCCTTAAATGCTGCAAATGCTAGTAGAATTCGAACACCTTCTAGTCTAGCCACTGGGGCAAAGGTTTCTCCATAGTCTTCTCCCTTTTCTTGAGCGTAGCCCTTGCATACAAGCCTAGCCTTGTTTCTTATTATTGTGCCTTCTTCATTCAGCTTATTTTTGAAGACCCATTTGGTACCTGTGACATTCTTGTGATTAGGTCTAGGTACCAAAGACCATGTTACATTCTTTTCAATCTGATCTAGCTCCTCTTCCATTACCTTAGTCCAGTCTTCATCTGTAAGCGCCTCTCTAATAGTCTTAGGCTCCAATTCAGAGATCATGCAAGAGTTCTCCTTCACTTTTCTTCTTGTGAGCATCCCTGCATCTTTATCTCCTATGATCTGCTTCGGATCATGACAGAGTTTCACATATCTAGGAATGACTCTAGCTGGTTCTTCTTGGTTTTCCTCTTCTTCTTCTTCTCCATCTTCTTCTTCACCTACCACAGCTTCTACTGGTATAGGAACACTGAGATCTTTGCTTGATTCTTGTGTAATCGGTTCCTAGAAAGCTACACCCGGTTCACCTTCCACTTGCTCGTTGCTGGTTCCCTTAGGTTTCTCAGGGAATTCATCAACCCTGACATTGATGCTCTCAACAATCTTATGAGTTCTTTTGTTGTAGCACTTGAGAGATTTTCTCTTAGTGGAATATCCCAAAAATATTCTTTCATCACATTTAGCATCAAACTTGCTCAGATGCTCACCTCTCTTGATATAGCACTTACTTCCAAATACTTTAAAATAACTCATAGTGGGAGTCTTCCCGACCCGTTACTCATAAGAGGTTTTATCTTTGCCTTTCTTAATGAGTACCTGGTTCAATGTATAGACTGCAGTACTCACTGCTTCTCTCCAAAAAGTGTGAGCAACCTTTCCTTGGACCAACATTGTTCTAGCCACTTCAACTATAGTCTTGTTATTCCTTTTTGTTATGCCGTTCTCTTATGGTGTCCTAGGGGAAGACAGTTGCCTCTTGATGTCGTTCTCTTTATAGTACTTATTGAATTCATCAAAAGTGAATTCACCTCCTTGATCAGTTCTTAGGCATTTTATCCTTTTGCCACTTTCCTTCTCTACTAATGCTCTAAAGGATTTGAACTTTCCAAATGCCTCAGACTTGTCTTTCAAGAATGTGACCCACATCATTCTTGAGCAATCATCAGTAAGAATCATAAAATACCTATCTCCCTGAATACTTCTAGTTTTCATAGGACCACACAAATCAGTATGCACAAGATCAAGTAAGTTTTCAGCTAAAAAAGACTTACCTTTAAAATTTGAGGAAGGCATCTTCCCAAGTTGACATTCTCTGCACAAAGAATTCTTAGGTTTGTTCAGCAAAGGCAATCCTCTTACTGGATTTAACAATATTATCAGAATTCATATGACAGAGTCTCCTATGTCATATCCAACTGTCATCAAACTTAGCCATCAGACACTAACTAATCTTGGCATTCAACTGAAATAAGTTGCCTTTGGTCTGCTTACCAGTGGCAATAAGTTCACTACTCTTTCCAATTATAGTGCAAATTCCACATTTGAACTCCAGAGTGAGTCCTTTGTCATTTAGCTGAGCAACACTCAAAAGGTTATGCTTAAGACCTTCTACCTAGTAGACATCATCTACACTGCTCTTACCATTCAATGAGATGGATCCTTTACCTTTCACCAAACATGGTGCATCGTTACCAAACCCGACAACACCTCCATCATATTCTTCTAGAGATAGAAACTTTCTCTGGTCACCAGTCATGTGGTGAGAACACCCACTATCTATAATCCACTCATTAGAGTTGTCAATGCGAGAGACAAGGGCTTTCTTATCAGACACTTCTTCCTTTATAGCTACAAACACTATGTCTTCACTCTCTTCATCCTCCGATTCTTCATCAGTAACACCTTCATCCACAACAACAAGACAATTTCTTCTACTTCCTCCTTTATACTTTCTAAACCTCTCTAGTTTATCCTTATTATAACTATTAGGACAACTAACAGCTATATGTCCTATATTATTGCAGGAAAAATATTTTAAAGGAAGCTTACCTCTATATTTACCAGTTCCTTTCGGAAGTCTTTTAGCAAGAAGAGCTTCAAACTCCATCAAAATCTCTTCATCATCCATATCTCTGCATTGCCTAGATTCATAACTAGTACTATCTTGTTTTCCTTTTCTGGATGGTGCAATAGATGCTCTAAAGGTTGACTCAGTCTTCTGAACACTACCATCATAGCCATTCAACTCATATGCAATCAACTTTACAATGATAGAGTCTAAGCATACCTTGGTTTTATCAATAGACCTTAGTTCCTGAATAGCATCAACTCTGATTGCATAAACTAGTAACAATGATCTCAAGACTTTACTGACAATGGTGGAATCCTCAATCATTCCACTAGTGCTTTTGATACCTCCAACCACAGTCTTAATCCTTATGCCATATTGTTGAATGGTCTCTCCTTCAACCATCCTCATGTCTTCAAATTTTCCTCTAAGGCTCTCTTCCTTAGCTTGCTTTACATGCTCATCACCATCATATATGGTTTCTAGTGCATCCCATACATCCTTAGGAGTGTCCTTGTCTTGTACATCAATGAACTCAATATCTGACAAGCTGTTGATAAGGGCTTCCATGACTTGCCCATTTTCCTGAATCTCTCTCTTCTGATCATCGGTCAGACTGCCAGTGGGAATCACATAGGTATTCTCAACATAGCTCCAATGTTGAGCACCCATACTCTTGATGTAAATCTTCATTTTGTCCTTCCATATCTTGAAGTTATCTCTATTGAACTTAGGACCTTTCCTCTTCATCATTACAGTAGGATCTTTTACCTCAAGCAGTTAAGCTTATATCACTGAGGACCTGAAGTCACTCTGATACCAATTGATGAATAATGATGAACAACAAATACCCTAAACGGTGCTAAGAGCGGGGGGTGAATCAGTACAGACAAAAACTTTCTCAACAACTTATCAAGTTAAAACAATACCAACCGGTTGTTTTCATCACTGAACTTAACCATGGCAATACTGGTTAAACACAGTAAGACTTCAGACAGCATAGACCGGTAAGACTGAACACTTCAAATACATTCAATACTTGATAACTACTTCACCCATAAACATATGCATGTATTATACTAGTAATACCATAACCATTAGCTCTGCATGCATAATCACTCAAACAAAGAATACTTAATCATCACATGAAAAGTGCACAACTCATAACACACAGATTTTTCACGTGGAAACCCAAATGGGAAGAACCACGGTGGGGATGAATACCCACAAGCTTGTTTTGAACTCTTTTGTAGCTCGCTCTGTTAGGAGCCTAGTCTGGTTAAAGACTTTACAATAAGGTTCTGTTAGGAACCGATCATGTTAAAGATCACCCAGTTAAGGGATGTCTATATAGCCTATTAAAGGTTACCCCACTAAAGGATTTGAAGAACTCAATGATCTTGAGTCACCTGGTTAGAGGATTTACAATAAGCCTATTAAAGCTACCTGGTAAAGGGATTTTCCAACTATTGAAATGGTTAGAAGACAACATGTAAAAACTTTGATCTGATAACATAACTACATGCCAAGGCAGATCCTTTTTATTTCCTCTACTCTACAATCACACTCTGCAGTTTTTCTCTTACTAGTCTGGCAAGTATCTCATCACTTGGATACACACACACAACATTTGCCAATGCAAACAATAACAAACATCATCGGCCTTATAGATAACAATTAGGTCGGTAGCATAAACCCTAAACCCTAAACATTTAGGTTTACAATATAAGTGGTCCAATCCTAACCGTCCAAACACTTTTCATAGAACAATACAACCTCAAACAGATCACAAGTCAATCTACATCATCTATTCTTCACCGCACATGGGAATCAGTAACCCATCACGCTCTCTTCTCATACCACTAAGAAGAATGATCATTCCCAAGGTAGACATTTAATGCAATCAATCTTTACATGCAAGATCCTCAAAGAAATCCTTCACGCGTACAAAACTAACGTGGCATCTCAATCTCATCCTCATCTCTTAGCTAACTCATCACAGGATGTCTTCGGCTATATCACACAAGCCAGATTGCCAAATCAGAAACCCTAGAGCTGAGACTACCAACTAGTAGTCACACTTAGTGAAACCCCAACACTGATTCACGACATCTCTTCATACCGGTTCACCAACTTCTTCCAATCTGCATACCAGTTCACTTGCACTTATTGACATCAATGACAACATACATTATCATCATATCATCATGCCAGTTCATCATATGCCAAGAATCTCCAACAAAAATATCCTCTTTACTGCACATTCATGATTTTCTTTAGGATTAATTTGATATCTTGAAATAATACTTACTGCATTCATAATATCAGGTCTTGTCTGAGTTAGATATAACAGACCACCAATCATAGATTTATACCTTGTCGGATTTACCGGTGTACAAGTATCCTTGATAGCTAATTTCTCACTTGTAGCCATAGGAGTACTTACCAGTTTGGAATTCTCCATACCAAAATTTTTCAACAATTCCCTAAGATACTTAGTTTGACAGATAAAAATGCCTTTGTCATTTTGAGTAATCTGCCAACCTAAGAAAAATTTCATCTCACCAATCATGGACATTTCAAATTCATTCTTCATGTTAGCAAATTCCATTCATAGTTTATATTCTCCTTCAAAAATGATATCATCAACAAAAACTTCAATAATAAGAATATCATTATCAGTGATCTTATAGTATAGATTACTATCAGCACTGCCTTTAGTAAAACCAAGCTTCAAAATATATTTATCCAACCTTGCATGCCAAGCTCTAGGAGCTTGTTTCAATCCATATAAATATTTCTTCAATATGCAAACCATGTCTTTGTCATCTGTTAGTGAAAATCCATTAGGTTGCTCAATGTAAACTTCTTCCTCAAGCTCACCATTTGATAAACCTTATAGTTTTTATAAGCTGCATAGGCAAGAAATATTCTAACAACTTCAATTGTAGCTACAGGTGCAAATGTCTCACCATAATCAATTCCTTCCATTTGAGAATATCCTTTACAAACCAATCTAGTCTTGTTCCTTATAACTTGACCATCCTCATTTAGTTTATTACTAAAAACCCATTTAGTTCCAATAACATTCTTAATTTTAGGCTGAGAAACTAAAGACCAAGTTTCATTCTTCTCTATTTGATCTAATTCATCTTCCATAGCCTTTAACCAATGTTTATCCTTACAAGCTTCAATAATAGTTGTCGGTTCAACTTGAGAAATAAGACATACCTCTTCATTTGCCAATTTTCTTCTTGTCATAACTCCCTTGTTTCTATCTCCAATAATTTGATCTTTAAAATGATTTAATCTTACATACCTTGGTGTCTTTTGAACTTCAGGTTCACTCCTTTGATCATTAGTCACAGTTGATTTTTCTTATTGTATCGGTGTAACAGTCTCAGCTTCTTGTACCGGTTGAGGTATTTTCGGTTTAGTTATGATCATTTCCACTGTCAGTTCCCTATCATATAATGAAGAATGATTTATGTGTTGTTCATCCACTTTCACATTAGCACTTTCCACAATTTTCTGCAATCTTTTGTTATAACATCTATATGCTTTGCTCTAAATTGAATAACCAAGAAATATCCCCTCATCACATCTAGGATCAAACTTTCCAATTGAATCTATTGGTGCCCAAAACCACAGATTGGGAAACCAAAGACTTTCCTAATCCTTAGTTAACCCAATCAGCCTTGGCCAACGAACAGGGATGGTCGAAGACCAAATCCCTCTGCACTTTAGGCTCCACTAAACCCAAGTGGGTATACCTTGCACTCTTAAGCATAAAAGAGGTTTATTTTAAGTGAATTTAAACTGTGAGAATTAGCAATTGCAGGGATGGAAAAAGGTTTTCCTATAACTATGCTAACAAAAGTGCTTTTTATTGAATGCCTTTAAAATTGATAAAGTAAGTGTGAATATAGTTGTGTTATGTAAAAGATTATTGTTAGGACTTTAAGCCATTATGAAAAAGAGAAGTGTTAATATAAATTTGAAGATTTATTTATTTGATAAGGACTTAATGCATACAAACTTATTCAACAAAGATTAATAACAAACAAGTGCCTTTATCTGACCATTAATGAATAACTTTGTGGACAAGAATCACTATCAACTTAAGAGACAATTATAAGACCATCACTATGAAAGTTTCATTAGGTGTTGAATGAACAATAAAAACCCAGTTTAACACTCAATACAACATCATGTGATGGCACATCACAACAAATCTACCAGATTTATCAAGAGCACATTGTTCGTATTTTGGTATGGTTTTGTCATTGATGTCAACACCTACTATCACTTATCAACTCTTGTACTCTGGAACACAGTCATTGTTCACCGACAAGCAAATGACTTATGCACAGTCATCGGTATCTTATCCACCGGTAGGATATATTGTTCACAAGCACTTGGAAAGACGTGAAGAACACTTGGTTATGTCGAAGACATCATTTGGACACTTTTTCTTGGAGATTTGTTCATTGGTATATTCATATCTGCATATTTGATGTTACCGGCAAATAGGTCTAGAATAAGCATCGACAGGCCTATCTATTCCAGATCAGCACAACACACTTTGGAGATGATTTATTATTATTATTATTGTTGTAAATGCATTGAGCCAACATGTTGAATCAGATATTGCATCAGTTATTGATTTATTTGTAAATTGCTTTTATTGTAATATCTTGTAGAGCCGACCTACTAAAATTGGTCTTAGGTTATGGTATATATGTAAGATCTTATTTGCAAGATCGATATGTGATTAAGGAAAAGATTTATAAGAAGGTATATGCGAGATTAAGTAGAGCTATACACGTAGACATCATCTGAAGGTTGAAGGAAGGTTTTTGTGAAGCCGATCAGAACTACATTGGTACTGAATCTAGCATATGAAGATGCTATTTTGAGCAGTACATCATTATTGGATTTAACCATCCAATTGTAGTCAGTGAGACTCCTATTTGTGTTTGAGCAGTGAGCTCTAGGCACTTTGCCTTTCTACATGTGTAGGCCCCATTTGCATACACATACTATCTGCAGTAGTATCATCTGATTGTGGGTAAGGTTTCCCATCGTGTTTTTTTCCCCTTACAGGGTTTCCACGTACAAGCATTGGTGTTATATGTTGTGGATGTTATTGTCTTTTTGTTTCATGCATTAATCTTTACCGATACTGTAATTAATTGATAAAACTGTCTACAGACATAAAGTTTGGTTTACTAGCATTAAGCATTAAGTTTGAACAAGTTGTTTTTGGTTTAAATTTATTTGACAACTGATTCACCCCCCCCCCTCTCAGTTGCCTCCGGGACCTAGCAATTGGTATCAGAGCTAAGTCCTTTTTTGTAGAAGTTTAACAACTTGAGGGGATCCAATGTCTTCTAACTATTTCAGGAAGAAAAGTATGAAACTTGATGGAACCAACTATGGAATATGGAAGATCAGGATGGAGACACATTTAACTTGCATTGGAAAGGACATCTGGGATGTTACAAAGAATGGCTATACTGTTGTTGTTCCCGGTCAACCTAGTCCAGCTAACTTAGCTAAAGATGAAGAAAATGATTGCAAGGCAAGAGAAACACTTTTGGGCACATTATCAGATCAACAAATCATGGGATTATCAGATAGGTCTATTGCTAAAGCTATTTGGGATCATTTGGAAACATTAAATGAAGGAGATTCCACAGTCAAAATTACAAAACTTGAAAGCTTCCGAGTCAGATATGAAAATCTGAAAATGGAAGAAGATGAAAGGATTTCTGCTTTTATGGAAAGAGCTAATGAAATTGTTTTGGGTATTAAATGTTGTGGAGGAACCTTAAGTGAAAGTGAAATTGTTTCAAAAGTTTTAAGAGGATTGCCACTGGCATACAAAATGAAAGTTACTGCTATAGATGAACTAAGAACAATGCCTAATGCATCAGTAACTAGGGATATATTGATTGGAAAACTTTCATCTTTTGAAATGAGAAATTTGGTCCTGTTGCTACTATAAAGACAGATTTAGGTTTTAAGGCATCAACATCATCTGCGCCATTATTTGACAAATCTGATTGGAAAGCCTTCTATGCAAGAGAACTTGAAGAAAGCAGGAAAGAAAATGAAGAGCTTGAAGAACTTGAAGCACTATTTGCAAGGAAAATGCCTAAAGGTACAATTGGAAGTAAGTATGAAGGTAAATCACCCTTTAAATGTTTCAATTGTAATAAGATTGGTCATATGGCTTCAAGATGCCCTGATAGACATGCTAGACTAAGAGAAGAAGCTAGAAGAACATACAAGCCTAACCCTGAATATCAGAGATACAGATTTAAGAAGAATAAAGTTAAATCTTGTTATCTTGCTGATGAAGGAGTCACTAATGATTTTGATGAGGATCTGACAGACAATGGAAGGGTATTTGTTGCTATTGCAGAAGATAAACTGGCACCTACTATTCAACTAGTAGAGTAGGCTCTGGCAGGTAAAGTTGAAGTTAAGGAGGAATGGATTATTGATTCAGGATCTTCACATCATATGACTGGAGATAAGAGTAAATTCTTATCCTTTTAGGAATATAATGGAGGTCTGGTAAGATCCAAAGATGATAAAGCTTGTTCAATCAAAGGTAAAGGTATTATATCTTTTGATGGAAAGCATAATACTGACAATGTTTACCATGTTGAAGGTTTAAAGCATAATCTATTGAGTGTTGGTCAATTAGTTGAAAAAGGATTTTAGTTATAGTTCAAGAATGGGAAATGCAAAATCATGAACAAAACTGGTTTGGAAATTGCAACCGGTAATCAGATTAGAGGTAATATCTTTCATTTGAATAACAATGAAAAGACATGCTTGATTGCACACATTGATGAAAGTTGGCTATGGAATAAGAGACTTTGTCATGTAAATTTTCATTGCATCGTGAAAATCAGTACAACTAAGGCAGTTAGAGATTTACCTAAGATTGTTAAACCTCACAATCTAGTATGTAAGGAATATCAATTTGGAAAGCAAGTTAGAGCATATTTCAAAAGTATTCCACAAAAATCTAATAATGCTCTTGACTTAATTCACACTGATCTATGTGGTCCAGCTAGAACTAAAAGCTTACTAGGTGATAGATATTTCATGCTAATCATTGATGACTATTCTAGAATGTGTTGGGTTACTTTTCTTAGAGAAAAATCAGAAGCATTTGGGAAGTTCAAACTATTCAAAGCAATGGTAGAAAATGAAACCAACAAGAAAATCAAATGTTTGAGATTAGATCAAGGAGGTGAATTCACATCTAAGGAATTTAATGCATTCTATGAAGTGAATGTAATCAGAAGACAGTTATCAGCACTCTGGACACCACAACAGAATGGAGTTGTAAAAAGGAAAAATAGAACTATCTTAGAAGTAGCTAGAAGTATGTTATCAGAAGCAAATCTACCACATGTATATTGGAGAGAAGCAGTAAGCATAGTGGTCTACACATTTAACAAAGTTCACATTAAAGGAGAAACCGATAAGACCCCTCATGAACTATGGTTTGGTATTACTCCTACTCTTAAGTATTTCAGAATATTTGGAAGTAAATGCTATATTAGAAGAGATGAGTATATTGGCAAATTTGATCCTAGAAGTGATGAAGGAATATTTATTGGTTATTCATCTAAGAGCAAGGCATATAGATGTTTTAACAAAAGATTGCAAAAAATTGTTGAGAGTACAAATGTGAAGATTGATGAACAGTTTAGAGGAAACTCGAGGTATATAGACTCTGAACCGGCAATAGAGATTCTAACAAATGAACCTACATTAAATCCACCAGTACAGAATGAAGATCCAGTTACATCGGCATCATCTCAAAATTCCACAGTAATTGAAGAACAACATCAAAGGAAGACACCCGGGTATGTAAGACTGAATCACTCTAAAGATCAGATAATTGGAAACAAATATAAAGGTGTTATGACAAGAGGAAAACTGGCAAATGAACAGGTATGTCTTATTTATCAAATTGAACCATCATCAATTAATGAGGCATGTGAAGATAAACACTAGATTAAAGCTATGGAAGAAGAATTAGAACAAATAGAGAAAAATAATACATGGACATTAGTTCCCCGGCCTAAAGATAAAAATGTTATTGGTACAAAATGGGTATTTAGAAATAAACTTAATGAAAATGGTATGGTGATTAGAAATAAAGAAAGACTAGTGTGTAAGGGATATTCACAGAAAGAAGGAATTGATTACAATAAAACCTTTGCACTGGTAGCTAGAGTTGAGGCAATCAGATTATTCTTGGCTTTTGTAGCACACAAGAACTACAAAGTATATCAAATGGATATTAAATGTGCAATTCTGAATGGAGATCTTGAAGAATTTTATATTGAGCAACCTGATGGATTTTCTTCGATAGATAACAAAGATATGGTTTGCAGGTCAAGGAAAGCTTTGTATGGATTAAAGAAAGCTCTAAGAGCTTGGTATTCTAGATTGGATAAATATCTTTTGAAGATTGGTTTTTCTAAAGGTAATGTTGACAGTAATTTATACTATAAAGTAACTAATGATGATATCTTGGTTATAGAAGTTTTTGTTGATGATATAATCTTTGGAGGAGAAGATGGATTATGTAAAGACTTTTCTAATGAGATGCAACAAGAATTTAAAATGTCTATGATTGGAGAGATAAAATTCTTTTTAGGATTGTAGATTTCACAGACTAATAGAGGTATATTCTTGAGTCAATCTAAGTACTTGAAGGAGTTACTAAAGAAATTTGGTATGGAAAATTTTGAATCGGTAAGCACACCTATGAATACAACTAATAAATTATCTTTGAAGTATGAATCAGAACCTATTAATTTGACAAGATACAAATCTATGATAGGAGGACTATTGTATTTGACACAAACAAGACCTGATATTATGAATGCAGTATGTATTGTTTCTAGATTTCAAAGTAGTCCTAAAGAAAATCATGAATCAGTAATAAAAAGGATTTTCCGGTACTTGCAAGGTACTAAAAATCTTGGCTTATGGTATCCTAGAGATTAAAACTTTGAATTATGTGCATACACAGATGCAAACTGGGCAGGAGATGTAGATGATAGAAAAAGCACCATCGACGGAGCATTTTTTCTTGGAAACAGATTAATTTCTTGGTTGAGTAAGAAGAAAAGTTGTACATCTTTATCAATAGTTGAATCAGAATATGTTGCAGTAGCAACTAACTGTACACAGGTATTATGGCTTAAACAAATGTTGAAGGACATAAAGGTAAAATGCAAGGAACCTATAATTATCTATTGTGATAACACTACATCAATTGATATATCTAAGAATCCGGTATTACACTCTAAAACTAAACATATTTCTATAAAATTGAATTTTTTGAAAGAGAATGTTGAAGCAAAAGAAGTAAAACTGGTTTATGTGAATACTAAATAGCAGATTGCAGATATTTTCACTAAACCTCTGCCTAAGGAGACTTTTGAATATCTTAGAGATCAGCTTGGGGTCATACCCCCACCAGTAGAGACTTAGACAGTTGATGTTTTTCATCAACCGACAGATATAACAGAGAAATATTTTACTCCAGCTTTGATGAGGAAGCTACTTCTCAGGGGGAGAAGTTGGTACAATGGATAATTTGATATAATGAAGTTGGTATTTTGTATTGGAACCTAGTTTTTGTATTTCTTTGGCATTTGATGTCAAAGGGGGAGAGATTGATATGGGAAAACACATGATATTCCTAGGGGGAGAGACTTTCTCCTTTGGGAGAGATTGTTATTAGAGAGACATATTACTCTCTGTATCTGAATTTTGATTTTTGGTTATGATCTCTTTTGGGAGATTATTGGTTTTTTGTATTTGGCATTTCTGTTTTGGCACTTTGATGGTTTTTCCATCTTGTGTTGCCATCAATGCCAAAGGGGGAGATTGTTGGTATTTTGGTATGGTTTTGTCATTGGTGTCAACACCTACTATCACTTATCAACTCTAGTACTCTGGAACATAGTCATTGTTCACCGGCAAGCAAGTCACTTATGCACAATCATAGGTATCTTATCCACCAGTAGGATATATTGTTCATAGGCACTTGGAAAGACATGAAGAACATCTGGTTATGTCGAAGACATCATTTGAACACTTTGTCTTAGATATTTGTTCATTGGTATATTCGTATCTACATATTTGTTGTTACCGGCAACTAGGTCCAGAATAAGCACCGACAAGCTTATCTATTCCAGATCAGTACGACACACTTTGGAGATGATTTATTATTATTCTTGTTGTAAATGCATTGAGCCAACATGTTGAACTAGATATTACATTAGTTATTGATTTATTTGTAAATTTCTTTTATTGTAATATCTTGTAGAGCCGACCTAATAAAATTGGTCTTAGGTTATGGTATATATGTAAGATCTTATTTGCAAGATCGATATGCGATTAAGGAAAAGATTTATAAGAAGGTATGTGCAAGATTAAGCAGAGCTATGTTGGCATATGTGGACCAGTATGAAGACATGATGACATTGTATGTTGTCATTGATGTCAATATGCTGAAGAGTGAACCGGTATATGGAAGTAAGCAACTGGCAAGAGAACCGGTATGATGCTAATAACCGGTATATGTGAGAACCAGTATAACATTGTGAACTGGTATATGTGAAAAGGTGAAGTAGTATGTTTGTTCAAGGAGAACCGGCATGTTGGTATGAGAACCAGTTTATGGAAACTTAACATGACTACCGGTTGGTAGTCTCAACCTCAGGGTTTCCGGTTGAAGTGTTCCAAGCCTATGTGACTCAACTAATGACATTGTGTGATGAGTCAGCATTGTAATGAAGATCAGATCATGTTGCCATGTTAGCTTGAGCGCATGAAGGTTCTTTCATGTAGGAGATTGCTCCTATCCACCTCGAGAATGTGCAAAGTCTCTGTAAATGGTGGAGAACGCATGATGGGTTTCATGCTGCCATGAAATTGGTGTAGAATGAATGATGGAGAATGTCTTGAGATATGTTCAAGACTGTTGTATTCAATGCTAGGTGTTCAATGGTCAGGATTGAACCATTTAAATTGCTTAACCTAAATGTCTTAGGTTTTAGGGTTTATGCTACCGACCTATCTATTTCCTATAAGGTCAATGTTGTGTGTGTATCCAAGTGAAGAGATACGAGATTCTTGCCAAACCAAAGAAGAGAAGTGATACCTGTAGAGTGTGAGTGCAGAAGGAGAAGAGGAACTAAAGTAGATCTGCATTGGCATTGAGTGCTATTACCAGATCATTGTAATACCTATTGATCTTTAACCGGTTCAACAGTTGGAAAATCGCTTAATAGGGCAGCTTTAACCAGCTTGTTGTAACTCCTTTAACAGGGTCACTCAAAGTCATTGAGTTCTTGAAATCCTCTAACAAGGTAACCTTTAACAGGGTTTAACCCTTAATCGGGTATTTAGCCATCCCTTAACCGGGTGATCCCTAACAGGATCATTTCCTAGCAGAACCTATTGTAATGTCTTTAATTGAACAAGGCTCCTAACAGAGTGGACTTCAAAAGAGTTCAAAGAATAGCTTGTGGGTATTCATCCCCACCATGGTTTTTCCCAGTTGGGTTTCCATGTGAAAAATATGTGTGTCATGTGTAATGTTTTCATGTGATGGTTCAGTGTTTTATGTCTGGTGGTAAAACATGTTGAGCTAGCTGTTATTATGTTTCTGATGATAGATTACTTGTTCATGCATAAAGGTGAAATGGAAATATGGTGTTAGGTTGTGTGGAAAGCTAAGTGGGAACTAGGTTATGCTTGTCTCATACATTCTTGGCTTTACTGGTTGTACCCTGCTTCAGACCAGTGTTATTGTTTTCCTATTGAGTGCAGTGTCTATAGTCTAACAGGTTAAGTGAAGAGTTTTGTCTATACTGATTCACCCACCCCTCTCAGTACCGGTTTAGTACTAACTGTTTATCATTATTCATCAATTGGTATTAGAGAATCCTCTAGGTCCTCTGTGTTATAAGCCTAACCGCTTGGGAAAAAGATCATATTCTAATGATGAAGAGGGAAGGTCCAAAGTTCAACAGAGACAACTTCAAACTATGGAAGGACAGAATGAAGATATACATCAGAAGCATGGGTGCTCAACACTAGAACTATGTTGAGAATGCTTATGTTATCCCTACTGGTACTCTCATAGATGATCAAAAGAGAGAGATTCAGGAGAATGGGCAAGTCGTGGAATCCCTAATCAGCAGTCTATCTGACATTGAGTTTATTGATGTTTAGGACAAAGACAATCCCAAAGAAGTATGGGAAGCTCTGGAGAATATCTATGGCAGTGATGAGCATGTAAAACAAGATAAGGAAGAGAGCCTTTCGGGAATGTTTGAAGACATGCAGATGGTTGAAAGAGAGACCATTCAACAATATGGAAAAAGAATCAAAACCATTGTCGGAGACATCAAGAGTGCAGGAGGCAAAATAGAGGACTCCACTGTTGTAAGAAAAGTCTTGAGATCCTTATTACCAGTCTATGCAATAAGGGTTGCTGCTATTTAGGAGCTCAGATCAGTAGACAAGACAAAGGTATCCCTAGACTCCATCATTGAAAAGTTGACCACCTATGAGTTAAATAACTATGATGGCAGTATTCAGAAGACTGAGTCAGCTTTTAAAGCATCTGTTGCACCTTCTAGAAAAGGAAAAGAAGCTAGTACTAGTTATGAATCAAGACAAAGCAGAGAAATGGATGATGAGGAGATCCTTATGGAGTTTGAAGCTCTTCTTGCCAAAAGACTTCCTAAGGGAACCAGTAAATATAGAGGTAAGCTCCCTTTGAAATGCTTTTCTTGTAACCGGATGGGACACATTGCTATAAACTATCCTAATGGTGACAACAAGGACAAACCAGAAAAGTTCAAGAAATTCAAAGGAGGAAACTAGAGAAACTATTTTGTAGTAGTTGATGAAGGTGTCACTAATGAGGAATCGGAAGATGAAGAAAATGAAGATATTGTGTTTGTAGCTGTCAAGGAGGATATGTCTGACAAGAAGGCTCTTGTCTCCCACTTTGATAATTCCAATGATTGGATTTTTGACAGTGGGTGTTCTCAGCATATGATTGGTGACTGGAGTAAGTTCCTATCTCTAGAAGAGTATGATGGTGGTGTGGTCCATTTTGGTAATGATACACCATGTATGGTAAAAGGCAAAGGGTCTATCTCTCTGAATGGAAAAAGTAGTGCTGACAATGTATATTGGGTAGAAGGTCTCAAACACAACCTTTTTAGGGTTGCTCAGCTGAATGATAATGGACTCACTCTGGAATTCAAAAATGGAGTGTGCAAAATCAAAGGAAAGGATGGTGAACTGATGGCCATCGGTATGCAGACCAAAGGTAACCTATTTCAGCTGAATGCAAATATCAATACATGTCTTATGGCTAAGTTTGATGATAGTTGGATATGGCATAGGAGACTTTGCCATGTAAACATTGACAATATTATGAAGGCCAGTAAGATCAAGGAAGTTAGAGGATTGCCTATGTTGAGAAAACCAGAAAATCTTCTGTGCAGAGAGTGTCAGCTGGGGAAAATGTCTTCCTCAACCTTTAAAGGTAAATCTTTCACTGCAAACAATTTACTTGATCTTGTGCATACTGATTTGTGTGGTCTTATGAAAACTAGGAGTGTGCAAGGTGATAGGTACTTCATGATTCTCATTGATGACTGCTCAAGAATGATGTGGGTCACGTTCTTGAAAGATAAGTTTGAAGCTTTTGGAAAGTTCAAAGCTTTTAGAGCATTAGTGGAGAAGGAAAGTGGGAAAAGGATTAAGTGCCTTGGAACTGATCAAGGAGGGGAATTCACTTCCAATGAATTCAATAAGTACTGTGAAGAACATGGCATTAAGAGGCAATCGTCTACCCCATGGACTCCACAGCAGAATGGCCTAGCTAAGAGGAACAACCGGACTATGGTTGAAGCAGCTAGAACTATGTTGATCCAAGTGAAGGTTTCTCACACCTTTTAGAGGGAAGCGATGAGCACTGTAGTATACACAATGAACCGGGTACTCATCAAGAAATGTAAGGATAAAACTCCTTATGAGTATTGGACCGGTAAGACTCCTATGGTAAGCTACTTTAGAGTATTTGGTAGCAAATGCTATATCAAGAGGAGTGAACATCAGAGCAAGTTTGAAGATAAATGTGATGAGGGAATATTCCTAGGATATTCCACCAAGAGTAAAGCTCTCAAATGTTTCAACAATAGGACTCAGAGAATTGTTGAAAGCATCAATGTCAGAGTTGATGAAAACTCTGAGAAACCTGAGGAAATCAAAGGTGAGCAAGTAGGAGATGAATCGGTTGTAACCTTCTAGGAATTGGCTGCAAAACAATCCAGTACCGATAACAGTGGTCCTACACTAGTAAATGCAAATGTTGATGCTGATGGAGATGACGATGAAGAGGGAAAGCAAGAGGAATCAGTCAAGACTATTCCTTGGTATGTAAAGATGAGCCATGATCCTAAGCAAATCATAGGGGATAAGGATGCAGGAATCCTTACAAGAAGGGAGATCAGAGAAAACTCATGTATGATCTCTGAATTTGAGCCGAAATCATTCAAAGAGGCACTTAAAGATGAAGACTGGATCAAGGAAATGGAAGAGGAAATTGACCAAATAGAGAAAAATGGTACATGGTCTTTGGTACCCAAACTGGAGCATAAAAGTGTCATCGAGACCAAATGGGTTTTCAGAAATAAGCTAAATGAGGATGGCACAGTGATTAGAAACAAAGCCAGACTAGTGTGTAAAGGATGTGCCCAAGTAGAAGGAGAAGACTATGGAGAAACCCCTACTCCTGTAGCCAAATTGGAAGGAGTTCGTATGCTTCTTGCATATGCAGCTTTTAAAGGATTCAAAGTATATCAAATGGATGTAAAATCTGCATTCCTAAATGGTGTACTTGAAGAGGAGGTGTATATAGAGCAACCAGATGGGTTTGTCCTATTTGAAGACAGTGACATGGTGTGTAGGCTACATAAAGCCTTATATGGTCTAAACCAGGCACCTAGAGCATGGTATGAACACTTGCACTCCTATCTTGTTAAGATTGGATTTGAGAGAATAAGCGAAGATAGCAATATCTACTCGAAATCTAAAGGAGATCAGATCCTGATCTGTGAGGTATTTGTTGATGACATAATCTTTGGTGGAGATGACAAGATGAGTCATGAGTTTGCAAATGAGATGAAGAAAGAGTTTGAGACGTCACTCATAGGGGAGATTAAGTTCTTCATTGGACTACAGATTCAGTAGATGAAAGATGGAATCTTTATAACTCAGTCCAAGTATGTCAAAGATGTGTTGAAGACCTTTGTCATGGAAGATAACAAACCGGTTGGTACACCAATGGTGACCATTTGCAAATTATCAAAAGAGGATGACTCGGTGCTGGTTAATGAGAAAGAATACCGATCAATGATTGGTAAGTTGCATTATGTAGTGCATAGCAGACTGGACATTGCACATGCAGTGGGCATTACTGCAAGGTTCCAGAAAAGTCCAAGAGAATCCCGCTTGGTTGCAGTCAAGCAGATTCTTAGGTATCTAAAGGGAACTATTGATTATGGATTGTGGTATCTATATAGTAATGATTTCAACTTGAAAGTGTTCACAGATACTAATTGGGCTGGTAATGTGGATGACCGGAAGAGCACAACCAGTGGTGCATTCTTTCTTGGTGGTAGACTAGTCTCATGGATGAGTAAAAAGCAGAGTTGCATCTCTCAGTCTACAACAGAAGTGGAGTATGTTGTAGCTTTTATGAACTGCACGCAGACTATTTGGATGAAGCATGTATTAAATGGCTTCAAAGTTCCTGTATCTGAATCGGTAAGTATATTTTGTGACAATACAAGTGCAATTAACATCTCAAAGAATCCGGTTTTACATTCTAGATACAAGCACTTTGAGTTTAAGTATCATTTCTTAAGGGAAAAAGTTCAGAACAAAGAAATTTTATTAGAACATGTTTCCAGTAAAGAGAAGCTAGCAGACATATTCACCAAGCCTCTACCGAAGGCTACATTTACCTACTTAATGTTGGCATATGCACACTCCAATGAGACATTGTATTTGATTGAAGGTATTGTCCTTGATGGAAACCTTGCAATCTTATGGCACCGGCAAGGCATTACACCAGCAAGTTAGTGCACCAGCATCAGCAAATCACACTCTACACCAACACCAGCATAGAAGAAAGGAAGTATACTGACACAGAGGCCGACAGGATTTTGTGATATTATATTTTGTTTATTATTGTAAAAATGTATAAGCCAACTTGGGAAATTGTAAAATGACTCTTATATATAAAAGAGATCATTGTAGACATTTGATGTAAGTGATGTAGAAGTATTAAGGAAAATATTAGGCAAACCTAATGTGTGAAATATAGGTCAAGGGGTATATGTAAAGAACAGAGCAAGAACGGGTACTGAATCAGGCATTGAAGATGCTATTGTAAAGCAGTACAAGATATTGGATTTGTATAATCCTTATTGTAAGTCAGTGAGACTTCCCATTGAGCAGTGAGCTCTAGGTAGTTGGCCTTCCTGCATGTGCAGGCCCCTATTGTAAGTAATATTCTCTTATTGGCCAGTAAGTGAATATTGTGGGTCATAAATCCCACTGAGGTTTTTCCCACACTAGGTTTCCTCGTTAAAATCTTGTGTTATGGTGTACTTTTCATGTGGATGTTCTTGATTCTGTTTATTTCATACCGGTACATTGTTATATTATGTTCTACATATTTTAAGTTAAGAAATTCTAATTATCGGTTAGATATTGATTCACCCCCCCCTCTCAGTATCTGTGGGACCCCTAACAATTGGTATCAGAGCCTGGTCCTCTATTTTTAGAAGCCTAATAGCTTGAGGAAGATCTTGACACTGGTAAAGATGGAAAATCTGATGAAACAACCTGAAGGAGCTCTTATAGACTATGATGCAGAAAAATTGAAAAATATCAAACTAGAAGATGATTTAAGGGTAGCTCAGGATATCATTCAGGCACTTCAAGAAAATTTTACTGTTGCAAGAAACAAGAGAAGAGAACTTTGTGAAAAATTGCAAAATGAGAATGATGAAAAGGAATCACTTAAAGATATGATAAGCAAGATGAAACAAGAGATCATGACAACAAGGAATGAGATGCAGGATATGACTATGAGATTTTGCAAAGAGATTGAGGACAGGAAGAAGAATGAAGAAGAATTGACCAAAAGACTAAGTGATGCAGCAAATGAGAACACAAGACTTAGCTATGAAAATGACATGTTGAAGACAAATCTAATGCATACTCAGAATGACTCAAATGAACTGATGAGACAAAAAGAAGTCTTAGAAAGAGAACTAGAAACTGCAAATCAACACAAAGAAAAATTCAAGAAAAGCTCAGAGAAACTTGGCACCTTGCTGAAAAATCAAAAACCTAAAGGTGACACTTCTAGAATTGGCTTTGAAGTTGGTGAAAGCTCCGGTACTGTAAATACTCAGGATCACAACAAACCGGTAAGACAACCTAATGATTATAAATTCAATGGAAAATACTTTAACTGTAATAAGTATGGTCATAGAGAAAATGAATGTAGATCTAGAAATTATCAGAATATCAACACACCCATCGGTCAATGTTCTAAATGCAACAAAGTTGGTCACAACCCTGAAAACTGCAGAATGAATGTGAGATGTTATGTTTGTGGAAGATTTGGACATTTATCTAATCAATGTAGGACATAAACTAGCATAGGTTATGGGAAAGCTATTCAGAAGAGTAATGTAACGTGTTATGCATGTAACAAGATTGGACATATTGCTAAATTCTGTAAAAATAAAGGAACACTGGTAGACAACAAAAGTTCTAGCTTGAAAGGTAAAGAAAAAATTGAAGAGGTTAAGCAAGAATTCTCAAAACAATGGATTAGAAAAGGTGATCTAAATATTGGGAATACTCCACCACCGGTAGAACCCACCAATACTTCACCGGAAGAATAGAGTGATGCTTCACCAGAAGGACGGAGTAGTGCTCCACTGGTAGGAAGTTCTTCATCTAATTGAAGAAAATTTCCTTGAGGGTTTGGCAACCAATTGATACATGTGCTATTATTCCCTCGGTTAGAGATAAGAAGTTGGAAATTACTTATTACCGGCAAACAATGTTAAGTGAATACTTAACCGGCATGCAATTAATGTGGTAGATGGCGAAAAGACACTATAAAATTAAGGTTTTGGCTCCATTTCATTTCACTGAGATTTCAAATTTTCAAAGAGCACGAAGACTTCGAGCTAAGGCATTTCAAGCAAGAAGCAAGCACACTCCAAGCAACCATCCATCCAAGGCAGTAAAAGGTGTTTAATCATGGCATCCACCTCTGCAATTGAATATATAGCAAACCCTACTGTTGTTGAAGTAATAAAAAGACCTAGGCCCGTATTTCAGTTAGTTCCCGAGATAGCAAAGAAGGATGATACCTTAGGTGCTTTTTCTCAAATTCCTAAGGGAGTTGTATATGCCGAAGACCCTAGAATGTACATCCACTGCAACATTGAAGAGTTAGGAGATGAGGAAATTAAAACCATGTATATAATCGTGATATGTGATAATACCAACAATGTAAAGGATGAACACAAGATCATTGAGACCCTAGGATTTATAGAGATCCTTAGCATTCCTAAATTTCCAAAGGATTAGGATAGTTTTGAGAAGGGTACATGGAGAATTTTTCTGGTTAGATGCAATCCATAAAATCACCAAGGAAGTTGTGAAAGCTGTCATAGGGTTACCAACCACCAGTAAGAGACTAGATAAAATGAAGAAGGTTCCCAATGACCTAGTTATAAACCTAACTAGTGCAACATTCGACAAGAGGTCTCTAAGGGTTAATGATGTAAAAGATATCAATGTGAGATTCATTAGTATGATATCAGGGTATAAAGCTACTCATGCTAATAGACTCAATTCAGTTTCAAGCTTATGCATTAAGAGTGCTTATGACATGGTCACAGATAATGCAAAAATTGACATATGTGAATGGTTAAAGGATGAATTAATTGACAACCTTGGAAAGATCAAGAAGGACAAGAAAGGAACTTTTAGATTTGGAAATCTGTTAGTATGTCTAATGCTACATATAATAAAATAGGTTCCCGGTATAGGTTACAAAGAACTTGGATATGACATACCGATAGGAAAAAAATTGACTGAACTATTCAATAACATGGGAGAGAACAAGGAAAACAATATTCATGACTTTTTTCAAGCATTAAAGACCAAAATGAAGAGAAGAGTAAGGTTATCACAGAAAATTGTAGACAAATACAAAGATGATATATGCTTTGTCATCAAGAAAGATGAAATCTGGATGGAAGCTGTCATCCCAAGGACAGTTTGGGTAACTAAGATGGGATATGAAACAGATGATCACATAGTTGAAACATATGCTAAAGCACTTCTAGAAGCCCCCAAAGAACCTAAGGAAGAAGTATTTGGCAGTGCAGAAAATATTGAAAGACAAATTCAATCAAAGAAAAGGGTGAAAAAGGTTGAGGCAGTCATAAGGAAAGGGTCCAAACAAGCAAAAGCCATCAAAGAAGATGTATTGAAGAAAATTGACATAACAGAGGATGAGTTAGCAGCTCCACAGCCTGAAACTCACCTATCACCGGTAGGTACTTCTTCAGGAAGTGACATGCTGCAAATTTCAAAAGAGTTGTAAGAAAAAGAGATCCCTCACTGGCAACCATACCTTCACCTAGGAGGACAAGGCAAAAGCAACAAGTAGTGAGATCTCTGGTTAGAAAGGCCACACCAAAGAAGAAACTAACACCCAAGAAAAAGAAAAGGACAAACAAAGACTTGGCCCCTCTTGATATACTGCTGAATAAAATCATAGAGGAAGGTAAATTAAAGAATATAAAGAAAATATATGACACTCTAATAGCTGATGAGAAAGAACAAGTTGAAAATAGTGTTATATTGCACATAGATATGTACAAGAAATTTTTGATGGAAGTAGTCAATGAAATGCCGGATGAATTATTTAGAAGACTAAAGGCAAGAAGACAGGCAGTGATAGAATTGGATAAGAAAATAAAAATTGAAAAGTTACTTGTTGTATATCCGGTAAACTCTCCACAAGAAATTGATGACCTAATTGCTCAAGCAAACCAGATAGTATTTTCTACTGCACATCGGCACGTTGCTTTAATGGTAGGAAGAGTTAATGAGGTGACAAAAGAAATAGAAAATGGTTGGGATATATTCTTGGTTGAGAAAGAAAAACAAGAAGAGTACAGGAACCCCAAACCTTTAAAGGTATATCAGAAAGACAGAGACAAGGGCAAAGGAAAAGTTGGTGGACCACCGAGCATAAAGATTAGAGACAACTTACCCCCACCTTCTTTAAATACTCCACAGGTAAAATCAAAAACTACTGAAGATCAACCAGAAGCCGAGAGTATGGATGTAGAGGATAATAATCCTAATCCTAAAGTCCTATACACTGTAAATGTTGATACTCAGAAGATCAACATAGTAGTAGACAAAGATACGACTGATAAGTCAGATATGGCTAGTGAGCCTCTGGTAGCAGGGGAAATTGATAAACTGACAAATGATAAAGAGAAAATGGTAGAGACTGAGACACAGACTGAGGCAATAAAACATACAGAGAAACAAACAGAGCTAAAGGCTCTAGAACAACAACAACCGAAACAGGTACATAAAGAAACAGTGCCACCGACAACTAGTGAAGTAGGAAAACTAGTGCTTAAAGAAATGTAGACACAAACAGACCTACCAAAGGTCAAAACAAGCTTGGTTACTCCCACTGGTACTCAGATTATTGGATCATCATCAGGACACAAATCAACAAATGTGACTGAGGTACTACTTGATTCTATCAAGAAAATAACCGACTGCAGCTCACAGGCTTACAAAGCAATTGATGATACCATACCAATTTTGAAGGTAATTGCTCCTAACTATAATATAGATAACAAAGATTCTTTAGGACAATTGGATACACTGTGTAAATATATCTCAGAAAACATTGAGAAAATAAAGGAAGATTCAATAAAGGATAAGGTAGAAATTGAAAAACAGAAATTCTTTGATGAACAAATAAAGAAGTGTAATAGAGATTTTGACACACTTCTACCAAAATTGTGTAATTTTTTGAAAGAGTACAAAACTATATACAAAGATACCTGTAAAACAAACTTTTTGATTGTAGATATTGACAAGAAAATGAGCAAGGTACAGGATGAGATCAATAAACTTGCAGATAATTTTATCAACTCACTTGATACACTATCAGTTTTTGAGGAGAAGATAACAAATTTTGAGGAAGAACTACTCAAATTGGAAAGGGAGAGAGAAAGAATAATAAATAAGGCAAAACATTTGAGATCTAAACTAAGTCCAAGATTGGACCATCTAGCATCTCTCCAGAAGGAAATTTCTGAGGCACTAATACAAGGAAGCAAAACACTGGCAGAGCATTTGCAGCATCTCACCAGTACAGTGAAGAGAATGGAAACAACAATAAAGGATAGCAAGAAGTTTATGGATAGTATAAACTTAATTTTGGGAGATCTTTTTCAAATTATAACTACCCAGCTACATGGTTAAGTTTATGGATAGTTGAAACCACAAACTCTACTGAGATCTTGACAACCTTTGTCATTGATGCCAAAGGGGGAGTTGTGGGATGAGAAAATTCAAATCACAGAAATCATATGCTCAGGGGGAGCTCTCATATTTTTGGTAACATTTTTTGGACTACACTTTTTTGGATATACTTTTTGAAATTTCTCATGAGTGTTGCCATCAATGCCAAATGGGGAGATTGTTGGCATATGCACACTCCAATGAGACATTGTATGTGATTGAAGGTTTTGTCATTGATGGCAACCTTGCAATCTTATGGCACCGACAAGGCATTACACCAGCAAGTTAGTGCACCGGCATCAGCAAATCACACTCTACACCGACACTCAAGACACCGGCACTGGCACAGAAGAAAGGAAGTATACCGGCACAGAGGCCAATAGGATTTTGTTATATTATAGTTTGTTTATTATTGTAAAAATGTATAAGCTGACTTGGGAAATTGTAAAATGACTCTTATATATAAAAGAGATCATTGTAGACATTTGATGTAAGTGATGTAGAAGTATTAAGGAAAATATTAGGCAGACCTAATGTGCAAAATATAGGTCAAGGAGTATATGAAAAGAACAAAGCAGGAACCGGTACTAAATCAAGCATTGAAGATGCTATTGTAAAGCAGTACAAGATATTGGATTTGTATAATCCTTATTGTAAGTCAATGAGACTTCCCATTGAGCAGTGAGCTCTAGGCAGTTGGCCTTCTTGCATGTCCAGGCCCCTATTGTAAGTAATATTCTCTTATTGGCTAGTAAGTGAATATTGTGGCTCACAAATCCCACTGAGGTTTTTCCCACACTGGGTTTCCTCGTTAAAATCTTCTGTTATGGTGTACTTTTCATGTGGATGTTCTTGATTCTATTTATTGCATTATTTCTTGCATACAGGTACACTGTTATATTATGTTCTACATGTTTTAAGTTAAGAAATTCTAATTATCGGTTAGATACTGATTCAACCCCCCCTCTCAATATCTGTGGGACCCCTAACACTTAAGAGGTGAATTAGGGGTACTGTCCCTTCAAGAGGTGATCTAAAAGTGTGTGCTCCACATCAGTCAGGTCTTACACTATCAAATCTCTTTAGGATTGGTGTGTTGAAGGATGCTACTCCTCAGGGGGAGCAACATAACGAAACAGGGAAGCTTGTGCCTCCACTTTAGCATTGTTGTCAAAGGGGGAGAAGAAATGAAGTGGAGAAGATATCTACAACATTTGGAGAGAAGGTATGAAGTGAACAAAGTTCTTTGTATATTGCCATCAATGCCAAAGGGGGAGATTGTTGGCATATGTGAACCGGTGTGAAGACATGATGACATTGTATGTTGTCATTGATGTCAATATGCTGAAGAGTGAACCGGTATATGGAAGTAAGCAACTGGAAAGAGAACCGATATGATGCAAAGAACTAGTATAACATTGTGAACTAGTATATGTGAAAAGGTCAAGCAGTATGTTTGTTCAAGGAGAAATGACATGTTGGTATGAGAACCGGTTTATGGAAACTTAACATGACTACCGGTTGGTAGTCTCAACCTCAAGGTTTCTAGTTGAAGTGTTCCAAGCCTGTGTGACTCAACCGATGACATTGTGTGATGAGTTAGCATTGTAATGAAGATTAGATTGTGTTACCACGTCAGCTTGAGCACGTGAAGGATCTTGCATGTAGGAGATTTCTCCTATCCACCTTGAGAATGTACGAAGTCTCTGTAAATGGTGGAGAACACGTGATGGGTTTCAAGCTGTCATGAAAGCGGTGTAGAATGAATGATGGAGAGTGTCTTAAGATATGTTCAAGACTGTTGTATTCAATGCTAGGTGCTCAACGGTCAGGATTGAACTGTTTAAATTTCTTAACCTAAATGTCTTAGGTTTTAGGGTTTATGCTACCGACCTATCTATTTCCTATAAGGTTGATGTTGTGTTTCTTTCTGTGGTTGTTGGAAAATGCTGTGTGTGTATCCAAGTGAAGAGATACGAGATTCTTGCTAGACCAAAGAAGAGAAGTGATACCTATAGAGTGTGAGTGCAGAAGGAGAAGAGGAACTAAAGCATATTTGCATTGGCATTGAGTGCTATTGCCAGATCATTATAATACCTATTGATCTTTAACTCATTCAATAGCTAGAAAATCCCTTAACAGGGTAGCTTTAACCAGCTTGTTGTAAATCCTTTAACAGGGTGACTCAAAGTCATTGATTTCTTGAAATCCTCTAACAAGGTAACCTTTAACAGGGTTTAACCCTTAACTGGGTATTTAGCCATCCTTAACCGGGTGATCCCTAGCAAGATTGGTTCCTAGTAGAACCTATTGTAATGTCTTTAACTGGACAAGGCTCCTAACAGAGTGGACTTCAAAAGAGTTTAAAGAACAGCTCGTGGGTATTCATCCCCATCATGGTTTTTCCCAGTTGGGTTTCCATGTGAAAAATATGTGTGTCATGTGTGATGTTTTCATGTGACGGTTCAATGTTTTATGTCTGGTGGTAAAACATGTTGAACGAGCTATTATTATGTTTGTGATGATAGATTACTTGTTCATGCATAAAGGTGAAATGGAAATATGGTGTTAGGTTGTGTGGAAAGCTAAGTGTTAACTGGGTTATGCTTGTCTCAATCATTCTTGGCTTTACCAGTTGTACCCTGCTTCAAACCGATGTTATTGTTTGCCTATTGAGTGCAGTGTCTATAGTCTAACCGGTTAAGTGAAGAGTTTTTGTCTATATTCATTCACCCCCCGCCTCTCAGTACTGGTTTAGTACTAATTGTTTATCATTATTCATCAAGCTATACATGCAAACATCATCTGAAGGTTGAAGGAAGGTTTTTGTGAAGGCGATCAGAACTACACTGGTACTGAATCCAGCATATGAAGATGCTATTTTGAGCAGTACATCATTATTGAATTTAACCATCCAATTGTAGTCAGTGAGACTCCCATTTTCGTTTGAGCAGTGAGCTCTAGGTGCTTGGACTTTTTGCATGTGCAAACCCCATTTGTAAAAACATACTATATGCAGTAGTATCATCTGATTGTGGGTAAGGTTTCCCACCATGGTTTTTTTCCCTTATAGGGTTTCCACATACAAACATTGGTGTTATGTGTTGTGGATGTTATTGTCTTTCTGTTTCATGCATTAATCTTTACCGGTACTACAATTAATTGATAAAACTGTCTACCGACATATAGTTTGGTTTCCCGACATTAAGCATTAAGTTTGAACAAGTTGTTTTTGGTTTAAATTTATTTGACAGCTGATTCAACCCCCCTCTCAGTTGCCTCTGGGACCTAATAGACATATGATTCCATCAAACACAAAATTACACATAACAGTCTAAAGATAAAAACATGAAATCTTGTATATTAACTTCTAGAATAACAATGTACACAAAAAATACACTTACAAATACTCCAATATATTTAGTTTGCACCAAATAAACTCCTCGTTCCTATTAGACTTTTCTAAAAACTAATACTTGTAGCCCAGCCAGTGGCAGAATAATGTGTGTCTCTATATGATACAAAAGTGACTCACTACATATATGTGAGCCAAAAGATTCAAGTTAAAGGACACACCCTTTCATTTTGTTACACTAGACCTAACTATAACCTAATACCTAACTTCCTAATAGCCAGACATAAAACAAAATTACAAACTAAGAAGTCAATTTTTTTCATCCCATAATGTGTTACATTTCTGAATATGCTCCAAATACTTTCTATCCTGGTGAGTGGTTGTGTTGAATATAGTATCCCAAATAGCGATCTCCATGGTAACCATTCTCTCCATCTGCTCACCTGTCTCCTTCATATCCAAAACATTTGACCAGGAAACATTAAGGGAATTTTTGAGTACATTCTAGCATTCTTCAATCCAAACCCCTTTGTCCTTTAACAGCTCTGCCTCATCCACAATAACTGGTATACCATATTTTACAATATCCTTACAATCAGTAAATTCCTGGTTGATGTCCACACCAAATGCCTTATGCTTGTTCAACCTTCTCTGGATATTTTCAACAATTTTCTCCTCGACACTCTTCTCTTTCAACAATTCCTTCAGCTTCTCAAAAATTCCTTCATGAGAAGACATATTATCTTGATTCTTCTGACAGTTGGTCCAAAATTATTTGAGAAATTCCAACAAATGCTCAAACCTGTTGGTCAACAAAACACAAGCAACATCCACCCTAGTAGTCCTAATTTGCCTTCTCATTTTTATATTTTCTTTCATTTGGTCCTCATATTTGTTTTTCCACTGCATACCAGTATCAGTTATCTGTGGTACTTCATGACCATGAATTCTTAACAAGTCTTCATATATTTTTTTATATTTTTGACCCTCTTTTAACACCCACTGCATTTGGGCTTTATTCAGTTTTGCAATTTAAATCCCTAAGTCGATAGTGACAATTGGATTAACCTCTCCTTCTTTCAGTGTCATCATATGCCCAAATGCTTTATCTACATCTATAACCTTGGGTCTTTTATTTGGGGGCTATAGGGCCCAAAGCAAAATTTCCTCTTCATTTGGATCATATCTTGACCCAATAAAAATGTCATCAACTCCCTATATGTCTAATTTTACATCTTTCCTATCTAAATGCAACAAACTGTCAAAAATGAAAGAGGCACTTAAATCCCATCCTGGGAACAGTTTGATGCCTGCCTCACTAAGAAGTTGCCTCCCTCTTTGTGGTGTCATTGTAGCCACCTCTACATTGATGTCCTCCTTCAATATTTTTAGCATCTCTACTTCATTCTCAGGGGTGACATTTGGGGTGCTCTCCCTTAATCATTTACCTTTGTAGAGGTATAAGAAGGACTTAAACTCCTTGGACTGTACAAAAACTTCATCTGCAAGAAATGCTACATGTTCTTCCATTCTCACATAGGTGTTGGCATTGAGTCTCACCATGGCCTGCTCTTGTCTCTTTGCCATTTCTTCTAGTTTAGGTGCATGGAGAGTAGACACAACTACATTCTCATCATACTATCTCTTAGAGTCTCCTTCTTATTTTAGTTCTTGAAGCCTCTGCTTCTACTCTTCCAATTTTTTGTTCAACTCCTCTAGGACTACATCAGCCTCACCCTGCTCCTTGTTCCTAAATAAATCCTCTGCCTCCATGGGTATGTGAAAATATTCTCCCAAGTTTTGTCTCTTCTTGTAGTGGTTAATATATCCTTCTAGATCATAATTCTTTTGAGCCTGGTGTCCATATAGATTGCACTCCTCTACCAGCTTCTTTTCAATCATTTCATATGCCTTGGTAGACACAAAGGTGAAATCTCCAAAATGTAAAGTGCCAGGATTGAATACTTGCTTGTGTGCACCACTTAAAAGCTTTGCATTTGGCATGCTAAGCTACCTAACAATCTCTAGATATGCAATTTTGTTAGGCACTGGTGTAGGTAGCATGAATGGAACATCTTTAAACCCATAAACCTTGGAAAAAGTGAAATTCTAGCATACAAACTAGTCACCCCAATTATGGTTGACCCTAGTGTCTCCAAAAGAATGGTGTCTCAAGAATCTTTTAATCTCCTATCAAATAGACCCCTCACATTCTATCCCAAACAATCTGTACAAGGGCTTGACGAAGTATTCTTGAAACAACACATAGTGTGATATTTCGAACCTCGAGTCCCATAGGGATACCTATAATTGGATTGGTTGATCCTATCCCTCTTTGTCTTTGGAGGATACCCTCAACTCTTCAGGCCACAGACCTTGCATCTACCCACGAAAAAAATCCATATGCATATAGTAGTGAATAAAATTTGAAGGTGGGGTTTGGCTCTGTTTGCAGACTCAAAAAACCTTCATGCAACTTCTCTGCCAAGTAGGTTGCATAATCAAATGGCCTTGGCTCATGCATTTAAATGTCCACAACAAATACCAATGGGCCTATTCTTGTAACATCAAGAACTTCCTCCCCGCAGACTTGGCGACATGCCCAATATGTGAACTGCAAGTATTGTCTAAACAGGGTAATCTCAAAAAGGGGACCGTCCTACTCCATGAGTCATCCCTTCTCCCTTTTGTGAATTTCCAACTTCCATGTTGTGTGAGTGATGTCCATTTGGGTATAATCTCCTTCTAGTTCTGTAAAGGATAAGGGCATGTAGGGTTGATAAGACATGTTGAAAACCTCCTGAATAGACCCGACATATATTCAGATGAATGGATCCCCATTTGGAAATTGGATGCATCTTTTTTCTTTGTTGTATTTCCTTGTGAGCAATTCCAACAATTTGACATTTTGAAACACATTTGGTACCACCAATTTGCCTAAATTTGTCGTCCAAGGGTTTGACAATGGCATCTCCTTGTTCCTCATGAGGTAGTGATACAAAAATAGTTCGTGGCCTCTTTTGGTTGTCCATATATCCCCAACCCCTTTATACTTATATTTCAATTGATCCTTGAGTGGAAATTTTTTTTTTGACCTCCTTGACTTACCACTAGATGACTCCATCTAGTCAATCATATCCTGGTTCAACTTTCACTTCTGCATACCCTCCATAGACTTCGCCTTTTTTATTAAGTTGATTGTGTATCTAAAATCTCTATGGCCTCTCTTTCCATGTGAACTAGACGCCTCCATGATTAAGTTCTTTAATTCTCAATTACTCGTGCTTCTTGTCTACAACTTCAATGTTAATGGCTGAAGAGGCTGTGAAACATTCCTGGCACAAGAACTCTTTCTTTATGCTGGATATGCAACGGCTAGGATCTGTAACGATAAAAAACTCATCATTTTTTCTTTATGCAGATCAAATCCTCCTGATTGTGAGCATTAAATAATGGTTGTCATATCAGACATTCTAATGGCTAATCGGCATAACCCCACCCGATAATTCAATTATTTGGTGTCATGCATTCCTTCAATTACCTTTTGTCTTTCTGATCGGTATAGGTTATTTTGATCAATGCATCTGATCTCACTCCAGCCATTTCACTTTTTTCCTCCAGGCTTGACTTATCCTGATGGATCCACCTTTCACTTTTATTAGTCAATGTTTCTTTACATTACATCGGGGTATGTCTCTCAGATGAAACCTCCTTCTGTTTATTTCTCTAGTCACTCCATCAACCTTTGGAATGAAATTACTTTACAATTCATCTGGTGGGCCCTTGACATCTAACTTTCTCTTTGATCGGCGTAACTTTCACCAATTATGTCATCGAGCGTCGGAGTAGTGTATTTCCCTTACCTCTGATAGTTATAGTCTCCCTAATAGGTCTGCCTTCTATGGCATTCTACCCATCAGGCATCGGCATAACTTTAACAATGTTTCTCTGGTAGCGTAAGCTATCCCGATAAGTCTTTTGCACCTTACTCTCCTTATCAGGTGTAGCATCCTAAAATTGTGACACTTGCAATTTCGACTACATTTGGGTCTTCACGATGGCGACGCAACACTGAACCTGAATGGAGACCCCAAAACTTGTCCACGACACCAAAAACTGCATTTTCTTGCACCCTGGCCTGATCCTCCTTTGCACCCTGCTGTCCCAGGAGGTGGGACCAGAGCGCCCAGCGCCCTAGTCCTTCAGGACCAGGGCACCCAGTGCCCTGGTCCCCCAGGACCATGGCGCCCAGCGCCTTGGTCCCTGGCCCTATTTTGGGCCCGGTCTCCTATGGGACTTCGGGTCTTTTTGTTTGCAAATTGGAAAATATCATTTCCTGGTCGGCCTAAGGTTGGGAAAATCAGTCTATCAGCCCTAATTGACAAGTATATAAACTACATCTTCCTCTCTCATTTGGATGGATGGAAAAAAGGTAGAAACAACATTCAAACATTCAAGCATTCAAGCATTACTTCATGCAATTGATCATTCTAAGTCTCCATTCAAGGCTAAGTGTTGCATTCAAGACAAGGATTCAACCATTGAAGAGGAGATCACATACTACAACTTACAACATACAACATACAACAACATCTATACCTTCGCACATAAGGATACAAACATCCTTACAACAAGGTATTAGTACTTGTTTTACATTACAGACATTTACATTTACAACATTTCTCATTTCTTGGTTAATTCTGAAACCGGGGTTTGACCTAAGGGAAAACCCCTAATCCCTAACCCCCCAATCGTCTTCACTTTTCTGTGTGTAGGTTGCAGGTACGCGGCTGAAATTGAAGATCTGGAATCCTTGTGCAGAGACGAACAGATCCCCCTTCGTTTCGCGGATTTTTTGGAGGACCGTGTGCACGCCGAGCACCATCGTCCTGTCAAATTTTGCTCAAATTTGCAGGACAGCGCTATATCGATGTTTTACTGCTAATTCCAGGTCCGCAGCTTCATCCTATATCCCTAACTCAGTTTATAAGCAAATCTTTCTCACTTTCTATGCATTCCTAGCTTAATTCTCTTATCAACATTCTTTACAAAAGAGGGTAGCCTTGCTGTCTTAACCCTTGAAACTCATTTAGAATCCAATCTTGCCTTGTGTGAGATTGGATCTTGTGGGTTTCAACCCCTCTTTTGAATGTAAAGTCTCCCCTAAGTGAAAACCATCAACCCTAGTAACCTCCCTTCTCTCTCCTTGGAGTTGGAAGAGGGAAGAGCAACTAGGGTTTGATCGATTTTCCGCTTTACATTTTGGTGAACCCGACATGAACATCCTTTCTGATTATTCATGGTTAGATCTAAAAATTGGATTCCTTAATTGCATTTCCATGTTTGATCTTTTGCAAATTTTAGAGGTTAATTGCATAAAAAACCCTAAATTTTCTTTTTGAAAATTGAGCTTGCGAAATGTTTAATTGTTAATGTTTATTTTAGATCTACCCTTCTATTACAAATTATCAATTCATATCTGTGCTTTAATTTTGAAAATTAAGTGGTTAAGTGTCAAAACCCTAATTTTTGAAACCCTCTTGATTCAACCTTTGTTCGACAATTTCACTGATCAAAACATCTCCAAATCAGCTGTAACTTTGGATTCCGCAATAAAATCACAATATCTTTCATCCCTGAAAATTTGGAAAAAAGTTGCGAGGACCGTGTGCACTCCGAGTGCCATCGTCCCCAACATTTTTTCTGAAATTTCGGGAGCTTGATCTTACTGTATTTTTCTGCTAAAATCCAGAATTTTGGCTGATTTTATCAATTATAACACTTTCAAAATTACAGTCAAAGTTGGTCTTGTGATTGCTTGGATTAAGGCTCCTAATCGTTCAAAAATCATTGAAATTGAAATTTTATGTCAAAATTGTGTTCTTACTGTCCTAAATCTGAAAAGTGTGTTTGCATTCATTCGAAATTTCAGTGCTTTATTCAAATTCTTGCAATTTGTGACTTTTGAAATTAAGTGCTTAATTACAACAACTTTGATTTCCGCTTTCAAAATTGAATTTTGCGTGAAATTGAGTCAACTTTTGAATTTCAAAACTTGCATTGCTTTTGGTATTCCCTCTAAAATCATAAAATTCAAAATTTCAGTTTCCCTCTCTTTTTCAAAATTCAAATTTTGCATTTTTCGACAATCTTGGTAGGGTTCAATTTTGAGATTGCAACTTTAATTTGGCCTATCTACAGATCGTAAAATCACTCAATTTTTTCAGATTAGCTCTAAAATCATCATAACTTTCATCCCTGCAAATTTTGAAAAAAGTTGCGAGGACTGTGTGCACTCCGAGCGCTACGATCCCTGACATTTTTTCCGAAATTTCGGGAGACTGTTGTGATTGCATTTAACAGCTTAAATCTAGAAGATTGGCTGATTTTACTGAAATTTGCTACCTCTAAAAATCAAAATCTTCTCTCCCTCTCTAGTGCATGAGTTTTACAACAATAAGCCCTACTTACACTATTCCTATTAGACGAAGCCTTAGAATTAAGTCCTTCCAAGGTTTAATTACTGAGGAGATGGAACCTAATTTGAATAGCCTTTTTAACGAGGACATGGGTAATTCCTCTAATCCTCCTAATGATGAAGAAGCTCTCCATGAGGTTTCTGTAGAACAACTTTTGAAATTGGATAATCAATTTGACGATTTTCGACAATGGATGTCTCAAGAATACCCCGATAGTCAAGCTCTTCCTTTAATTGAGGGTCTAAAATGTATGCTTCAAAGTGATAAGAATGGAATTGATATTTTGCGTGGTATTGCACACATTGTGGATTCGAATGTGATGCCTATAAAGAGTTGTGCTGAAACTTTAGGTTATACACAACCTCCTACTCAAGTCAATCATTCTATTCCTTTGACAACTTCTATTGCTAGCATACCTACCTTTACATCAAATATAATGACTACTTCAATACAAGACATTCCTCCTATGATCACCAGTCATGGGGGCAATCCTTCTTCTTCAATTAACCCTCTTCCTTCATTTAATCCGACTTCTTCATTCATTCCTTCAATGAGTGTTCCTATTACATCTCCACAAATGAACATGACGCAAGGGGGCAATTCGTTTAATCATTTCATTCCTCCTTGTAGTGTTCCTCTTGTCCAATCCTCTCCTATGACTAACTATCATAGTGTCCCGCCACCTTACTCTTTACCTTCTTTCAATAACACAACACCTCCATCTCAATCTAACACATCTAATATGAATTCTTCGACTGAAGCGACCATTAACAATCTTGCACAAACTGTCTCTTCTTTACAGCAACAAATTGCCTCTATGAATCAATCTAAGTTTAGTGTGCCCACATTTGATGTTGCGAGCCGACTTTCTCTTGACATTGTTCGAGCTATCCCTCCTAAACATGTTGAAATCCCACATTTGGAACTTTATAATAGTAAAGGTGATCCTCTAACACATGTTAAGACTTTTCAAACAATATGTACCGATTTTGCTTATGACCAAAGGTTGCTTGCAAAACTGTTTACTAGAACATTAAGAGATAAAGCCCTACAATGGTATTGCTCGTTGCCTTCTTATTCTATTACTTCTTTTGAACAACTTGCAAATGCTTTCATTCAACAATTTCGAAACAATATAAGTCCTAAAGTTACTTTGATTGATTTAATGCATTGTAAACAAGGTGTTAAAGAAAAAGTGACTGATTTCATTGGTAGATATAAGCATTTGTATGCTCAAATTTCTTTTCCAGTGCCTAACAATGATATTCAAAGAATCTTTATTTCTAATTTACAAAAAGATATTCAAGACAAACTTCTATTTTCTGAGTTTACTTCTTTAAAACAATTGTGTGCAACTCTTCACAATTATCAATTGACTGTGAGTCAAATGGAACAATCACATCCTATGGCTCCGAGTGATAAGGGTGATAGCAGTCAACAACCATTTGGGAAGTTTAAACCAAACAGAGATTCCATCAAATTCAATGAAAACATCATCAACAACAATGTGAATGCAGCATCAGGTGTGCCTCCTATTTCTAAGTTTTTCAAGAAAGAAAGAAAGTATACTCCTTTGAATGAATTATTGCATAGTATTATGAATAAGTTATTGGAACAAAATGTGCTTACTCTTCCTCCTGTAAGGCAAATTGATCCTACAAAGATAAATTCACCTTATTTTGATAACAAATCTTTTTGTCAATTTCATCGTCAACCTGGGCATGATACTGAAAAATGTTTTGCTTTAAAGGGTAAAATTCAAGATTTGATTGATAATAATACTATCTCTGTTTCTGGAGTGAATGATAAAGGCAACACATCTGTAGCTCCTCCTAACCAAAATCTTCAGATTTTTACTGATCCATTACCTTCTCATACCTCTAAAGCGATTGAGACTAATGATTCCTCTCTCTCATCTGATGGTCTTGTGTCTATGACTCCGAATGTGATTAACTTTGTAGAGCAGCAAGAAAACCCTAAAGAACCTTCCATCACATTTGATTCTAGTGAAACTATCAGGGCACCTGATGGTCCTTTATACATAGTTGCAAAAGTCAAGAATACACCTTGCCGTGGAGTGCTTATTGATCCTTCGTGCATGGTTAATGTTATTACTGAAGAATTTCTTTTTACTTTGCAATTGAATCAAGTGATCTATGACAAAACAGATGTGATTGTGAAATTATTTGATGCATTTTCTTCTCCTGCAATTGGTTCTATTACTTTACCTATTGAAGTTCATAACAAATCCCTTGATGTGAACTTTGCTATTATTCCTTCATCTGAACAATTTCATGTGAAGCTTGGCTATCCTTGGCTATCTTCCATGAAAGCTATTGCTTCTCCTATTCACAAATGTTTGAAATTTCCCCATAATGGTGAAGTTGTTACTGTCAATCATAGTCTCTTTAAACCAGCTGAAAGAACTTTTAGCATTCCTATTGATTACTTTTGGCCTAAACAATTCCAATCTCTTCCTCCATGAAGTGATCATCTTTTCAAATCTTATCAAAAGTGAAAAATAGATATGATCTTATCTCTAAGTGAACCTAGAACACCTAAACTTGATATTCCTATCATTCTTGAGAAGGAAGTTCTTCCTTTGAAAGATAAAACTAATGTCTTTCCTCAAGAAGATTCCCAACCCATCCCTATGGATGTAACTATGTCTATGCCTAAAAAGCTTCCTAAAAGCAGACCTATACCTCCTCGTCATGATGGACTTGGTCTTCTTCCTAAACAAAACATTCCTCCTTTATATGGAGCAGTGCCTCCTCCTTCCTTTTATAGAGAGAAGAGACCTTCTTCTTCTCCTATTATCCAACCTAAGAGACCACAACCTAAACACCCAAGTGATAAGGATGAGAACATTCCTCCTCCTCAATCTTCTTCACTTCCTACTAAGACTAGACGAAATTGTTCTGCACGTGAACGCCGATGAAAGTGTCGTCTTAGAGCTCAAGCAGCTGCTTCTCAAACTTTACAATCTCCAAAAACACCTTCAACAAGCATTATTCCATTTTCTCCAAAATCTCCTAAACATAAGACGCATGATGGTCTTGATCCTGTGCGAGTTAAAGATCCTATTTTTATAAATCTTGATGATGATATAGATGAAAATGTTATTCATGATGAAAATGTTACTCCTCTTGCTTCTGATAGTGAATATGAACTTGTTGATATTGATAACCATTTATCTAACGAATTTTTTAAAGCACTTATCCTAGCTCCTAGACAAGAACAACGTGGCTTGGAACATGAACATAGCCCTTGTTTGGATCTTGTGATAGCTCCATCTGCTGTGTTGGATGTTCCTCCTCTAGCGTGTTCCCTGCCTTCCCAAAACATTGATCAGCAAGATCGGGAGGTATATGACGTGCTAGACTAGTTACATTAGCATAGCAGATTCTCTCCTCCTCTCTTTTGTTACTTCTTCTATGTGTTATTCTCATTCTTCTATTTGTTGTCCTTAGTGTTGTCTACTTGAGGATGATGCAAAGCATTGAGATCTCTTTTAGTCTCTCTCATGTTGACTCAAAAGACATGTGTTCCCTTCTTCTAGGTGACCTTCCTTGATTGGGGAATGAAGAACAATTATGCATACATACATGAATTATCATACAGCATACTGACCCCAAGGAAAGTGAAGTCACCTCGTGCTTTGTGTTTTGTGTCTATTATCCTTGGGTTTATCTCACACTTGGGGGCTAAATCTTTGTGATAACGTGCTCCTTTCCTTTCTCATTTCTTATGTGTATCACTACGTTAAAACAATCACCCCCGTTGAGACGTGTGCGATCGCTTTAACATAGGGGGGCATACACCCTGTCTATCCCTTCAAGAATACTTGAAAATTTCTTGGCGAACTTAGCTTTGCCTTGAAAATTTTTGGTATTTCTTTTGCATGACTCATAGTGAGGGAACCTTACTACTGACAGTCATGGTTCTCCCTCGTGATCTTCCCTTTTACTTTGTCAATCGAAGTCATAAGATCCTTAGTCCACTAGGGGCTTGGTGTGTCTTGCCTCCTTGACGTGGTAAAAGTCTTTCAATGTTGTTTCCTTGTACTTTACCGGAAGTATGAGCATACATACTCCCGCTAAAGTGGGGGCTAAATGTAGCATCCTAAAATTGTGACACTTGCAATTTCGACTGCATTTGGGTCTTCACAATGGCGACGCAACACTGAACCTGAATGGAGACCCCAAAACTTATCCACGACACCAAAAACTGCATTTTCTTGCACCCTGTCCTGATCCTCCTTTGTACCCTGCTATCCCGGGAGGTGGGACCAAAGCGCCCAGTGCCCTGGTCCTTCAGGACCAGGGCACCCAGTGCCCTGGTCCCCCAGGACCATGGCGCCCAGTGCCCTGGTCCCTAGCCCTATTTTGGGCCCGGTCTCCTATGGGACTTCGGGTCTTTTTGTTTGCAAATTGGAAAATATCATTTCTTGGTCGGCCTAAGGTCGGGAAAATCAGTCTATCAGCCCTAATTGACAAGTATATAAACTACATCTTCTTCTCTCATTTGGATGGATGGAAAAAAGGTAGAAACAACATTCAAACATTCAAGCATTCAAGCATTCAAGCATTCCTTCAAGCAATTGATCATTCTAAGTCTCCATTCAAGGCTAAGTGTTGCATTCAAGACAAGGATTCAACCATTGAAGAGGAGATCACATACTACAACATACAACATACAACAACATCTATACCTTCGCACATAAGGATACAAACATCCTTACAACAAGGTATTAGTACTTGTTTTACATTACAGACATTTACATTTACAGCATTTCTCTTTTCTTGGTTAATTCTGAAACCGGGGTTTGACCTAAGGGCAAACCCCTAATCCCTAACCCCCCAATCATCTTTGCTTTTCTGTGTGTAGGTTGCAGGTACGCGGCTGAAATTGAAGATCTGGAATCCTTGTGCAGAGACGAACAGATCCCCCTTCATTTCGCAGATTTTTTGGAGGACCGTGTGCATGCCGAGCGCCATCGTCCTATCAACTTTTGCTCAAATTTGCAGGACAGCGCCGTATCGACGTTTTACTGCTAATTCCAGGTCCGCAGCTTCATCCTATATCCCTAACTCGGTTTATAAGCGAATCTTTCTCACTTTCTATGCATTCCTAGCTTAATTCTCTTATCAACATTCTTTACAAAAGAGGGTAGCCTTGCTGTCTTAACCATTGAAACTCATTTAGAATCCAATCTTTCCTTGTGTGGGATTGGATCTTGTGGGTTTCAACCCCTCTTTTGAATGTAAAGTCTCCCCTAAGTGAAAACCGTCAACCTTAGTAACCTCCCTTCTCTCTCCTTGGAGTTGGAAGAGGGGAGAGCAACTAGGGTTCGATCGATTTTCCGCTTTACATCAGGTTGCTTCGGTCTATTAGTGTAGGCTCTCTTGATTTAGTCAACTTTGCTTGTGTCAAGCTTGTCTTCCTCATCGGGCATCGGGATGACCAAAAATGCATCTCCTTGACAATTTATGTTATCCCGATGAGTCTTGTTTCCTTTCTTGCTTGGTATCGCTTTATCAAAGAAAGTCTCTCTGATAAGGTTGCCTTCTCCACTTAGTCCATCGAGTATCAAGGTAACATTAATTAGGACCTCCTAATAACCCAATGTCACTGCTACGAATAGATCACCTCACTGGTTATCGACAAGAGTTCCACCGATAACCCCATTGGGTATCAGGATAACATTTTCTCCTCCTTGTCGATAGTGTATATTACTTTGATGACTCTGACTTCATCGTCATAACTTGCCCTAATGGATCTCCACTTAGTTACACTTTTTCTTGCCACTCTCACCTTAGGAAACACTATTGGCATGAGTTACTCTGATCAACCTACTCCTATCTCTTTGGGCGATCTCATAGAGATGACTTATGTCGATAAGAAAAATTTTGCTTTTTTTGTAAAAGAAGGCCCTCCTTATGGATGTAACTTTTAACAATCATACTGAAGGGTTTCTCCCACACCACTTACCTCTTTGAACAAGCCCATAACCCTACTTTATGCTGACCTTCCACAAAGTATTCTTGCAATGAGTCTAATGGTGAAGATGAGGATTGTCGGAATGCCATCATACTCAACACTTCCCTTGAATATGCCCAAGTGATGCCCTTTTATGAAGACACTGCAACACATCACCTGCACATACAATCCAGCAATAAGTTCTCCTATTATGAAACTATATGCAAAAGCATCCATATATAGTACAAAAATATTTTGTAAAAATATGTGCTAACAGTGGCTCTTTCTGGGGATGTATGTTCTTTTTAGGGACATAGAAAGATCTCAGCTATCTCTAGAAAGAAGACCAAAATAGAAAATTGAAAACACATAACAAAAAAAAGAAAACTATAGTACTATGATACAATAAATATTCCCTGATTATGAAGAGAAGAAATGCTTAAGGTATTGAGCATGGACTGGAAACTCCAACACTTCGCAATCAATATCCTGCAAGTAATATGAATTTTCTCCACTTTTTTCCAAGATGATATAGGCTCCTAGCCAGAGCGCATCAAATTTTCCATGTTTTCCTTTGTCTTGTTCTTTGGCATTCCATTTAAGTACCCATTCTCCTTCTTCAAATATTCTATCACAAGCCCTTTTATCATGTAAAGCCTTAACCATTTGTTGCCTATGAATGTTTCTTTCCCAAGCCTCTTTTCTACACTCATCCAACTCAGACAATGCCATCAACCTATCCCCCATGAAGTTTACTTCTTCTGAACACTCTTTCATAACAAATTTATAAACTGGAAGCAAATTATTCAAGGGTAATCTTGCTTCTTTTCCATATACAAGCTCATATGGGGCAAAACCTGTGGACTTCTTGACTATCACTCTGTTAGCCCATACTGCTAAGATCAATTTTAAATCCCAAGCTCTTTTATTATCACCCAACATCCTTCTAATAATTTTCAACAAGTTCTTATTGCTCGATTCTGCTTGTCCATTTCCTTGGAGATGGTAAGGTGATGAATAGGACAGAGTGATGCCATAATTTTCACAGAAATCAGAGAACTCCTTGGATCTAAAACACATCCCATTGTCTACCACAATCTTCCGAGGTACTCCAAATCTGGTCAGAATGTTTTCTAAGAGAAACTTTGTCACCACTTTTCTTGTAGCCTGTCTTGTGGGAATGGCTTCAACCCACTTAGTAAAATAATCAGTAGCCACCAAAATCCATTTATGCCCACCACAAGATTTGTTTACTATTTCACCTATGAAGTCAATACCCCACATCTGGAATGGTTCTTCTATATGCATGGGTCTAGGAGGAATAGCTCCATTATACTTGAGCTTCCTTGAAAACTTTTGACAAGCTTCACATTTTCTGATATAAGTATGACAATCCTTGAGAACTTGAGGCCAATAATAACCGGCATTAAGAAATTTTATGAGCACTAGTTTTGGCTAAGAAGTGGCCTCCACATACACCTCCATGTAAGTCTTTTAAAACAACATATGCTTGACACTCATCTAGGCACAATAAGAGAATACCATCTCTATTTTTCTAGTATAAATCTCCATTAAGTAATACATACCTAGATGTTTGAAGCTTTAAAGTTATTTTCTGACTATCATTTAAACTATTAGGACACTTCATGTATTTTAAGTAATAAACAATATTTGTATACCATGGGCACCTCTCAATGCTCATTTGTGTATCTTCCAACTCTATTTGATTTACATGTGCTACTTCAAGGTTGGATTCTGCCATCAATTTTTCTAAATAATGCCACTGGTTGCTCATGGCCCTCATCATTCTTTTGTAAGATGACAACAACAATAGTATGGAATGAAGCAAATGAAAACACTTGGAAAGGTTTGGAGAAATCAGGGGACTTTAATACAGGGGCTTCCTTGATGGCTCTTTTGATGTTTACAAAAGCTTTAAGGGCTTCATTATTCCACTTTATTTCAGCACTCTTTTTTTAGCATTTTAGCAATAGGTTTTACAATTTCAAACAAGTTTCAAACAAACCTTCTTACAAACTTAATTGACTGAAAAAAGTTTGAATTGCCTTAACTGTTTTAGGGATTTGAATCTTATCAATAGAATCAATCCTTTCTGGATCAATTCTTACACCATATTTTGAGACAATATGACCTAACAATTTCCCTTCAGTAACTCCAAAATGACACTTTTTGAGATTTAAAGATATGCCATATTCTAATGCTCTAATAAAGATTTTTTCTAGGTCATTACAATGTTCTTTGGCCTTTTTAGAATAAGTACTCATGTCATCTTGGTAAACTGCCAAGATATAATCAATTAGCCCCTCAAAGGCTACATCCATAGCCCTTTGGAATGTAGCTCCTACATTTGTCAGTCCAAAAGGCATCCTAGCATAGACATAGGTGCCCCAAGGTGTGGTGAAAGCAGTTTTGAACTTTTTTGCTCCCCTAACTTTGGCTTGATTATATCCTTAGAAACCATCCATCATAGGTAATAATTCATTTCTAGTGACTTTCTGCAAAAGAGCCTCCATTTTAGGTAAAGTATAATTATCTTTCAAAGATGAAACATTCAGATTCCTAAAGTCCACACATAATCTGATATCACCATTCTTTTTTCTTACTTAGACCAAATTGGGCACCCATGTTGAATGCCTTATGGGCTCAATAATACCAGCATTTCTCATTTTCATCAGCTCTTCTTTCATCTTGGGAGCCAAAGTAGGGTTTATTGGCCTTTTCTTCTGTATGAAAGGCTTTGCATCAGGCTTCAAGGGTATCTCATGTTGGAACAAGTCTTCCATGCATTCTTTAAGGTCATCATATGACCAAGCGAAGACATGTTTGTACTTCCTCAGCAGATTAATTAATACTATTATGATTTTTGGTGTGATCTTTTTTCCAATATATACTTCTCTTGGATTGCTTTCTCTTCCCAAGTTTATTTTTTCAACATCCTCATGTCCTCCTGAATTAGGTCTGAAACTTGCTATGTCTTTATCATCAAACATTCTTTCAATTTCTATCAATCCTTTTGGAATTTTTATTTATTTTTAGCTTCAACACCTCTTGCCCAAGTGCAGTCCCCTCACCATCAATTTCCTCTACAAGCCCATTCCAATCAATCAGCTGGTGCTCATACTGATTCTCACAAAATAAAAAATTTAGCAAATCCCTATCATCATCAAATACTTGCCAACTCTTTATATTGTCAAGGACTGATGGTTTGGTCTTGATTTCTACTTGGGTAATATCATCAAAAGGGATATCATTATGTTTGATTGCCAAGTTAGCCATGAAATCTGCCAAAATTTTATTTGCCTTTTCAATCCAAATTATGGAGAAAGCATCAAAAAGTTCAATGTAATCCCAAACCTCATTCCTGTAGCTTCTTAATTTTGTATTTTTTGTAGCAAATTTGCCTCTAACTTGTGAAATGGCTAATTTTGAATCACCATAAACTGTTAGTAACTTAATGCCATGTTTATTTGCTATTTTAAGTCCTAATAAAAGAGCCTCATATTCAACAATATTATTAGTACACTCAAAAGCTAACAAGAAAGAATATTTAAAAGATTTTCCATTAGGTGAAATAAGTACAAATCTCACTCCATTTCCATCCTTACTACAGGGACCATCAAAATATAATTTCCAAATTAAATTTTGATTTTGTTTAACCATTTCTGTAATTTTATCAACTTTTAAAGGTTTAGAAATACTTGCCTAAAAATTGTCCATATTTGAGTGGAAAAAGCAAGTCATTTCATCAAGATCAAACTCTTCTATGAGGTAGGGGGATCTTGTTTCTCTGTTTATCCTCACCTTTGTCCCTTTTACTAGAATATTGGCATATGATAAGTCAAGCTAGACATTTCCACCCACCAAATTAGACCATTGCCAAGACAACAACATCCCATAGTTCACAGGCACTTGTACAACTGTGATATCAGTCTTATATGTAGTGTATGGGCAGGCTAGGAATCTGAACTCAACGTCCTTCATAATTTCTACTTCAAGAACTGACCTATTATCCATGGCATAGAATTTACCATAAGGTGTATCAACATGCATTCCCAATTCCTTCATGATGTCCTCTGGCATGATATGTATTGCTACTCCTGAATCTATCATGCAATTTTTTAGCATTTTTGTGTTTATCGACAATGTTAAATAGAAAGGATCTACCTGAGTGAGATTTTTGGTAATAGGCATGCCAAGATACACCACAGGAGGATCTTCTTTTGATTTAAGACCTTCCCTACTTACTTCTCCAGCATTGGATATAATTTTTAATGTCTCATTCTTGTAGTCTGGTAATTTCATTACTTCTAGCAAGGGCATAGATATCTTCACTTGAGACAACGCCTGAGACATGAAAGAATTACTATTTGAAGTAGGCTTTCTTACTTGCTTATTCTCCACATGCTTAATTAGTTTTGGTATTTCTTCTTTCTTGACCTGTTCTGGCATTGCTTCCTTTCCCTTTTTTGCATTTGCATCCATACTTTTGAAAGTGTTGTCTTTGTTCCCATCTGGTTTTTTAATTTTGGCAAACATACTTGTTGGTTTGCCTTGTTCATTATTTACATTCCTACTTCTCAGTTGATAATTTCTCTTAACTTGTTCTACTGCTGCAATAGTGAAGGCTTTCTTTTCTTCCTCTGTTAAGTTTCTTAATGAAGGCACTGTATCAGCCTAAAACAATCTTCTTAGAGCTGGAATGTCTTCATCAGCATCATCTAAAAAGACTTGTTGTATACTATAATGCTGGTTTTCTCTCATTTGCTACACATCATAAAAATGCTCACCCTTGGATGAGTCTTCATCCCTTCCCCAATATGGATCAGATGAAAGTACATTTATAGTAGGTTCACAATCCTCATTATGTTTTTCCTCCTCTATCAAACCTTGGGCAATCATGCATTGTTCAACAACATGAGGTAGATTACACACATCACACCATGGATATTCATCCACAAAATTTGTGGCCTTCTTCAATGGGTCAGGAGTTTCTTTGCTTACATTAGGCTTCACTTGCTTCCCATCCTTCCAGTTTGTGTTATATGGCATATCATGTAGTCTCAGTCTATTGTAATCCATTTGTTTATTGTTTATATATGGTGGCTTTTCATTAGGATTTTGTTTACCCTTTAGGTCCTTAAGCATGTCCATAATCTGAGTAAGCTCATCTTTCTTGGGAACCCTGGTATTGTACAACTTTGGATCATCTCTCTTAGCAACCTTCCAAGCAACTTTCCTGTTAATCTCAATGGTAGTAGCTATCTTGAATACATTCTATAAAGTATCAGGTCTATGAGATAAAATCTCATAATGGGTTTTATTGTCAAAAGCACTCAAATAAAAGTTAATTAGAAATGAATCCATAGGTCTGACATCTCTGGGTATTCTATTTAATACTTTATTAAATCTTTTATTAAACTCAACTACTAATTCATTTTGATTCTTCTTTATACTTGTCAATTCATGGGATGCAAATGAAGGATCATTGTGATCTCCAAATTCTTCCAAGAATAATGTTACAAATTATTGCCATCTACCAATACATCCATCAGGAAGGCTTCTATACCATTCTCCTGCATCTTCTGTCAAAGATTGAACAAACAACTTCATGAATACATCCTCATGAGGAACCTCAAATTCTTCTATGATCTTTTTTACATTAACTACATGATTTTCTGCTAAGTCAATTCCATTTCCTGAGAATTTGGGGATAGCTGATCTTAAATCATTAGTGATCTGGTTTGGATAACCAACAATGCCAGTGAAATCCAATTGTCTTTATCTTTCAATGATCATAGGTCGTCTACCACCCTAATTGTTGTTTTGATTGTTCATATTTCCTCTATTGAATCCACTATTTCTGCCATAATTACCATTGTTCCCATTATTTCCATTATTACCTCCATTACCATTATTGTTGTTTCTATCTCCACCATTACCATTTCCATAAATGTCATTATTACCTCTATTATTTCCATTGTTTTGGTTGTTGCCATACCTATTACTTCCTCTATTATTATTTATATTGTTACCTCTATTTGTGTTACTCCAGCTTCCATCATTTTATCCATTTCCATTTCTTCCTCCATTATCCTGCTTGTTTCTTTGCCTTTCTTCACTTTGATCCCTATGCACATCCCTCCATCTTCTACCTCCATTTGATAACGGATTATCAAATGTTACAAAAGGTTATTCTATTCTTCTCATATGGGGGGGACTATATATAGGAGTTGATGCCTTACCTCCCTCACCTTTACTTTTGTCTTCTATCGCTTCTGACCTAGGCAATTGAATTGTAAATCTTTGTAACCTTAGTTTTTGCAATATCCAATCTAGTTGTCTCCTAAGAGCCTTTGCCATTTTGGATTCATCTCCATTTAGGTCAACCATTTTAAGTATGATTTCATCCCATTTCTTTTCCTCCTATTCCTCAGCAGTTAGGGTTTCATCATGGCCACCATTATTATCTTTTGTATTTAATGCATAGAAAGGATTTTCCTCCAGATTTTCCAATTTATCACCAGATGAAGAGCCATTCTCTCTACTAGGAAACTTCTTATAACCCCCAAATGCCATACTTGGTGTCAGTTTCTTTCCTTTGTACCTTTTCTTTGAACTCAACTGAACAAGATTATCTTGTTCCTTATGCAGAGACCTTCTCCCTTGCATCAATTTTATTGATAAATGCCTAGGGGTTTCTCTTACTTTCTCAAAATACCAACTATTATTCACGTATTAAAATGTAGAGTTGCCACCTCCTAAGAGGAAGAATATCTTTTATTGATATTCTAGGATCTTTCCTCCAGTAGAGTCTAGAACAAACCACCAAAGACTCTGAATACTTCTTAAGACAACTCCCTAGTAGAGTCGCCAATTTGTTGGTGCCCAAAACCACAGATTGGGAAATGAAAGACTTTCCTAATCCTTAGTTAACCCAATCATCCTTGGCCAATGAACAAGGATGGTCAAAGACCAAATCCCTCTGCAATTTAGGCTCCACTAAACCTAGGTGGGTGTACCTTACACTCTTAAGCATAAAAGAGGTTTATTTTAAGTGAATTTAAATTGTGAGAATTAGCAATTGCAGGGATGGAAAAATATTTTCTTGCAATTATGCTACCAGAAGTGCTTTTTATTGAATGCCTTTAAAATTGATAAAGTAAGTGTGAATATAGTTATGTTATGTAAAAGATTATTGTTAAGACTTTAAGCCATTATGAAAAAGAGCATTACTAATCGAAATTCGAAGATTTCTTTATTTGATAAGGACTTAATGCATAAAAACTTATTCAACAAAGATTAATAACAGACCAGTGCCTTTATCTGACCATTAATGAATAAATTTGTGGACAAGAATCACTATCAACTCAAGAAACAATTATAACACCATCACTGTGAAAGTTTCATTATGTGTTGCATGAACAATAAAAACCCAATTTAACACTCAATACAACATCATGTGATGGCACATCACATCAAATCTACTAGATTTATCAAGAGGACATATGATTCCATCAAACACAAAATTACACATAACAGTCTGAAGATAAAAGCACGAAATCTTGTATATTAACTTCTAGAATAAGAATGTACACAAAAAATACACTTACAAATACTCCAATATATTCTATTTGCACCAAATAAAATCCTCATTCCTATTACACTTTTTCAAAAACATAATACTTGTAGCCCAGCCAGTGGTAGAATAATGTCTCTCTCTATATGACATAAAAGTGACTCACTACATATATGTGAGCCAAAGGATTCAAGTGAAAGGACACACCCTTACATTTTGTTAAACTAGACTTAACTATAACCTAATACCTAACTGCCTAATTGCCAAACATAAAACAAAATTACAAACTAAGAAGTCAATTTTGGTCATCCCATAATGTGTTACATTTTTGAATATGTTCCAAATACTTGTTGTCTTGGTGAGTGCTCATGTTGAATACAGTATCCCTGATAGCAATCTCCATGGTAACCATTCTCTCCATATGCTCACATGTCTCCTTCATATCCAAAACATCTGCCTGGGAAACATTAAGGGATGTGTTGAGTACATTTTGGAATTCTGCAATCCAAACCCCTTTGTCCTTTAAGTGCTCTGCCTCATCCACAATATCTGGTATACCATATCTGACAATATCTTTACAATCAGTAAATTCTTGCTTGATGTCCACACCGAATGCCTTATGCTTGTTCAAACTTCTCTGGATCTTTTCAAAAAATTTCTCCTCGACACTCTTCTCTTTCAACAATGCCTTCAGGTTCTCAAAAATTCCTTCATGAGAAGACATATTATACTGAGTCTTCTGACAATTGGTCCAAAATTCTTTGAGAACTTCCAACAAATGCTCAAACATGTTGGTCAACAAAACACAAGCAGCATCCACCCTGGCAATCCTAATTTGCCTTCTCAGTTTTATATTTTCTTTCATTTGGTCCTCATATTTCATTTTCCATTTCATACCAATATCAGTTATCTGTGGTACTTCATGACCACGACTTCTTAACAAGTCTTAATATAATTTTTTTTATTTCTGACCCTCTTTTAACACCCATTGCATTTGGGCTTTATTTAGTTTTGTAATGTCAATCCCTAAGTCAGCAGTGACAATTGGATTAACCTCTCCTGCTTTTAGTCTCATCATATGCCCAAATGCTTTATCTACATCTATAATCTTGGGGCTTTTATTTGGGGGGTATAGGGCCCAAAGCAACATTTCCTCTTCATTTGGATCATATCTTGACCCAATACAAATGTCATCAACTCCCTTTATGTCTAATTTTACATCTTTCCTATTTGAGTGCAACAAACTGTCAAAAATGAAAGAGGCACTTAAATCCCATCCTGGGAACAGAATGATGCCTGCCTCACTAAGAAGTTGCCTCCCTCTCTCTAGTGTCATTGTAGCCACCTCTGCATTGATGTCCTCCTTCAATCTTTTTATCATCTCTACTTCATTCTCAGGGGTGACATTTGGGATGCTCTCCCTCAATCTTTTTCCTTTGTAGTGGTACCAGAAGGACTTAAACTCCTTAGACTGTACAAAAACTTCATCTGCAACAAATGCTACATGTTCTTCCATTCTCACATGTTGGTGTTGAGTCTCACCATAGCCTGCTTCTGGCTCTCTGCCATTTCATCTAGTTTAGGTGCATGGAGAGTAGAGAGCTACATTCTCATCAAACTCTCAGAGTCTCCTTCTTATTTTAGTTCTTGAAGCCTCTGCTTCTACTCTTCCAATTTTTTGTTCAACTCCTCTAGGATTGTATCAACCTCACCCCGCCCCTTGTTCCTAAATATATCATCTACCTCCATGGGTATGTACAAATATTCTCCCAAGTTTTGGCTCTTCCTGCAATGGTTAATATATCCTTCTGGATCATAATTTGTCTGATCTTAGTGTCCATACAGATTGTACTCCTCTACCAGCTTCTTTTCAATCATTTCGTATTACTTGGTAGACACAATGGTGAAATATCCAAAATGTAAAGTGCCAGGCATGAATACCTGCTTGTGTGCACCACTTAAAAGATTTGCATTTGACATGCTAAGCTTCCTAACAATCTCTAGATATGAAATTATGTTAGGTAGTAATGTAGGCAACATGAATGGAACACCTTCAAACCCATAAACCTTGAAAAATGTGAAATTCTGGCATACAAACCAGTCACCCCAATTGTGGTTAACCCTAGTGTCTCCAAAAGCATGGGTTCTCAAGAATATTTTAATCTCCTATGAGATAGACCCCTCACATTCTATCCCAAACAATCTATACAAGGGCTTGACGAAGTATTCTTCAAACAACACATAGTGTGATTTGTCGAATCTCGAGTCCCACAGGGCTACCCATAGTTGAATTGGTTGGTCTTTTCCCTCTTTGTCTCTGGAGGCTACCCTTAACTCTTCAGGCCACAGACTTTGCATCTTCCCATGAAATAAAACCATATGCATTAGAAGTGAATAAAATTTAAAGGTGGGGTTTGGCTCTATTTATAGACTCAAAAACCCTCCATGCAGCGTCTCTGCCAAGTAGGTTGCATAATCAAATGGCCTTGACTCATGCATTTGAATGTCCATAGCCAACACCAATGGGCCTATTCTTGTAACATCAAGAACTTCCTCCCTGTAGACCTATCCACATCCCAATATGTGTACTGCAAGTATTGTCTAGATAGGGTAATCTCAAAAGGAGGACCCTCCTGCTATGTGAGTCATCCCTTCTCCTTTTTGTGAATTGCCAACTTCCATGTTGTGTGAGTGGTGTCCATTTGGGTATATTCTTCTTCCAGTTTTGTGAAGGATAAGGGCATGTAGGGTTCATAAGACATGCCGAAAACCTCCTGAATAGACCCGACAGATATCCAGATGAGTGGAACCCCATTTGGAAATTGGATGCATCTTTTTTCTTTTTTGTATTTCCTTGTGAGCAATTCCAAGAATCTAAGTTTCTAAAACACATTTGGCACCACCAATCTGCCTAAATTTGTCATCCAAGGGTTTGACAATGGCATCTCCTTGTTCTTTCTGAGGTAGTGATACAAAAACTGTTCGTGGTCCCTTTTGGTTGTCCATATATCCCCAACCCCTTTGTACTTATCTTCCAATTGATCCTTGGGTGGCAAATTTTTTTTTGACCTCCTCGACCTAGCACTAGATGACTCCATCTAGTCAATCATATCCTAGTTCAACTTTCACTTCTACATACCCTCCATAGACTTCACCTTTTTTGAATTAGTTGACTATGTATCTGAAATATCTATGGCCTTTCTCTTTTCTTGTGAACCAGACACCTCCATGATTAAGTGCTTGAATTCTCAATTACCAATGCTTCCTGTCTACAACTTCAATGTTAATGGTTGAAGTGACTGTGAAAAATTCCTAGCACAAGAACTCTTTCTTTATGCTAGATATGCAACGGCTAGGATCTGTAACGATAAAAAACTCATCAATTTTGCTTTGTGTAGATCAAATCCTCCTGATTGTGAGCATTAAATAATGGTTGTTGCATCAGACATTCTATTGGCTAATTGGTGTAACCCCACTCGATAATTTAATTATTTGGTGCCATGTGTTCCTTCAATTACCTTTTTGTCTTTGTGATCGGTAGAGGTTATTCCAATCAATGCATCTGATCTTGCTCTGATGGTTTCACTTTTTTCCTTGAGGCTTGACTTATCCCGATGGATCCACCTTTCACTTTTATTAGTTAGCATTTCTTTATGTTACATCAAGGTATGTCTCTCTAATGAAACCTCCTTCTGTTTATTTCTCTAGTCGCTCCATCGGCCTTCGGAATGAAATTACTTTACAATTCATTTGGTGGGCCCATGACATCTAACCTTCTCTTTGATTGGCATAACTTTGACCGATTACTTTTTTGGGTGTCGGAGTAGCGTATTTCCCTTACCTTTGATAGTTATAGTCTCCCTGATAGGTCCGCCCTTTGTGGTGTTCTGCCCATCGGGCTTCGGCATAACTTTAACAATGTTTCTTCGGTAGCGTAAGCTATCCCGATGAGTCTTTTGTGCCTTACTCTCCTTATCAGGCTACTTTGGTCTATCAATGTAGGCTCTCCTTATGTAGTTGACTTAAATTGTGATGAGTTTGTCTTCCTCATCGGCCATCGGGATGACCCAAAATGCATCTCCTTGACAATGTATGTTATCCCGATGAGTCTTGTTTCCTTTCTTTCTTGGTACCGCTTTATCAGAGAAAGTCTCTCTGATAAGGTCATCATCTCCACTTAGTCCATTGGGTATCGAGGTAACATTAATTAGGACCTCCTGATAACCCAATGTCACCACTACGAATAGATCACCTCACGAATTATCGGCAAGAGTTCTGCCGATAACCCCATCGAGTATCAGGATAACATTTTCTCCTCCTTGTCGATAGTGTATGTTACTTTGATGACTTCGACTTCATTGCCATAACTTGCCCCAATGGATCTCCACTTAGTCACACTTTTTCCTACCACTCTCACCTTAGGAAACAACATTGGCATGAGTTACTCCAATCAACCTACTCCTTTCTCCTTGGGGCGATCTCATCAGGATGACTTATGCCGATAAGCAAAATTTTGCAGTTTTTGCAAAAGAAGGCACTCCTTATGGATGTTACTTTTAACAATCATACTGAAGGGTTTCTCCCACACCATTTACCTCTTTGAACATGCTCATAACCTTTCTCTATGTTGACCTTCCACAAATTATTCTTGCAATGAGACTAATGGTGAAGATGAGGATTTCCATAATGCCATCATACTCAACACTTCCCTTGAATATGCCCAAGTGATACCCTTTTATGAAGACACTGCAACACATCACTTGCACATACAATCCAACAATAAGTGCTCCTATGATGAAACTATATGCAAAAGCATCCATATATAGCAAAAAAATATTTAATAAAATATGTACTAACAGAATCATCTCTTTTGATATAGCATTTACTTCCAAAAATTCTGAAATACTGAATAGTAGGTGTATGTCCAAACCATAGTTCATAAGGGGTCTTACTGGTTTCACCTTTGATGTGAACTCTATTTAATGTGTAGACTGTCATACTCACTGCTTCTCTCCAGTAGATATGAGGCAATTTGGCTTCCATCATCATAGATCTAGTTGCATCCAAAAAGTTTATGTTCTTCCTTTCAACTACTCCATTTTGCTGAGTCCTAGGTGCAGATAGTTGTCTCCTAATTCCATGTGTCTCACAATAACTGTTAAATTCATGAGAATTGAATTCACTGCCATAATTTTATCTTAGACATTTAATTTTCAATCCAGTTTTTGTTTCAACCTTTGCTTTAAAGATCTTGAATTTCTAAAAAGCTTCATACTTCTCGCTCAAATAAGTCACCCACATCACTCTAGTATAGTCATCAATAATCAGCATGAAATACCTATCACCTTGAAAGCTTCTAGTCCTTGTTGGACCACATAAGTCAGTGTGAATCAAATCAAGTACATCATCAGATTTATCATGTATGCTACTAAAAGAACTCTTGACTTTCTTACCCAATTGACATTCGTTACATACCAGATTATGAGGCTTCATAATCTTAGGTATATTTCTAATTGCCTTAGTTGAACTGATCTTAACAATGCAATCAAAATTAACATGACACAGCCTCTTATTCCATAGCCAACTCTCATCATTATGAGCAATCAAACATGTCTTATTACCATTGTTCAAGTGAAAAATATTACTTCCTGTTTGAATACCGGTTGCAATTTCCAAACCAGTCTTGCTAATGATTTTGCATTTTCTATCTTTAAACTAAAGTTGAAAACCCTTATCAACTAATTGACCAACACTCAAAAGATTATGTTGTAAACCTTCTACATAATAGAAATTATCAGCATTATGCTTGCCATCCAAAGAAATAATACCTCTACCTTTGATCATACATGCCTTGTCATCTCCAAATATGACTTGACCACCATTGTATTCTTGCAAGGACAAAAATTTCCCTTTATCTCCATTCATATGATGTGAGCATCCACTATCAATTACCCATTCATCCTTATCTTCAAATTTTGCTGCTAGGGCCTTCTCTTCATTTTTAATAGCCGATTCTGGTTCATCTTCCTTCAAAGCATAGAACACCCATTCCTTACCATTGTCGGATACACTAGTAGAGTCTTCTGCGGGTTCATCTCCAGAGTCATCAGTTACTCCTTCCTCATCTGCTATGTAGCAATGTTTGTTTTTCCTAAATCTATATCTATTCTGGTTAGGCTTAAAATATTTCTTCTCTTTCCTCAAACCTTGCATTCCTTCCAGGACATCTAGATGCAAAATGACCAATCTTATTACATGCAAAACATTTAAAAGATGCTTTTCCTTCATACTTACTTCCAATTGGCCCTTTAGGTAGTCTTCTAGCAAATAAGGCTTCAAGTTTCTCAAGCTCTTCATCTTCTTTCCTCATGTCTTCTAGTTCTTTTGCATATAGGGCTCTCCAATCACTCTTGCTGGTAGATGTTGATGATGATGTATGAAAAGAAGGTTCAGACTTTACAACTCCAAAAGATCCAAATTCTTCAAGCTCAAAAGCAGATAATTTCCCAATCAGAATGTCTCTATCGACTAAAGTGTTGGTCATTGCTCTTAACTCATTAATAGCAGTTGCCTTCATCTTGTAAGTCAGTGGAAGGGCTCTCAAGACTTTGGAAACTATTTCATCTTAACTTATAAATCCTCCACAACATTGAATTCCCATAACAATCTCATTTACTCTTTCCATAAACACAGCAATTCTTTCATTATCTTCCATTTTCAAGTTTTCATACCTTACTCGATAACCATCAAGTTTAGCAATTTTGACAGTAGGGTCACCTTCATTCAGAGTTTGCAATTTATCCCACAAAACCTTAGCCGATTTTTTATCAGTCAATCCCATAATTTGTTGATCATTAAGTACACAAAAGAGGGCTTCTCTAGCTCTGCAATCATTTTCAATATTCTTATCCAGGTCTACAGGAGCAGGATTGCCAAATGCCAGATCATAAGGTGTATATCCTTTCTCAGTGATTTCCCAAATATCCTTGCCAAGACATCTAAGATGAGTCTCCATTCAAATTTTCCAACTCATTCAAATTTTCCATATACCATAATTTGTTCCATCAAGCTTAGGGATTTCTCTTCTAAAAATAGTTGTCAGTGGATTAGTTGTGTTAATTTCCATAGGATCTACCTCGAGCAGTTAAGCTTCTGCAAAAGAGGACCAAAGATCTGATACCAATTGTTAGGATAACCGGTGAACAACTAAGAGGGGGGAGTGAATCAGTTGTTAACAAATTATAACTTTTAATCCATAATACAACCTTAAAAAAATCAAGTACCGGTAAAGAACAGATAGATGCCAGTAGGAACAGATACCGGTAAATAATACAACTTAATAATTAACCAGATAATCAATGCAAAGCAACCATACTACATAACACCATGATTTGTACATGGAAAACCCGAAAAGGGAAAAACCACAGTGGGAAACCTACCCACAGTCAGATGATACTTTTGCAAAAAGTATGTGTTACAAGAGGGTCCTACACTTGCAGGAAGGCACATTGCCTAGAGCGTAATTCTCATTAAAAAAGAGTCTCACTGACTACAGAGAGGCTACAACCTTCTCAAGATAAATGGAAAACAATCCAATAGAGTGAACTATTGGAAATAGCAGCTACCATGCTTGATTACAGTCCCGGTTAAGCTCACTATCGGAGGACTAAATCCTCTTCTAAATCCAATTCGATCACTAATGATCGATCAACTCCTCTATGTGAATGATATTACAATATTCGCACATTACATTCCTTGACCATGACCTTTCCAATAACCATGATACTTTACAAAGAGTTTCTACCTCTTATTTATACAAACCCTAAGGCCTAAACTAATTAGGTCGGCCACCTAAAGATATTACAATAATATCATTACATAATTTTATTTACAATGATATCCCATGTTGACTTAAGACCAAAAAAATAAAAACAAATCCATGAAACATCTCGAATCATCCAAGTAACATGTAGAGTACACACTAGCATGATATCGGTCCATAACCTAGATAGGTACCAAACCTATTCTAGGTCCACCATGTCAAAGAAAAGTCTTCAAGAATTTGAAGCCCGATTAAAGAATATCTTCAGCATCCAGAAGTTGATGAAGAAGTTGCACCAACACCAATTATGCATCCTGTCACAATACCTCAGTGAAATCTATGTCGATAAAGCCTTAAACTAGTGTCGATAAGGGTTTACTGGAGTGTATGATACCATCTAATTACCAAGAATATAACTTATGAAATCCAATATACTTCATTGATCCAAACATGCTAGAAGTGTCAACAGATAATCTCTTCTACCGATAACACTAGATCTTCTACCGGTAACCAAAACTTGTCTGACGGTAACCATCCATATAAACTAGTGTTAACATCAATGACAAAACATCAATGAAACACATAATCAATTCATTCATGATGCCAACATCTCCATCATAGAACTAATTTCAAGAATCTGGTGAATGATCCCTGCCAACTGCTAATGAACCCCACTCACATTCTGTTCAATCAATAAGTTAACAATAATTTGCAAATCCGATTTGCAGGTAACCTTCTACCACCCCAACTCCAAGGCACGCTTTAGGGAATAGAAAATTGCTAATCCCTCCATAAATTTATTAGACTATTGCCCTTTACGCACCGAGAAGAAGAAAACCACCTCCCCCCTACTATCCCTACCAACACCGCCAATCCTAGCAGGGCCTGGATTACCCCTAGAGGAGCCATCAGTGTTAATCTTGATGGACTCGTCCTGAGGGGGCATCCACCTTTCCATCCTTTGAACCATCTTCATAGCACGTCTACCTATCCTAACACATGTTGAGGTGGGTGACATCTCCTGCAGACCCAACCTACTCACAATATCAGCCTCTCCTATATCCAGAGGAAAATTCACCACACATTTAGCTTTCACCATCTCCCGAATCATACCAATGATTCTATTCCACACTTGTTGAACTAACAATCTGACCTCCCTATAGATCATCCTATTCCTCTCTAGCCAGATCTTCCATAGTATGAAAATGGGCCCAATATGCTAGACAGTCTGGAGAAAAGAGGACAAAATAGGAGGCCTGCCCAAATTGCTCCAAAACTCCACCAAAGAATCTGTGTGAACACAAGGATGCTTCCACACCCCCCACCAGTAATGCCAAATTACATCTGAGAAAGGGCATCTAAAGAATAGAAGTGAGGTATCATCCTCCTCATTACCACACAAAACACAGATGGAAGGCCCAATAAATCCATGCTTGTGAATATTGTCCCAAGTTAGACATCTATTCACAGCCAAATTCCAAGAGAAATAGTTACACTTCGGCCAAGAAAAATTATTCCACACATGTTTCCACCAAAGCACCTCCCTCCCCTCCAATCTTCAGGACAACAGCTCCTGGTATATGTTGGCATTCTACACTCTAGTGAGAAATTAAGGTGTTGTCATTGATGGAAACCTACTTGCAACTTACCAGCAACCCTCCGGCAACCTTGTTGATCTTCAAGCACCGGCACCGACAGAAAGTTTACCGACAATGGCAAAGATGATTACCAGCACCCCAGCCGATAGGATTTTTATTATTACATTTTGTATTTAATTGTAATATCTTTTTGTAAGCTAACAAGGCAGATTGTAATAGGACTCATGTATAAGTATGAGATCTTGTAGATCATTTGTAATGTGATTATGATTGTGATGCGGATATGGTCAGATTATTGCAGAAGTAATATGCGAATTTCAGAATAAGGTCTATGGAAGTTGTTGAGCTTAAACCGGTACTGAACCTGACACAGCAGATGCTGAACCGAAGCAATACATGATATTGGATTTACATAATCCATTTTTGTAAGTCAGTGAGACTTCCATTGTGTTATTAAGCAATGAGCATTAGGGAGTTGGCCTTCTTGCATGTGCAGGCCCATATTGTAAGTAGTATCCATTTATTGGCTAGTAGATGAATATTGTGGGTCACAGATCCCACTGAGGTTTTTCTCACATCGGGTTTCCTCATCAAAAATATTGTGTTATGGTATGCTTTCTATGTTGTGGTTATTGTTCTTATTTACTGCATTAATTCTGGTTTACCGGTACATTGTTTTGGAATGCAATTTGTTTAATAAGTTAAGAAAATCCATAAACCGACAAGATACTAATTCACCCCCCCCCCTCTCAATATCTTTGGGAATCCTAACAATTGGTATCAGAGCTTGGTCCTCTATTTTCAAAAGCCTAATAGATTGAGGGATATTCTAACATCGGTACAGATGGATAGCTTGAGAAAGCAATTAGAAGGAGCTCTTGTAAACTATGATACAGAAAAAATGAAGAATGTCAAACTTGAAGATGATCTGAAGGTTACATAGGAAATTATTCAAGGACTTTAGGAGAATTATACTATTGCCCAGAACAAAAGAAGAGAACTTCATGAGAAGATGCAAAAAGATGATGATGAAAAAGAAACTCTTAATGATCTTGTAAACAAGATGAGACATGAGAACATGTCCTTAAGGAATGAGATGCATGATATGACTATGAGATTTTGTAAAGAGACTGAAAACAGAAAGAAGAATGAAGATGACTTGGCTAGAAGAATCAATGATGTTGGAAATGAAAATCTAAGACTCAATCATGAGAATGATATGTTAAAGATAGATTTGATTCACTTGGAGAATGGTAAAACTGAACTCGTGAGGTAGAAAGATTTCTTGGAAAATGAACTGGCTGCTGCAAATCAACATAAAAAGAAATTCAAGAAAAGTTCAAAAGAACTTGATGAGATGCTGAAAAATCAGAAACCTAAAGGAGATACAAAAGGAATTGGCTTTGAAGTTGGTGAAAGCTTTAGTACTGCAAACAATTCTGATCACAGTAAATCGGTAAGACAACCTAGTGCTTATAAATTTAATGGGAAATGCTTTAACTATAACAAGTATGGTCATAGAGAAAATCAATGTAGATTGAGAAATAATCACAACATTACTCCACCCACCAGTCAATGTTCGAAATGCACAAAATTGGTCATAATGCTGAAAACTGCAGAATGAATGTTAGATGTTATGTTTGTGGAAGATTCAGACACTTATCTAATCAATGTAGAACACAAACCGACATAGGATATGGAAAAGCAATTCAGAAAAACAATGTGACTTGTTATGCTTGTAACAAGATTGGACATATTGCAAAATTTTGTAGAAGTAAGACTTCATCGGCAAATAACAAAGGACCCAGTTTAAAAGGCAAAGAGAAGGTTGAAGAAGTAAAGCAAGAATTCTCAAAACAATGGATTAGAAAGACAGATCAAAATGTTGATGTGACTATTCCTCCACTGGTAGACCTGAGTATCACTCCACCGGCAGGAGATTCTTCATCTAACTAAGAAATAACTTTTGGGGGTATGGCAACAAATTGAAAAACATGCTATTTTACCCTCGGTTGATGGTGAGAAGTTGAATTACTTCTTTACCGACAGACGAATTAAGTTTTCACTTAACCAGTAGGCATTTAATGTGGTAGTTGAAGGAAATGATATTATAAAGCAAGTGTTTTTCACTCTTTTTCAGTCACTGAGCATTCAAATTTCCTAAGAGCATGAAAAACCCGAGTGAAGGCATCCACAGCGAGAAGTGAAGCAAATCATTCAAGCAATCAAACCTAAAGGCAGATTAAGGTATTTATACAATGGCTTCCTCCTCTGCACCTCAATTCATTGCAAACCCTACTATTGTTGAAGTGGTCAAATGCCCTAGGCCCATATTTAAAATCATTCTTGAAATGGCGAAGAAGGATGATACACTAGGAGCATTTTCTAAAATACCCAAAGGAGTTGCTTATGCTGAAGACCCTAGGATTTACATACATTGTCATATTGAGGAACTTGGTGATAATGAGATTTTGAACATGTATAAGACTATAATATGTGATGAGAATGGTAATGTGAAGTCGGAACACAAGATAATTGAAACCCTAGGTTTTGTGGAAATACTTAACATTCCTAATTTTCCCAAGGAAGTTATAAGGATTATACTTAGTAGAGTTCATGGGGAGTTCTTTTGGCTAGATTCCATTCATAAGATAACAAGGGAAGCAGTTAGGGCAGTGACTAGCTTACCTTCCACTGGTAGCAAACCAGAGAAAGGAAAGAAGGTCTCTAATGACACTGTAATGACCCTAACCAACGCAACATATGACAGAAGATCCTTGAGAGTCAATGATGTGAAGGATATTAATGTAAGATTCATTAGCATGATTCTAGGATACAAGACTACACATGCCAACAGACTAAACTCTATTTCTAGTTTATGTATCAAAAGTGCTTATGATATGGTTTTCTAGTAATGCAAAAATTGACATATGTGAATGGTTGAAGGATGAACTAATTGACAATCTGAAGAAAATTAAAGGAGAAAAGAAAGGTACATTTAGATTTGGTAACTTTCTTGTGTGTCTATTGCTATATATCACTAAGGAAATACCCAGTATAGGAAGAAAAGAATTTGGCTTTGACATACTAGTAGGAAAACAACTTTTGGATATCTTAAACAACATGGGAGATAACAGGGAAAAGAAAATATTTGAACACTTTCATGCATTAAAGGCTAGAATGAAGATTAGGGAAAGACTATCTCAATCCATAGTTGATAAATACCAAAATGAGATATTCTTTATTCTTAAGAAAGATGAAATTTGGATGGAGGCAGTGGTTCCTAGAACTGTCTGGGTAACTGAAATGGGTTATGAGGCAGATGAGAACTTAATAGAAACATATGCTAAAGCCCTTCTTGAAGCTCCTAAAGAACCAACAGAAGAAGTATTTGGAAGTGCAGAAACTATTGAGAGCAAGGTTCAGTCACATAAACAAATAAAGAAAACAGAACAAACAATTAGAAAAGAAGCAAGACAGACAAAAGTGATTAAGGAAAACATATTAAATATGACTGGTATTAAGGAGAGTGACTTGGAAGGATTACAACTGGAAGCACATCTTTCACTGGTTGGTACCTCCTCTGATAGTGAAATACCGACAGAATTTAAGAGAGTAGAGAGGAAAAGGAAACCTTCACCAGTACCCGCTCCTACACCTAAAAGAACAAGAAGGAAACAACAGGCAATAAGGCCTCCGGTAAAGAAAATGACACCCAGGAGGAAAAAGGTAAAACAAGTTATCCCTCCACTTGATAATCTTCTAAATGAAATAACTGAAGATGGAAACTTGTCCAATGTCAACAAGTTGTATGATACTTTTACTACTGAAGAAAAGGAAAGTATAGAAAATAGTGTTATTCTACACCTAGACATTTACAAAAAAAAATTGATAGAAGTTGTAGATGATCTACCAAGTGATTTGTACAGAAGACTAGATGCAAAGAGATTAGAAATTGTGGAATTAGACAAGAAGATAAAGGTAGAAAAATTACTTGCAGTTCACCTAGTGAAATCAGCAGAAGAAATTGATGAACTAATAAGTGAGGCTAACAAGACTGTATTTTCTACTGGTCACCGACATGTAGCTTTAATGGGTGGTAGAATGAATGAAATATCTGAAGAAACAACAGACAAATGGGATATCTTCTTTGTGGAGAAAGAAAATCAAGAAGAACTTAAAAGACCAAAGACTTTCAAAGTCTACCAGAAGGATAAGGATAAAGGTAAAGGCAAAGTAGGTGGTCCTCTGAGCATAAAAGTAACTGACAATTTGCCCCCACCTTCTTCTGATACTCCACCGACATAGACTGTTGATACACCACCAGTAACAGATAATGTTGAGAGTATGGAGACAACACATGAAGACACCAATCCTGATTCAGAGGTATTGTATACTATGAATATTGATACTCAAGAGGTCAACATTATGGTTGATAAGGAAACCGCTGAGAAGAAATATGTGGCATCTGAGCCACTAGCTGAGGATACAGTTGGAAACATTGAGATTGGGATTGAAACACACACTAAACAATCAACTGATGTACACATTGAAAAATCTACTGAGTTAGAGCAACCAGCTACTAATAAATCTATTGAGATACCGGCAGTAGACAATTTAGAGGTACATATAGAGAAACCGACAGTAGCTGAGAAGCCCAAACCTTTGCTAGTTGAGACGCAAAAACAGACTAACCTACCAAAGGTCAACATAAGCAAAGAGATTACTCACATCGGCAGCATGGAGATTGTTAAGGCAGTTGGACAGTCATCTGGTTCCTCCTTAACGGAATTCAAACTGACAAATATAACAAAGGTATTATTGGATTCCATCAAGAAAATTACAGAGTGTAATGCACGAGCATACAAGGCAATTGATGACACCATTCCTTTATTGAAATTGATTGCACCCAAGTGCATTGTGGAAAATAAGGATTATTTGAAGCAGTTAGACACATTGTCTAAATACATAACCCCAAATCTTCTAACAGTTGATCAAATCAATGAAGAGACTTTCAGTGAGAGAATGAATAAAGAGAAAGAAAAATTATTTTAAGAGTCAATAAAGAAATACACGGAACACATTGATACCTTATCACTGGTACTAGGAAAAACAATAACGAAATTCAAGGAGTTGTATAGGGATACATGCAAAACTGATGTTTTGGCAATGGATATAGACAAGAAAATCAGTGAGGCATAGAAAGAAAAAAAATTTAATTGTTGATAATCTCATTGGTTCACCTGAACCATTATCGGTAATAGAGCAGGAAATAGGAAAACTTGAAGAAAAACTAGAGAAGTTGGAAAAGGAGAAGGAAAGAATAAAGTTCAAGGCTAAGGAACTGAAATGTAGACTTGGTCTAAAACTTGACATCCTCATCTCTTTGAGAAAAGAGATATCAGAGGTACTTGTTTTAGGAATTAAGACACCAGAAGAGAAAATGCACATAATCACTGGTACAATTCAAAGGATAGAAACAACATTGAAAGATAGTGAAAGGTTCACTGACAACTTAAATTTTGTATTGGCAGAACTTTTTCAAATTGTAACCAACCGGTTATAGGGTTCTAGCAATGGACTACACTCATTTGATGATTGACAACCTTTGTCATTGATGTCAAAGGGAGAGTAGTAGGAATGAGAAAAATAATGGACAGAAGAGATCATCTACTCAGGGGGAGCACACAATTTTGGTAAGATTTTTTCGACTTCAATTTTTGGATACAATTTTGGATTTTTCTCATGAGTGTTGCCATCAATTCCAAAGGGGAGATCTAGTAGGAATGAGAAAAATAATGGACAAAAGAGATCATCAACTCAAGGGGACCACATAGTTTCGGTAAGATTTTTTGGACTTCAATTTTTGGATACAATTTTGGATTTTTCTCACAAGTGTTGCCATCAATGCCAAAGGGGGAGATTGTTGGCATTCTACACTCTAGTGAGAAATGAAGGTGTTGTCATTGATGGCAACCTACTGGCAACTTAATAACAACCCTCTAGCAACCTTGTTGATCTTCAAGCACCAACACTGGTAGATAGTTTATTGGCAGCGGAAAAGATGATTATCGACACCCTAGCCAACAAGATTTTATTCTTATATTTTGTATTTAATTGTAATATCTTTTTGTAAGCCAACAAGGCGGATTGTAATAGGACTCATGTATAAGTATGAGGTCTTCTAGATCATTTGTAATGTGATTATAATTGTGATGCAGATATGGTCGGATTATTATAGAAGTAATATGCGAATTTTAGAATAAGGTCTATGGAAGTTATTGAGCTTAAACCGGTATTGAACCTAGCATAGCAGATGCTAAACCAAAGCAGTACATGATATTGGTTTACATAATCCATTTTTGTAAGTCAGTGAGACTTCCATTGTGTTATTAGGCAGTGAGCTTTAGGCAGTTGGCCTTCCTGCATGTGCAGGCCCCTATTGTAAGTAGTATTCATTTATTGGTCAGTAAGTGAATATTGTGAGTCACAAATCCCACCGAGGTTTTTCCCACACCAGGTTTCCTCATTAAAAATATTGTGTTATGGTGTGATTTCTATGTTGTGGTTATTGTTCTTATTTACTGCATTAATTCTGGTTTACCGGTACACTGTTTTGGAATGTAATTTGTTTAATAAGTTAAGAAAATCCATAAATTGGCAAGATATTGATTCACCCCCACCCCTCTCAGTATCTTTGGGAATCCTAACAATATCCACTAGCCATAGTGAAAATGCCCTTAGGGTTCGGGGACCAAGAAAGTCTATCCCTACCCTTAAGGGATCTACAGTGTCTACTTGCCAAAATGCCATATAGCTTAGCACACTCTTCAGTCATACTAGCAATCAACCATTCATTAGGAGCCTTCCACTGCTCCAACTTCAAATGCCCACACCTATAAACAGCCTTAAAGTCACTCACCCTAGACCACCCTACCTCCAGGAACCTCTGGTAAAGGTTCCCAAGGTTGGGAAACTGATCAAGGATGGTGGGATATCCATCCCAAGAGTCAAACTAGAAAAAGTACCTCTTCCCCCTCTTACATATCCAAAAAAGTCCTTCCTTTATAAGAGAAGCCCCTTTCTTAAGAGTACTCCAAATCAAAGAACCTTTCCCTCAAAATGGATATCTTGGTATTTTCTCCTTCAGGATCCTATGCATATATTTGTAGGCCAAAATCCTAGCCCAGCCTCAATCATGTTCAACACACCACCTATAGTACAATTTAGCTGCCAAAGCCTCCCTAAATAAAACAGACTTCCTTAAGCCAAGCCCACCCAACTGCTTCAAGCTACACACCAAGTCCCAATTGACAAGACACCATTTGTAGGAGGATAGGTTGTTTGCCCATAAGAATTGACTTGCCAGAGAATCCAATCCCTTCAAGAACCACTTATGGGCCACTTGGATCATACACCGATAAATCAGAAGAGCCTAAACCACTGAATGGATCAGTTGAAAAATTCCCACCAAAGGATAACCATCTGTGTGTCCAATGTTCAACCTTCATGAAAAATTTGTTCAAGATACCCTACCACGAATTCTTGAGTGGGTTACCAGTAGAGATAGGAATACCCAAGTAAGTCAAGGGAAGAGAACCAACTTGGAATATTGGGATATGAGCAATCCTCCTTTGAATATTTCCAAGTGTGTTGACGAAGAGAATGAAAGATTTATCCTCATTGATAAAATGGCCCGAAGCGACAAGATAAACATCCAAAACTTTACATAGATTCGAAGCTTCTCTAATCCGAGCTAGTCCCATCAAGGTCGTGTCATCAACAAATTGTAAATGGGACTGAGGATGCAAGTCATTTCCCCAATTCCAACCTTGAATAATACCCAGACCCACATTATGCTTAATCAACCTCCCCAGACCCTCATCCAAAAGAATGAATAAGTATAGGGATAGGGGTCCCCCTAGCGAAGACCCCTAGAAGCACCAAACAACTCAATATGATCTCCATTGATTAGCACAAAGAAGGAGGTAGACATAACACAACTCATAACCCATTGAACCCATTCATCAGCAAAGCCAAAGGCCCTAAGGATCTTCTGGAAAAAGGACCAACGGACTCTATCATAAGCCTTAGCCATATCCAACTTAATAAACATAGCTTTTTCCTTGGAAGCTGCCATAGAATGAATGGTCTCAGTAGCAATGACCACACCATCCAGGATTTGGAAACCTTCTACAAACCCACTCTGCTCCTCCGAGATGACATTCCCAACCCAGTTCTTCAACCTCTCCGCTATCAACTTAGAAATGATCTTATAGATCACATTACAGAGAGAGATAGGGCAGAACTGGCCTAACCGGTCAGCCCCATCACACTTGGGGATTAGTGAAATGAAAGTCGCATTCAAAGCATGAAGAATCTTCTTATTCCTTTAAGACTCTTGGACCACCTCCAATAAGTCCAATTTGATAATATCCCATAAATCTTGAAAGAAATCAACTAGGAACCCATCCGGACAAGGGGCTTTTCCTTTCCTCATGATAAAAACAATCCTCTCAAGTTCTTCTAGCAAAATAGGACCCATAAGCTTCTCATTCATCTCCCTAGTAACTAGAGAAGGAATACAAGAAAGAAATTGATTCTCCTCTTCCGATTCCCCCTGAGTATCCTCGCTAAAGAGGGACCAAAAATAATATAAAGACTCCCTAGAGATCTCCTGCAAGGATAAACACTGCTCACCTCTATCATTAACTAGAATAGGATTAGAATTGCCATGTCTTCTTATTTTCACTGAATTGAAGAAGAATGCAGTATTCTTATCCCCCACTTGAAGCCAATCAATATGAGCTCTTTGTTTCCAATAGATTTCCTCCCTAAGCTCCCATTCCTCTAAATCCTTGACTGCCCTATCTTCCTCCCTAAGAAAGGCTTTAGACAAACCATGCTCTCTTATTTCCCTGGTAATGTCATTCAACACTATTTGAGAAGATTTCTTAGCATGAAAAATATTCCCGAAACACTGGCGATTCCACCATTTAAGCTGAAACTTAACAAATTGCAGCTGCTTGGCAAAAGTGTACATAGCAGTGCCAAAGGCTGGCCTCCCTTTCCTCCACCACTCCGCAACATGATCCTACAAAGAAGGATCTCACAACCACATAAGATGGAATTTAAATGAAGGAGTGCGAGTGACCCGAGTAGAAGAAGACACCAACTTTATCGGCCAGTGGTCTGACCCTCTCCAGTCAAGAATCTCCAAACATGTGGACCACCCCCCACCAACCCAAAAAAATAGAAACCAGAAAGCAATCCAATACTCCCCTACCCTCTTGTTGTTCCAAGTGAACAAACCATTACTGGGCTTAATGTCAATAAGATGCAATGAAGATGTACTATCCCAGAGAAGGAAAGAAGAAGGTTTCAAATGCATAACCACGCCCTTCTTCTCACACAACTCTAAAATGGCATTGAAATCTCCCGCCATAATCCAAGGATGAAAAGGGAACAACCCTCACATAAAAGAAATGTGAGACCATAAATTATGCTTACCTTGAAGATCAGTGGGGGCATAAATGTTAGTAAACAATATATATTCCCCAGTCTCAAGACTAGAGACAACCCTAGACAAAGAAGATCTGGAAGCAACCCACCAAATAGGATGAATCCTCAAGGGGTTCCAAAGGTAGGCCACCCCTCCAGAGGAGCCAACTACCCCAAGACACTAACACTCACCTCACCCCCAAAGCTTTGGCACCACACCTATCATACTTTCCACAAAATTTTTAGTTTCCTGCAAGAATAGAACATCAGGTGAAGGACTTCTAATCAATTCTCGAACAACTTTTTGTTTAGGGCCATCATTCAAGCCCCTCACATTCCATGATCTAGCACAATCATTTTGGAGGATTGGGAAAGTGAGAATCCAGAGTCTTTACTGACCCTGACTCAACCAAATTCTCCCCCATCAATTTGATCTTATCCAAATCCTTCTTTCTACCAACCTTCGAATTCTTCTCCGAAGCTCCTTTCTTAATGTCTTTCTGATGAAGACCCAGGTGTATGGAGGTCTTATTACTTTTGACCCCAGCAGGTTCCAATTTCTGAGCTGTCGGAGAACCCTCCCTCCAAGCCAATTTCACTTCCGCACCCAAAGTGGGTCCCAACTTTACCACTACTAGCTGATCCATCTCCATTTGTTGGCTTCCAACCACTTGCAAAGCTTGGGTAGAGTCCCAGATCACACTTTCCAGAACCACCCCTGATGCACCTTGATCCAAAGGGATTAACCCCAGATACACTTCTTGTTGGCTAAGGTCATCCAAGGCTTCAAATATGTTAAAGGTATCCTCCTCCTATCTCTCCTGCAAGGACCTCTTTTGTCCTTGATTCTTGTTCTTTGTCTTAACTGAGACAAAACCATCAACACCCATTACCTTCTCCGACACAACAACTTTTCCTTTATCAGCCCCATCTAGGTTATGGGTCGGGTGCTAAGGTTGGCACACCATCAGTTTATACCTAGGAGACTTGCACTATAAATGACCATACTCATGACACAGATGACACCACAATGGTAAAGTCTCATAATCCAACTGCTGAACCCAAGAATAAGAGCCTACACACATATCTATAGCATCTGGAAAAGGTTTGCTAAGATCAATTTCAACATAGATACGAGAAAAATTCATTACCTTTCTCCCCAGGGTTTGCATTGAAGATCCCACTAGCTTCCCAAGCAATGAAGCGAGCATCCATAACACACCCTCCTGACAGCATTCCATTGGAAAACCCGGTAAACGAACCCACACTAGAACCCTATTTGGGAGCTCCTTCAAAGGGTTAAACCTCGCATGCCAAGGTTTGATGAACGACCCCACCTGGTTGTAATAATATGGGCCTCCTTCAAAAACCCTATTGTGATCCTCCATATAGTTGAAAGTAACCATGAAATAGTTGTTTGCCAACAACATAATCTCCATTTCCCCTTCTGGTGCCCAAGTCCTCTGTGCCCAATTTTCCAAAAAACTGCAGAGAAACCCTCATCCCCAAAAAATTGCAATATAGCGAGTGTTTTGAAAATTATTCAATATCTTTAGCTATCATCTCTGGAGGAATAACCAACCTTAGCCTCTCACTGCATCTCTCCAGACAACCATTAATCTTCGTAATTTGAGAGCCACCAACACTACTAGACCTCGAATCTAAGGCAAAAAGATTATTATGAAAATTCTTAATAATTTGGGATGGGGATTTTGAACCCACCACAACACAAAAATCCATGACAGGAGGTGCCTTCGAGGCCTCTCCACCAATACTCAACATGGACCTCACAAAAAAACCCACACCCCAAAGGGGACAAGCAAGGAATCACGGCAACCAAGAACCCACCCCTCCCAAGCACCACCAAAAGGCAGAGTTGACCGCAGCTCCCTGCCCCACTGGCTATCCATGGGCCTGCAGGGAACCTTGAACCCCAGCTACACACAGCACAACCCCCCTCCTGCAGACCACCGCTCAACCACTAGCACCCGACACCCCAACTCCTCCCCTCCTTGTACTAACCTCCACTGCCTTCCCCCCGACGGACTAGTAGGAAATGATCACCCAGGAGCTAGGGCATCAGTGCCCTATCTCAACACCCTGCAGACTCCCTCGTGCATGACACCATCCTTAAATTCTCATCTCAATTTCTTATCTTTTTCAAAACCCTAATAGGGCCCTATTTCAACATTCAAACCTTAATTTTGCCTATCTAGAGATCATAAAATCAATCAATTTTTTGGGGTCATCTCTCAAATAATCCTAACTTTCATTCCTAAAAATTTTCGAAAAAGTTGGGAGGACCGGGTGCAACTTCAACCGGTCCTTGGCCTTTTTCTCGAAATTGTGGGAGACTGTTATGACTAGAAAATTGGCTGATTTTGTCGAATTTTAATCCCTCTAAAATTAAAAAACACTTCCAAATTTCAACATTGCAACTTTTAAGGAAACATTTAAAATTAAGTGGTTAATTATAATCTGCCCTAATTTTAAGATCTTAATTTTGTCAATTTTAAATTTAAAATTAAGTGGTATCCCATAGGCCCTGATTTTAAAAATTTAATCTCTTTTGAATAATTTTAAATTTTAAATTAAGAGGTTATTTTTTTTACATAATCCTAATTTTAAATTTCAATTTCCTAGGAGGTTGCATTATTATTCTTTCAATCAATTTTTTCATTTAATTGAATAATTATTTTTCCTAGAATTTTGAATCATTTAGTTATTTTGCAAGTTTCAAATTTCACAATTTCAAATTCAAATTATATTTGCCCTTCTTTATTCAATTTTTTATGTATGTATGGGGTGAACATTATTATGGTTAAATGACATATGAGTTTCTTGTTTGATCATAAGTGCATATGGAGTTCTTATCTTATTTTGCTAATTCAATTTCAAGTTCCATTAAATATGTTCATGATGTTCCCTTTCATGCATATTATGATAATTTAGTTCTCCCTTTCATTCATACCTATGATTTACCCTCTCCCAAAATTGATCTCATTAATGAGGACACATTGGTGCAAAAAGGGAATATGGACACTTCTTTCAAAGATCTCCCTCCTAAAGATGAATCTTTGGATAATGGTTTTCTTTCATCTCCTAAAAAGTACCTCCCTCATTAGGATTATTTGGTGCAAGAGGATGATATTATGGCTACTTAGCCTAGTGATACCATAACTTCTTTTCACAATCTTCCCTCTAAAGATGAAGCATTAATTACATATGATAGTCCTTTTCCTAATGAGTGTCTTGAACATAAAGATACCTTAGAACAAGGGGATGATATTATTTCTCATCATAATTCTCTCTCTCCCAAAAATCAAGAGCCTAACAAAAATCAAATCAATTCCATTCATGTTCCTAGGAAACCAAAAATTATTCCTAATTATCATGCTATGCCTTACACATATACTAATGAGGTAGTTGATGAAAACACAAGTGAAGCATCATATGCTTTCTTAGTTCCTACAATCCTCTCTTCAATTCACTCAAATGCACCATCTTCTACCAAAGAAGTTCCTAAAGAAAAACTCTTAGAGGATGATTGGGGGTCATTATATTTTACTCCTACCTTTTCTAGAAAGTCTAAGATGCCTGAATTTCATATTCCAAATTTTTCTCTTAACAAAAAATCTTGAAATTGATTGGGCCTCTTTAAATTTCAATCCAATTCCCCCTAAGAGTGAACCCTCTTTTGCACATACACATGGATGTAATGGACAAATTCTTGAATGTGAGCGACAAAGTCATGAGAATCACACTTTCCTTTGTCAACATCTTCTCCATTATCTTGTAAATCCACACCTTCTCATTCTAATTTTGAGTTACAACAAGAAAATGTTTTGACCAATCTTCTAAATTCCAAATTAATATCTCCTATTTGTCCTAAACGAAGAAGAAAACATAAACAACATACTCAAAATTATTCTTTTTGTAAATATCATCAAATCCATGGCCATTCTACTAATGAGTGTCAAGCTTTGAAAACACAAATACAACATTACATTGATTTAGGCAATGTTAAAAATAACATTTGGCAATGAATGACATATTCATCATGATCATTTAAAATAACATTTCAAGTTCCTATTATGTTTCTCCTCACTTTGTGACATAGTTAGCCTACCTATTGGGGGCTCCTTGTCACTCATGGTGGTACAATTTCAGGTGCAATAAAACTTAGTGAGAAACATAATAGTCTATTTATTCTTGCCTCTATGCTTGGGGGAAAGAATATTCCTTTTCCTTTTTCTAAGGTTTTACTATTTTCTTTATGGAGTACATTATTCATAAACTTGATGTCCTTTCTTGCATGGAGTTTTCCTTCATGCGAGCACATGTCTGCTCCATAGGCGAGATCTTCTCCTTGCTTGAAACTGTACATCTATTATGAACAATCTCTCCTCAGAGAAATTTTGTGAATCTTCTCCTTTCTCTCTCTTTGCAAACTACTCTTCTATTGTGTTATTCATAACTTCATGTCCTTTGTTGAATGGAGTTATCCTTCATGCGATCACATGTTTGTTCCTTGGTTAGGATGTATTCCTTGTTTGAAATGGTACATCTCTTATGAGTAGTCTCTCTCTAGAAGTTGTGTAATTCTTCTCATTGTCCTACACTTGGGGGCCAATGATATCTCTCCCTCTCTCTTTCTCTAAGGATCCACTCTTTCCTATGTTGTGGATGGTGTGAGTTTTATTACTTGATGTCATTCCTTGTATGGAATTGTTGTTGTTCACTCAAGGGTTCTCTCTTATACAAGAGGTGTAAGTCCTTGACTACAATCTCTTTAATACTTGGTAATGTACATCTAAAATAAATTCACTCATCCTTATTGGGATAAAAAGTGAGTCATCCTTCATCAAGAATCCCTTTCACCTAGCAATAGGAGGAAGGATTGAATTCTTGTTCTCTTCCACGCTTCATTCTAGAAGATGTTATATTTATCTAAGACAACTCCTCTTGGAGGTAGATATCTTTTGAGAAAATATTTCTTCTCCTCCAAGGATCTCCTTTACACTTATAGCAAGATATCTCTTTTTCAACTAGCTTATCCTTGCTTGAAGAGTATTCCCTCTCTTTCTTGGATTTATGAAATTGTTGCATGATGGATATCTTCTTGGTGTAGAAGTAAGGTATCCTTATTCTACTTGTCTTAAGATATCAACATTAAACTACCTTGACATCTTAAGGGGGGGCACCCACACTGCTCCTTTTGTATTATATTGCTCTCATGCATTGTGTCCCTTATATAGTGAGTCATTGTCAAAACAAGATGTTGCCACTTTTCCCTTATATAGTGACTCATTCTCAGAATGAGATGTCACCACTTTTACCCTATACAGTGGGTCATTCTCAGAACATGATGTCACCACTTTTCTCTTATACAGTGGGCCATTCTCAGAACGAGATGTCGTCAATTTTCCCTTATACAGTGCATCATTTGTTGGAATTGTGTTGTCATTGATGTCAATCGGTATAGGATGACTACCAGTAGAAGAGATGTCCATGCAACACTATCATGCATGAGTACAAGATGAGACATCTTTGATATCACCTTGTGTTGTAGAACATAGGTAAGGAAGAGAATGTCATTCAGAGGAATGATCACTAGAGTCACCGGTACAAAAGTTAGTGTCTGACTTGTGTGGATGAAATGGTAAGGTTACCAATACAATTTATTATCGGTAAGGAGAGTATGTGAACTGGTAAGTGAAGTGTTGACAATGAGTAGGATGCTTGGATGTTGTTTGTGATGAAGAGGTGGAATGTTACCTAAATCACAACAACACTGGAGGAGAAGAATGAACAGGTCACCGGTATGCGGTGCGGTTGCAAAACAACAGGACTCCCACTGGATAAGAGATGCAGTCACCATGTGAAGTGATGACTGACAATGAATGTGCCTACACCGAATCACATGTGCCTGGTTGAAGATATGTTGCACAAACAGGGAAGCCATATGAGTGCATTACAGGATGTAGATGACAAGGAATCACTACCACTAGTAAGTGGAGCTTATCTCCTATTATGCATAATGTGCATTAGATTTTTGTGAGTTAAGGAAGAAGAGGTAAAGGAAAGTGTTTGAAGGCTCACTCCAGATCTATCGGTAAAACAAAGGAATGCCTCAAGTGCATGAAATCAAGGTTTTGCACTGGATCGACAGAGAAGGCATGTTGGGATGCTAGTGCAGATGAAGAGTGATGGGTTTGTCACTTTGACAAACTAGTTGAGATATGGTCTGAGCCGATCAGAGAGAAGGAAAGGCTGAGCCGATTTAGATAGAGGAAAATGATCCGATTGAAGATGGAGTCTGTTGAAGGTTGATGGCATGGTGTCATCACAAGTGGTATGTAATTCCACTAGTAATATGGACAAGGTGCAGATGCATAATACTTCCCACACTTGATGAGAATGAGCATGCTATGGATAGACATGTCTGGTGATCGGTTAAAGTGTTCCACTGACAGTTCAGAAAAGAGAAGACATGAAGGTTAACTAGTAGAATGTGAGATATTAGCAAGGTTAGTAAACCAGCAAAAAAGAAGAACTTGTTGAGTGGTTGGTCGATGATCATGTTCATACCCACACAAATGTTCTAGCAAAGGTGGAGGTCGATGTGGATGCCACATAGAGATGAAGTGGCAAGCTTGCAGAGGTCGGTGAAGTGTCGTGTAGGAATAGGTGTTTCTATAGGTGTGCATTTAATTTGGATCCCATGATTTGTGGATCGGATCAGAGGAGTGCGGCTCAAGAAAGAATGAATGACAGAGAAAAATTAGGGAGTTGTTGGCACTTGAATCAAAGCAATAAAATCAGATTGTGAGAAGACCTCGAGAAGGAAATAGTAAAAATATTAATGGCATTTTGATAGATGCAAGTCGAGATATAGAGTCGTGGTTGTTAAGTTTAGAAAAAGTGTATTGGAAGGCATGTGAATGGCGATGATGTGCAAACAACTTCCTTGGAGATCAGATCAGATAAGATCTAATTGGATTTGGTTTGCCTCGAGGTTGATGAGGAAACCCTAACCACTTGAGATTTGAATTGGCTTGTGGTAGGAAGACTGGGATATAAATATGCAAGCCAAAGATATTGTTAAGTGTTGTTGGATGGGAGAAGATAGAGTTGTTGTGAAGTGATTGAGTGTTGCATGAAAGAGTTAGATTAGTTAGAGTGAAAACAACAGAATATAATAGTGACTGAGTGATTAAAGGTTAAACTAGTGTTTAACAAAGGGTTTAACTAGTATGGTTTGAGCAACCGGTAAAATAGCTAGATTGCATCAGAGAAGATAACCGATAGGTGGTTGTACTGGCAGAAAGACAACAAAGGGTGTTGAAGTGCAGAATAGTAAAGGAGAGATCCAAAAAAGTAGATGCAGAGAAAGGTAACCGGTAGAGTGTAAACTGGTAAAGAAATAGTAGAGAGAGGTGAACCAGCATAGCAGAGAAGGTGTTTCACTGGCAGAGTGAAGTATATGAAATGGTTACAAGATTCACTTGTAATAGTATGACTAATTTTCTATTTGATGGTATCATTGTGATCAATGAGTTGTAGCTCGGTGCAAGGGTTGTAGCCCATAAACAAGTTAGGGGTTGTTGCTCCTTGGGTTGGTGCCCTAAATAAGGGGTTGTAGCTCCTTTGGGTTGTAACCCATAAATCAGTTAGGGGTTGGTGATCCTTGGGTTGGTGCCCTAAATATTGTAATCAGAGATTCATTTTGATGCTAGATTGGAGCAGTAGACTTTAGCAGCATTTCTCACCAAGGTTTTTCCCATCTTGGGTTTTCCTCATACATACCTATGTTATTTGATGTCCCTTTGTGTGTTTTTGCATTTTTGTTTAGTCTCCTCACTAACTGGTAAGTCTGCATTTAGTTAGATCTGTTAATTGGTATACTCTCATAAGGATAGTTAAAGGGAATAGTTTGAGAACCACTTATTCACCCCCCCCCCTCTCAGTGGTGCATTGTGTCTAACAATTAGTATCAAAGCCTAGGTTCCTTGTTTATCAAGCTTTCTCTCGCTTGGGTAGATTCTAGCTTAAGGACACAATGGTCTGTTTAGTGCCAATCTTTGCTCTAGTTTTTGATGGTTCAAACTATTCTATTTGGAGTCATAGAATGGAAGTCTACTTGTCCTCTCTAGGGTTTAATGTATAGATGTCAGTTGTTAATGGTCTCCCTAGGAATGTTTATCCTCCCACTAGCTCTAAAGAAGAAAGAAGATGCAAGTGCAACGATGAAGCCATGAAGGCTATTTTCACTGGACTCATCGGTGATGTTCCCTCATAGGTGGATAAGTGCATATTGGCAAAGAGTCTATGGGATAGATTGAAGAAGCTCTATGGAAATGAGCCCACTACTACAAAAATTGCTTGTGATGATATGTTGAGAAATGCATCTCATTTATCTGCAGATGATGAAGGCAGAGTTGTTAGTAGCCGCAACAATGATGAAGAAGGAACTCACCTCTTCATGGCACAAGAATATGAAGATGAGGAGCACACATCTGAAAGTGATAAGGCAAATAGATCCCACCAGCAAGATGTGTTTGGTAGTGATAGTGAAGGTGAAGAAGAAGATGAAGCAGAAGTTGATCTTGAAGGAGAACTTGTAAATGCTTTTGAGGAGCTCAGTAGAGTAAGAAATGAATACAAGTTATTCAAGAATGTTGTAGTTGTGGAGCAAAACTGATTGATCAAATCCCTTGAAGAATCTAAGAAATGTTTCTCAAAGTTGAAGAGTCAACAAGAAGACACCAAGGAGTGTCAGTGTAATGATCTAGCATCTAAGATAGAATTTAAAGATAAAGAATATCTACATCTTGTTGGATAAATGGAGATTCTCCGAAATGACCTTGAGAAATGTCAGGATGAGCTCAAGGTGAGAATATGGTTTGATGGCAATAGTGATGCCTTGGAAAAAATGTTGAAAAATAAAAAGCATGCCAAGGACACTGAAGGATTAGGAAGTGGTGCTAGTGAATGCTCCACTAGCAAGAATGTCCCCCACAATGACATTATGTTTATCTCCTCAAATGGAGAAAACAAGGGAAATAACTTCACGTCAGAAATACTCCCTGGAAGAAGGTTGACCTAACCACAACTAGTGCATACTTGCAGACAAGAATGAAGACCAATGCTACAAGAAGGAGGAACAATGTTGATCCCAAAGGTAAAGAGAATATGGGAGAAGACAACTTCACCAGAAGAAGGAAAATGAGAAGACAACAAAGAACATCTCCTACCAGCACAAGACAAGGAAATGTTACTGCCCACAAGATAAAGCAAGTGTGGGAAAAGAAGAGATCAGATGAAAGACCTGTAGAGCATGGACAATCTAGGATCCATCCCTGGAGAAGTAGAAATGGAGTTACCAGAATGGCAAGATCTCCCCATGCATGGCAGAATAAGTATGTAAGTTATAAACCATCCTTCTTCGGTTATTGCTTTGCATGCAATGGTCATGACCCTAGGGTAGAAGAATGTAGAAATAGATCTAGAAAGAATAATCTAGGATCTCATAGAAATCATGCATATGAGCTAAATGTATATAGGAGTAGATACATGCATATCCCCTCTTTTGGTTATGCAAATATTATTTGTTATAACTGCAATGGAATTGGCCATAGAGAGTTTGAATGCAGGAAGAGGAAAATGCAGTCACATGGAAGTCAGTATAGCAACTATGCTCTGTAGAGAAAAGGATATAGAGCATATGAAATTCAGAAGATTGCATGGAACCAAAGGAGAAATGTTCCTGCAGGAGCAAGAGGTCCACCAGTTTCGGTTGCCAGTCACAACAACATGACCAAAAGAAGATGGTCAAACCGGTATGTCAAGAGATTACCCAATCATGAAGTTGGGATGGATGTTGTGTGATAATATATCACTAATTATGGTTGTGATGTGGAATCCGGAAATAAAAGGACCCATCAGCAGAAGGTGGTAAGACCTACTCCTAAGACTGAAAATGGGAAGAAGAATCTGACAAAGTAGGTGTGGAGGAAGAAGACCATGGACTGGCATTGTGCATTCAATACATAGGTGATATCTCCTAAGGCCTAAAGGAGATGTAGGATCTTAGGGGGAGTAGTATATTGAACTAGATCATTCACCCCCTAAGTGAAGAAGGACACTTGGAAGAACAAGTTGCTGCCGGTATGAAGGAAGAAAATGAGATGATACGAGTGTGTAGAGTCTAACTTAGCTACACACCTATAGATCAGTGCTAGATCACTACTGCTATGTCAATGTATGACAAGATAACAATTGGAATCAAATACAAGGTGACACAAAATGTCAGGAGTCACAGGATGGTGCTCTAGTAGTGATAATGGACCAATACAGGAAACTGGTATGTGTAGGATGTTATCGACATGAATGTTATCATATACTTGTAGGTTATGTAAGACAATGAGGTTGGAGATCATTGCAATAGCCCCTATATCATGGAATGTGAAGTCATGTCTCAGGTGGTAATGGAAATTACCTGAATGATATATGTTGGTTCGGTTGTTGATCATGCAGGCTTGCATGTTTTGGGCTAACCAGTTTGATTTATGACTTGATAATGACATTGTATGGCATTGTGTACATCCACGATCATGTCACAGGCTATGGTGGATATGATGGAGCTAAAGATCATCAGATGATAACATATGCATAGCTCAACCGGTATATGGAGATGATTGGTGCCCCAGTATTGGACCTGACTAGAGATTTGGACCTAAGATGTATGACTCAGGGGTAGTTCAAGTGCTTATAATATTGAGCCAACATGCTTGAACTTGTAAGGTTACTGACTACCCAAACTGCAGATGTTGGAAACTGCAGTAGGAACACCCAAGAGAATTTCATGGTTAAGGGTATCTACTTGTCATTTAGTTGGTTGTATCTATAGTACAATCACATTTGATTCTAAAGAATTTTTGGGATCAAATGGGAGGTGATGCAGTTTGACCGATAGGTAAGTAGTATTCACTGACACATCTTTCTGCAATTGAGTGCTTTAACAAACAGTATCATCTTTGCATACTCAATTCGTGTCAATTGATGGAATGAGTCCTCCACCTCAAGTGTTGTGACTTGAGAAGATGTAACAATTTGTAACAATTGGTATCAAAGGAGGAGATACATCTGGTAAAGAAAAAGGGGAGAGAATTTTTTAAGTGACTGGTAAATACAAGGAGAAATGATATCCTAACAGTGCCCTTTGCCATTGTTGTCAAAGGGGGAGAAAGATTCTATAGTATACCGCATACTACATGAGTGATAATCCATTGGATCATACAAAGGGGGAGAGAGACTATGTAGTATGTTGGATACTACATGAGTTGACATCAATGCCAAAGGGAGAGATTGTCAACGTTGTATTGTCATTGATGTCAACCGTATAGGATGACTACTGGTAGAAGACATGTTCGTGCGACATTGTCATGCAGGAGTACAAGATGAGACATCTTTGATATCACCTTGTGTTGCAGAACATAGGTAAGGAAGAGAATGTCATTCAGACTGGATTCATCGGTACACAAGTTAGTGCTTGACTTGTGTGGATGAAATGGTAAGGTTACCGGCACAGTGTATCATCAGTAAGGAGAGTATGTCAACTGGTAAGTGAAGTGTTGACAATGAGCGGGATGCTTGTATGTTGTTGTGATGAAGAGGTAGAATGTTACCTAAATCACATCAACACCGGAGGAGAACAAATATTAATGGCATTTTGGCAGATGCAGGTCAAGATACAGGGTCGTGGTTGTTAAGTTTAGAAAATGTGTATTGGAAGGTGCATTAATGGTGGTGATGTGCAAACAGCTATCTTGGAGATCAGATCGGATAAGATCTTATTGGATTTTTTTTGCCTCGAGGTTGATGAGGAAACCCTAACTGCTTGAGATTTAAATTGGCTTTTGGCGGGAAGACTAGGCTATAAATATGCAAGCCAAAGATATTGTTAAGTGTTGTTGGATGGGAGAAGATAGAGCTGCTGCAAAGTGATTGAGTGTTGCATGAAAGAGTTAGATCGCTCAGAGTGAAAACAATAGAAGATAGTAGTGACTAAGTGAGTAAAGGTTAAATTGGTGTTTAACTAGTATGGTTTGAGCAACCGGTAAAGCAGCTAGATTGCATCATAGAAGATAATCGGTAGGTGGTTGTACCAATAGGAAGACAACATATGGTGCTGAAGTGCAGAATAGTGAAGGATAGATCCAAAAAAGCAGATGCAGAGCAAGGTAACTGATAGAGTGTAAACAGGTAAAGTAGCAACAGAGAGAGGTGAACCAATGTAGCAGAGAAAGTGTCTCACTAGTAGAGTGAAGTATATGAAATGGTTAGAAAATTCACTTGTAACAGTATGACTAATTTTGTATTTGATGCTATCATTGTGATCACTGAGTTGTAGCTCAGTGTAGGGGTTGAAGCTCCTTTGGGTTGTAGCCCATAAATAAGTTAGGGATTGGTGCTCCTTGGGTTGGTGCCCTAAATCAGGGGTTGTAGCTCCTTTGAGTTGTAACTCATAAATTAGTTAGGGGTTGGTGCCCTAAATTAGGGGTTGGTGCTGCTTGGGTTGGTGCCCTAAATATTGTAATCAGAGATTCATTGTGAGGTTGGATTGGAGCAGTAGACTCTAGCAGCATTTGCAATTACTTTCTTTCAAGGTTGATTCCTCAACCGGGGTTTAACTAAGGAAAATACCTATCCACAACCCTTCTTCCCTTCTTTTTTGTGTGTAGGTTGTAGGTGCGCAACTGTAATTGCAGATTTAGGCTTCATTTTTCAGAGACAAAAAAACCCTTTTCGACTCGCGGATTTTTCGAAGGACTGGGTGCAACTTCAACTCAAACTCGATGACTTTTATCCAAATTTATAGGGCAGCTCCAGTCTAAATACAGATCCAAAGTTACAACGCGATCCTAAATCAGTAGCTCCTTATTTCACCCATTTTGTCTTCATTTTCTGCATAGTCAACAAGTCAACTCTTCTACTTACAAAAGGGTAAATTGCATTGCACCCTTGCAATTCACTTAGTATTCAGATCCTTATTCACTCTAGGATTTGGATCTAGTGAATTCAACCCCTCTTTTGAATGTAAAGTATCTCCAAAGTGAAAATCATCCTAGTGATTTCCTATCTCTCTCCTAGTTGGGGAATCACTAGGGTTCAATTTTCCACTTTATAGGATTGAACAACTAGTCATCCTCAAAGCTATCCAATAAAATATCTCAATCCTATGTTTAAGTGGCTCTAAAAGAACAAAAGTTACTATCAATGAAAGCATGTTTATTGTTCCAAAATGCTCAAGCCAATTACAATAAAGAGTTATTTCTAAAGCAAATAAAACCATGTCAATTCTCAAGAACAACATTCCCTTTCAAATTATTATGTATTAATGAAGTAATGCAATAATAGTATGAATGAACAGTATCTATTCTCAATTCAATATAAGAATAGTCCCATTTATGAGTTCAAACTGTAAGAATTGCTCTTCGAGTTACTAGGTTTTTTGACTACTACATGAACTTGAACTTGAACTTGTCTACATCTGCTTCATACCTCTATCTTATAACTCTATTTCATTGTTGAATTATCTTAAAATATTATCTTCAAATTGCATACTTGGCAATATGACTAGTGAATTGAGATTAGGAGGTTAGTCAAACATAACCAATTGGTAAATTGAGTGTCATCTATTGTTAAGGTCTTACAGTAAAGTGTGGTCCTCTATTAGTGTCGATCATACTTTCTCAAGTGTTGTTGATACTACTTTTAATAGCCACAAGCCTTAAAACTTCTTAAGACTCTACTTTTACATATTTACCAGGATTATTTGCTAGTCCTATAGCATCTCTGGTAGAAATGGCTAGGATAGCAGAACAAGACATAATGTTGAAATAGTCATTAGCTTCTCCATAAGTTGGACTACATGCATCACCCCATCTCCCATGTAGAAGTTATTCCCAATTGATGGTCTGAGTAATGTACCTCATTAGTCGATCGGCCCAAATATGGGATACATTATCTTCAGTCCATAGAATATTAGTTGTTAGCCTCCATGACAATGACATATAAATCTTGGTGATGTTAATCAAACCAAGATTCAAAATGATAGCCAATGTTGACTCGATCACGTTGACAGTCTAAAAATTCAATGTCTTAATTTCATGCTCTCTAGAATCTTCTTACACATTGCCTAGATGAATACCATACTCTTATAGCCTCATCATTCTCTTTGATGGATTTCAATGCATCGGTGATCTTCAAAGGAATCTTTTTTGCAAAATCCAGTCATACGTAAAAAACCCTTGTAGCTATTTATAGGCATGATACTAGGAATGATGGGTTACTTGATGCTAATTTCTCAACAATCATTCACAAACTTTGGGAAGATGCCCGTGTCATAAAATAACCATGTAATTATTAAATTTGCACCTGCATCAACCTTTGATTTCAAGTAAGCCAAATCATTTTTATAATCTTTTTCAGTAGCTCCCTCTTCACTCACAATCATATCATGATGAGCCTCTGGATAGGCAACAACTATAACTCCAAATTAGTCACCATACTTTAATCTAATGTGTTTAACTAGATCAAGAGAAGGGGCAAATCCACCTTTAACTTGAACAAAATTGTTTTGTCCATGTAGAGGGTCTCCACAAAGAGCTAATACATTCTAAAAGCCATTTTATTTGATCTTCTCCAAGGCATGAGCAATTTTCTCCACAAGCATGTTTGTGCAAGTTAAATGCATCATGGATTCTACACAAATCATGTTCTGCATCTTGTTAGCAATGTAAGAGTGAGATCCATGGTGGATCCTCCAACACCACATGTAATGTCACATAATTTAGGCTGATGCTCCACAATTCTCTCGAATAGATTGCCAATACATTCCTTTGTTCTTGGAGATAAAAAAACTCAAAAGAAAATATTACCTTGCTCCCCTTCTCTACATTTTGCAACTTCTCAATTTCCTTCATTTTTCCACCCCAATTTTGAAAAATACACACTTGCTGAAAGGAAGAAAATGGGTCTACTACCAACACAAAACAACAAAACAGAACGCACGACACTCTACTGATCATTGGAAAGGCACAAAAATAAATAACTTTTGAATGATTATAGTAGGGATTTTCTAATAATTTTTGCACTAGCAGTAGCAAGCGCTTTTAAGGGACATTTTTTGTTTCTTTTGTTATGTTTTAAATCTTCTTTTCTTAAGCTCAAATCTACTTTTTTACTCAATTTTTTATCTATGCTTGTTTATCTATAGAAGATTTCTCAGATGGTAACCATTATTATTGTCGTCCCTTAATCTTCGCACACTTAGAATAATAATTTATAATTCATGTGACCTATAGAATAGCTTTGATAAAACAGTTAATAACTGTTTAGTAATTTAGCTCTTAAGGTGGTCCCTTAATCTTTGCACAAACAGTTCTTAGTTTGTTTTCTCTAAAGTTCTGCCTTCCAAACTAGCGGCAGTTATGTTTTATTCTTCAATGTAGTGAAATGTTCCCTTTTTGGCCATACTTGTGGGGACTTTGAATAGAGAAGAAACCCAACAAAAATAATTGTATTTCTATAGAATGAATTTCTTGCAATTTTCATTTCAGCTTTCTAATGAGACTGTGGTTCACTTTGGACTAAAGAATATAATAAAGGATAAAATGATAGGTTTTGAAGAGATTTTGAAAAAAATAAAATAAAAATAAAATGTTCGTAAAATAAAGGGCAAGTTTATATAAGAAAAAAGAGAATTTGAGGGATGTTAAAATGATTATGTGTTTTTTTGTTAAACAAATTTCATCAAGATTTATATCTAATTTTGTTTATTAATCATTTTTATATAATTTAATTTATCAATTGTTATTTGTGTTTAAATCAAACATTCTTGTATGTTGTTTTTGAGTACTTATTTTCTTTAACATTAATAGTGGATTCTATAGTTATTATGATAGAGTGTCATGCTCAACATCATTTTAAAAAAAAAAATTGTAATGGATTTTAAGGATCAGTATTTTAGATCACGGTCAATGATAATTCAAGTTTTGAAAATGTAAATTTTTATCAAGTTTTCAAAAACTAATTTTTTCAAAGATAGGAGCACAATGCAAGGATTGTTGAACACTATCAGATGCTTAGAGGGGGCTGAATCGACATGAACTAAAATATTACCAATTTAAGATGCTTGAAACACATTATTCATTCATATCGATATGTAGGAATGTAAATAGCATAAATAGTAAATGCATCACCACAAGAACACTAGATTTTTATGTGGAAAACCCAAACTAGAAAAAACCATGGTGAGAATCTAACTCACAATATGTATATCAACTATTTACAATGAATATGGCCATCGGTCAAAGAGCTTACTACTCCAAACTTGCTAACTAAGGCGCACAACCTTAGGCAAGATACAAAAGGGGACTTGCTCAACAGAAGATAACTTCTTCAAGGAAAGAGACAATATTTTTCTAGTTACAATATGAAATATACTATGAACTATAATGGAAAGAGAATCTAACAAATATTGATAATAGTTCCCAGTTTAAGCACTCATTTGACTCCTCTGATATATCTCTAGATCTCTAATTAGTTTCAGGTTCACACTAGTTTTGCACTTTGTCTTTTCTTATCACCACACCATTGTGTGTGTGTGTGTGTCTATATATATATATATATATATTACAAAGAAATTTTGATGTATTTATACCATTTGGACCAATTGTATACTGATGGTTAGTAAAAATTATCTAGCAAAAATTTGCATGCCTTAGGTTAAAAGTGGGTCATCTAGATATTATATTGTTTTCTCTCTTGCGTTTTAGGCTTAGGGTTTAGGGTTTTATGGATTTTGTTTAAGTCTTGGTAAGATCCCCTAAACTTGTTATGAACTCGTGTTTCTTTTTCACCTAATCCTGAGGATTCTAGTAATGTTGGCAGGGCCTTTTCTATACCCTAGGTGTTTATTTGTTGTGTGGGTCCTAACTTTCCCAAGTATGTGTTTCGATTTTCCTAGACAAGTCCCTTTTCAAGTTTTAGCCGGCATATTTGTGATAACAGTCGGGCTACTAATGTTTTCCATTGTCTGCATGTGTCTTAATGAATGGAGATCTTTTAATCATGATCAGAAAACATGCTCAGTTGCTAAACGACTAGAGAAGGTACACACTATGGCTAGCAGTATAAAGTTCAGACAGATTCGATGGTTCTCGCTATCCCACGGTAGAAAGTGCTCAGAAGTTAATGATCGCAACATTGTGAGATGATACCATGTGTCTAAGGTAGGCTAAGAGAAGCCAGATGGAGGGACCACTGACATCAATGACAAGGATGATGAGTTGGAGATGTTGTGTCATGCATTGATTTCTCTGCTTGCCACGAAAGATGGTCAATGTTAGATTAACTAGTATAGATCGTGTGATGTGCCATCATGGAAAGGATAAATGATACAGTTTCAAAATTGGTTCAAATATGAATTCGAGTTGTTTTTCACTTGTGCGAGTAGTAATGGTGAACAATATGGTGATGCCTGATCCCAGAATAGCAATAAAAGACTTTTGAATTATTTTCGATTCACAAAGCAATTCAAAAGTAACAAGAAGGCGATTCCAGAGTCGAAGAAAATTTGAGTGAGCTATCACAATGAAGAATTAAGGTTTATTCAGTGCTTTCAAAGTTGTAAGTGTTAGGATAACCATTGAATAACTGAGAGGGGGGGGGGTTGAATCAGTTGTTAACAGATTATATTAGTTAATCCACTTAATAACCTTTAACTAGAGCACATAAACATTGAATATCAGAATAGCAGGAGTAGATACTGATAAGCAATAAAACTTAAGAACGAAACAAATAATTAACACAATGCAACCATACCACATAAAACCATGATTTGTATGTGGAAAACCCAGAAAGGGAAAAATCATGATGGGAAGCCTACCCACAGTCAGATGATACTTTTGTAGGAAGTATGTGATATAATAAGGAGCCTGCACATGCAGGAAGGCACACTTCCTAGAGCATACTGCTCATTACAGAAGAGTCTCACTAACTACAGAGAGGTTATAACCACCTCGATATAATTGGACAACAATCCAAAAGAATGAACTGTTAGAGATAACATCTACCATGCCTGATTACACTCTCAGTTAAGCTCAATACCGGAGGCTTTTGACCTCTTCCTTAATCCCAATTCAATCATCTATGATCGACCAAATCTCCTTCACATATAATATTACATTGCATGACCACGATACATGATCTACAATGAGATCTTACATCATTTATACAAACCCTAAGACCTAAACCAATTAGGTCAGCCACCTAAAAGATATTACAATAAGATCATTACATACACCCATATTACAATGATATGGCATGTTGGCTTAAGACCAAAAAAACAATAACCAATCCATAAATCATCCCGATAATGTGTAAAGAACACGTTAACATGATACCGGTCCATAACCTAGATAGGTACCAGACCTAATCTGGGTCCACCATGCCAAAGCAATGTCTTCAATCAGTTGAGGCACGGTCAAAGAACATCTTCAGCATCCTGAAATCCATCTAGAAGCCACACCGACACCACTTATGCATCTTATCCAAGATTCTCAATAAAAGCTCTACCGGTAAAATATTAAACTCACGCCGATAAGGGTTTACAAGAGTGTATGATAGCATCTGATTACCAAGTCAATACCAACTAACCAAAATATGCTCCAGAAGAATGTAACACATAAAACCAAATATACTCCATTGATCCAAACATGTCGGAAGTGTCCAACAGATGGTCCCTTCTGCCAATAACACTAGATCTTGTGTCGATGACCAAAATGCTAGTAACCAACCATAACAGCTAGTGTTGACATCAATGACAAAACATCAATGCAACACATAATCAATTCATTCATAATGCCAACAATCTCCCCCTTTGGCATTGATGCCAACACTAGATGTGAAAAACATCTAAGTACCAAGAAATGCCAAACAAGTCTCCCCCTGTGGAAGACAACCAACAATCTCCTATATATAGCTCTAAATATCAATAACTCTCCCCCTGTAAATAATATCTTTGTAAAGTTTTGAATTTATTTTTCACATCACTATCTCTCCCCCTCTGATATCAATGCCAGAAATAAGACAAAAATATCAAAGGAAGAATCTAAGCCTCTGAATCTCAAAGATAACTACTCCCCCTGAGTAGTAGCACCACACATCAATGCTAGAATGAATAGTATCTCTGATAATTCATGTCAGACTGATGACAAACTGTATCAATCAAGTCTCTATCAGAGGGGCAGAAACCCCTATCCTAAATCTCAAATACTCAATGATTTCTTAGATAGTGGTTTAGTGAATATATTTGCAATCTTCTCTTTAGTGTTCACATAAACCAATTTGACTTCTTTTCCTTCTACCTTGTCCTTCAGATAGTTATATTTTATTGATATGTGTTTAGTCTTAGAGTGAAATACTGGATTCTTAGACATGTCAATACATGCAGAGTTATCATAGTAGATAACTACCGGTTCACTACAATTTACCTTCATATCTTTCAACATTTGCTTCATCCACAAGACTTAAGTGCAATTAGTTGTTGCTGCAACATACTCAACTTCTGTAGTAGATAAAGAAATGCATGACTGTTTTTTGTTGATCCATGAAACCAGTTTCTTTCTAAGAAAGAAAGCTCCACCAGAAGTGTTCTTGTCATTAGTATCTCCTGGCCAAACTGAATCACTATATGCACATAAAGTGAAGTCATCATCTATAGAATACCATAAGCCATATTCTGTTGTTCCTTGCAAATACTGGAATATCCTCTTTACTGCACATTCATGATTTTCTTCAAGATTACTTTGATATCTTGAAACAATACTCACTGCATTCATAATATCTAGTCTAGTCTGAGTTAGATACAACAAGCCACCAATCATAGACTTATACCTTGTCAAATTTACTAGTGTAGATGTATCTTTGATAGATAATTTATCACTTGTCACCATAGGAGTACTTACCAGTTTGGAATTATCCATACCAAACTTCTTCAACAATTCCCTTAGATACTTAGTTTGACAGATAAAAATGCCTTTGTCAGTTTGAGTAATCTGCAAACCTAAGAAATATCTCATCTCACCAATCATGGACATTTCAAATTCATTCTTCATATTATTAGAGAATTCTATGCACAATTTATCTTCTCCTCCAAAAATGATACCATCGACAAATACTTCAATAATCAGAATATCATCATCAGTGATCTTATAATATAAATTACTATCAACACTGCCTTTAGTAAAACCAAGCTTCAAAAGATATTTATCCAACCATGCATACCAAGCTCTAGGAGCTTGTTTCAATCCATATAAAGCTTTCCTTAATCTGCAAACCATATCTTTATCATCTGTCAGTGAAAATCCATCAGGTTGCTCAATGTATACCTCTTCCTCAAGTTCACCATTCAAAAATTCACATTTAACATCCATTTGATAGACCTTATAGTTCTTATAAGTTGCATAAGCAACAAATAATCTAACAACTTCAATTCTAGCTACAGGTGCAAATGTCTCACCATAATCAATTCCTTCCATTTGAGAATATCCTTTATAAACCAATCTAGCTTTGTTACTTACAACTTGACCATCCTCATTTAGTTTATTTTTAAAAACCCATTTAGTTCCAATAACATTCTTATTTTTAGGTTGGGGAACTAAAGTCCAAGTCTCATTTTTCTCTATCTAATCTAATTCATCTTCCATAGCCTTTAACCAATGTTTATCTTTACAAGATTCAATAACAGATGTCAGTTCAATTTGAGAAATAAGACATACCTCTTCATTTGCTAGTCTTATTCTTGTCATAACTCCCTTGTTCCTATCTCCATTGATTTGATCTTCAGAATGATTTAACCTTACATACCTTGTTGTCTTCTGAACTCTAGGTTCACTGTTCAGATCATCAGTCATAGTTGAATTTTTTATTGTAATGGTGTAACTGTCTCATTTTCCTATACCAGTTGAGGCATTGTCAGTTCAATTATGATCATTTCCACTATTGGTTCCCTGTCATATGATATAGATTGATTTTTGTATTACTCATCCACTTTCACATTAGTGCTGTCCATAATTTTCTGCAATCTTTTGTTATAACATCTATATGTTTTTCTTTGAATTGAATATCCAAGAAATATTCCTTCATCACATCTAGGATCAAACTTCTTAATTGAATCATCCCTTTTGATATAACATTTACTTCCAAAAATTCTGAAATATTTAACAATATGTGTATGTCCAAACCACAATTCATAAGGGGTCTTACCTGTTTCACCTTTGATGTGAACTCTGTTGAATGTGTAGACTATTGTACTCACTGCTTCTCTCCAGTAGATGTGAAGTAATTTGGCTTCCATCATCATGGATCTTTCTGAATCCAAAATGGTTCTATTCTTCCTTTCCACTACTCCATTCTGCTGAGGAGTCCGAGGTGCAGATAACTGTCTCCTAATTCCATTTGTCTCACAATAGCTGTTAAATTCATGAGAAGTGAACTCACCCTCTTGATCTGATCTTAGACATTTGATTTTCAATCCAGTTTTTGTTTCTACCTTTGCTTTAAAGATCTTGGATTTCTCAAAATCTTCAGACTTCTCCCTTGGAAAATTCACCCACATCATTCTACAATAATCATCAATTATTAGCATGAAATACCTATCACCTTGAAATCTTCTAGTCCTTGTTGGACCACATAAGTCAGTATAAATCAAATCAAGCACATCATTAGATTTATCATGTATGTTCTTAAAATAAGTTCTAACTCGCTTTCCCAATTGACATTCCTTACATAACAAATTATGAGGCTTCATAATCTTAGGTATATCTCTAACTGCCTTAGTTGAACTGATCTTAATAATACAATCAAAATTAACATGGCACAACCTGTTATGCCTTAACCAACTCTCATCAATATGAGAAATCAAACATGCCTTATTACCAGTGTTCAAGTGAAAGATATTGCCTCTAGTTTGAATAGCAGTTGCAATCTCCAAACTAGTTTTGTTAATGATTTTGCATTTTCTATCTTTGAATTGAAGTTGGAATCCCTTGTCCGCCAATTGACCAACACTCAAAATATTATGCTTAAAACCTTCTACATAATAGACATTATCAGTATTATGCTTACCATTTAGAGAAATAGTACATCTACCTTTTATCATACATGCTTTATCATCTCCAAATATGACTTAACCACCATTGTATTCTTGCAAGGATAGAAATTTCCTTTTATCTCTAGTCATATGATGCGAGAATCCACTATCAATTACCCATTCATCCTAATCTTCAAATTTTGTTGCTAGGGCCTTTTCTTCACTCTTGATAGCCAGTTCTGGTTCATCTTCCTTTAAAGCATAGAACACCCATTCCTTTCCATTGCCGAATTCACTAGCAGAGTCTGATGTCGGTTCATCCTCATAGTCATCACTTACTCCTTCCTCATCCGCTATGTAGCACTGTTTTCTTTTCTTAAATCAATATTTGTTTTGATTAAGCTTAAATGATTTCTTAACTCTCACTTCAAATCTTGCATTCCTTTCAGGGCATCTAGATGCAAAATGACCAATCTTATTGCATGGAAAACATTTAAAAGGTGATTTTCCTTCATACTTACTTCCTGTCAGTCCTTTAGGTACTCTTCTAGAAAATAAGGCTTCAAGTTGCTCAAATTATTCATCCTCTTTCCTCATATCTTCCAATTATTTTTCATATAAGGCTTTCCAATCACTCTTGCCAGTTGATGATGATGATGCATGAAAAGCAGGTTCAGACTTTGCAGCTCCAGAAGATCCAAATTTTTCAAGTTCAAAAGCAAACAATTTCCCAATCAGAATGTCTCTATTAACTGAAGTGTTTGTCATTGTTCTCAATTCATTAATTGCAGTTGCCTTCATCTTGTAAGCTGGTGGATAGGCTCTCAAGACTTTGGAAACTATTTCCTCTTCACTCAGAGATCCTCCGCAATATTGAATTCCCATAACAATCTCATTTACTCTTTCAATAAATACAACAATTCTTTGATTATCTTTCATCTTCAAGTTTTCATATCTTACCTAGTAACCATAATGTTTAGCAATTTGACAGTAGGATCACCTTCATTTAGAGTTTGCAATTTATCCCACATAACCTTTGCCGATGATTTATTAGTCAATCCCATGACTTGTTGATCAATAAGTGCACACAAGAGAGCTTCTCTAGCTCTATAATCATTTTCAATATTCTTGTCCAAGTCTGCAGGAGCAAGATTTCCAGATGTCGGATCATAAGGTGTATATCCTTTCTTAGTGATCTCCCAAATATCCTTACCAAGACATCTAAGATGAGTCTCCATTCGGATTTTTCATATCCCATAATTTGTTCAATCAAGCTTAGGGATTTTTCTTCTGAAAATAGTTGTTGGTGGATTTGAAGTATTAGTTACCATAGGATCTACCTCAAGCAGTTAAGCTTCTGCAAAAGAGGACCAAAGCTCTGATACCAATTGTTAGGATAACCAGTGAACAATTGCTCAGGGGTGGGGTAAATCAGTTGTTTATAAATTCTATCAATTAATCCACTTATTAACCTTTAACTGGAGCACATAAACATCGAATACCGGAATAGCAGAAACAAATACCGGTAAGAAATAAAACTTAAGATTGAAACAGAGAATTTACACAATGCAACTATACCACATAACACCATGATTTGTACGTTGAAAACCCGGAAAGGGAAAAACCACGGTGGGAAGCCTACCCATAGTTAAATGATACTTCTATAGAAAGTATGTGATACAATAAGGAGCCTGCATATGTAGGAAGGCACACTGCCTAGAGCGTACTGCTCATTACAAAAGAGTCTCAGTGACTACAAGAGATTATAACCACCTCGAGATAATTGGACAACAATCGAAAAGAATGAACTGCCAGAGATAGCATCTACCATGCCTGATTACAGTCCTGGTTAAGCTCAATACCGGAGCCTTTGACCTCTTCCTTAATCCCAATTCGATCACCTATGATCGACTAAATCTCCTTCACATATGAAATTATGTACTAAATGTAAAAGTATGAATGGATTTCAAACTTAGTTTTTTTTACACAAAACATAAATGTGCAAGAAAATACTAATTATTAGATATGCTTGGTTGCTTCTCCTTATTGGTTGGCTATCTCACATCTTCACACAAAGTGTATATGTGTACAAAAACCTTTATTTATTGATAAACAACATTTATGACTTGTATTATTTTTTGAGAATTTAGAACAATTGACTTCATACCTAAATTAACTATGTCTAGAACCATTTGAAAAATAAATTTACATTTTAAAATGATTAGTAGAAGTTTGATTCAATCAAATTTACGTGTCAATATATATATATATATATATATATATATATATATATATATATATATATATATATATATATATATATATATATATATATATATAAAACACAAAATAATTGCTAAAAAAACTTGTCCTCTTTTAATACAAGTTGTAACGATATATGTTGAGTAAGCTATACTATAATCATAGCTAACAATATCAATTAATATGCATGAATAAATATAATTCATTTATTTGTATTAATAACTTGTTCACATTTAAATTTTTCATATTATTTTGAATTCCCATATATTATTAAATAAATTATTTTGAATTTTATTAGCCTTAAAAAATTATAAAAATAAAAAAATAAAAAATAAAGAATTTAAACTTTTTCATCATAAAAATAGAAAAATAAAGAAACATTTCATGTTTGAATGTTGGAAACTTGGAACCACAAAACATCCAAACTATTAAATATCTACTTAAAAAATAATTATTAAAAAAATGAAAAGATTTCAAGTAATTCCTACACCACTTATTCAATAAATCTTTGAATGATTAATAATTGAACATTCCATAAACCATTTTAATCTCATAAAAGTAATAAAAAATCATTTCACACGTAATATTGACTTATGTATGGGAAGGTAGTCTTCTTAGTGCGTAGGAAAATAAGAAAAGAAATAAATGGTGAAGGTACAAGTGAGAGACCCGCTACAATTAAAGTCTTTGTCCAGAGTTAAAATGAGTCTGCCAACATTGAATCTGTAAAAATGCCAAACCAATCTACATCGTTATCTAACTATGACGTCACCTGTCATGTAATCACAGAACATAACTTTACCAACTTTCCAAACTTCCGAATTTTATGAAACACTTTCGAAACTTTCACTCTCTTCTATCATATTTATTTTCAATTAAGAGAGCTTTTAAATTTATAATCTATATTAAAGTATAGAGGAATATATTAAATATATTCTTGACTTCAAATTTTAAAAAATAAGAGTCTAGGGATAGAATTTTACAGTAGATTGGATATTTGGTATAATTTGTTCAGATTCAAAGGATGAATTGGATTATTACTTAGATCTTAAATTAAAGTGGGTTAATTATGTCGAGAGGTGTTCTTATACACTCAACGTAGAATTAAAATGAAATATTCAATCTAAACAAAAAAATGAAATATTCTATATAAACAAAAAGAAATGCTTAGTATTCCTAAAAGTCACATATTTCAAAAGCTGAATGGTTATACATTGTTTGCACATATGTATTTGTTTCTCTATTTAGCATTTCGCATGTACGAGTTTGAGGCCATCTTGGAGATTACCATTGGTTAAAACATGTAAATTGTAGACACCTAAAAATGTCTCATTGATCATGTACTAATTATTCTTCTAATTAGTTAAATAATTCTTTAATTATTCAATTAATTTAATTAATCTTATTCTTCTATGTCATATTTCCTCACCATCTTACTAATTATTCTATTTCTTATTCTTTCATCATTTAATCATATTAACCATTTTCTAAATATTAATTAAATATTAGTTATTTAATTGATTCTGATCAATTTCCCAATTTAAATAATCTTTATTATTTAAATAAATAAATTTTCTATTTTCAATTTCTATCTCTAATCAACTAATCATTCAACTCTCTTCTAAATATTAATTAAATATTTATTATTTAATTAATTATGATTTAATCCTTTAATTTAAATAATTTTTATTATTTAATTAAATTCAATTTCTAAATAATTAAATAGTTTCTTTAAATTATTTAATAACTAATTAATTCTTCCAATTCCAAATCCCCAAATTCTAATTTCATTTAATTTCATATTCTTCTGATTTCTTCCAAATTCAATTACATGTGCATGATTTCAAAAACCAAATTGAAAATCAAAGTCAAGTACTAAATATATTCAAATACTAAATTAAATAAATTCAATTATTTGAATAAATATCATGCAAAGATTAAATTGAAAATCTAAATCTAAATGCAAGCACATGCTAAATTAATTAATTCAATCAATTAATTAATTACATCATTATCTCTCCAGTCTCTATTTCCATCTTTTAGTTAGCTTTTTCTAAATTAAGCTTTCTTTGTCGTCCTCTTTATTTCCTCCAATCATTCTTTTTCTTCCTTTAGTTAACTCTTTCATCAATTAGTTGACTCAATTAATCTATTCAATCTATTGAGTTTCACTCCTACAATCAGCAGTTCAACTATCAATTTTCATGTGAGCTCACCTGAGTTCCACCTCTTGATCAATTTGTTCCACCTTTCAATCAATCCTCTCCAATATTCTATAAATTGAGCATTCAATCTCCATTTTCAACAATCACGAATTTTGAATCTTTGTGTCACTTGCAAGTTACCAGTGCAATATCTGAGAGCCATCATACCACAAAGAAGAGAAGAACAATGGAAGCAATATGTGATCTTGGAATAGGGAGTTTTATTGAATGGTTTTAATTTCTATTTGCTTGATTGTATTATTTCATTGTTAGTTTGTTAGAATTCTTTCATTAGATAGGGATTCATGATTTCCCTTTGTTTCTAATTGATATATTTTGAATAAGATGAATTTTACAGGCAACATTTTGGTGAACCTAACGTGAAACAACAACTAATTCCTTTTTCTATGATTTTTGCAGATTGTACGGATTTTTTATTTCTTTTTGCAGGTTGCATGAATTTTGAGAAAATATTTTCAATCACGCAGTCGCGCTTACATCGTCATGCAATCGTATAGATAGAATCACGCATTCGACCCTTCAGGGTCACGCATTCGTTCTGATAGGGTCACGCAATCACCCTATCCAGATCATGCAATCGCCCTTTCTGGTTCACGCATTTGCATGAAGCTTTGTTGTTTAATCTTTTCTTTCGTCTGCTATTTTCTATTTAATTCTACCTCAAACTGGGTTAATCTGGGATCAAATTGCTTTTATTTTATGATTTGATTATAATAGTTTATGGCAAGAAAAGTTCAGTTCAAGATTTTAGGTGCAAGAAGGACAAAACAAGAAAGGAGAGAAGCCAAATGCTATCAAAAGGTCCTCCAGGCCGAAAAATTAATACAGGATTCGGAAGAACAACTGGCCTTTGATAGATATAATAGCTTAGTTCTTTCTTATCAAGTTAAATATGATCTCATCAATATTGAATGGATGATGAGGGATTTGGCTAGGGCTTCACAATTGGTTGTGCAGATTCCTGATCGGGTTTAGTTTTCTTTTATTTTTTTTAAATCTTTTATTTATTTTTTGTCTGCCTTCTGTCACACAATCGACCTATTAGTGCTATGCAATCGACTAGATATCATCATGCATTCAGTCTATCAGGTTTACGCATCCCCTCTGTTAGGTTCACGCATTCGATTTGTAAGTATCACGCATTCGCACATGTATGATTACGCATTCGATTCTATCAAATTTTGAGTTTTTGTTTTTTGTTAGTTTGATTTTGCTACTAATCTTCTATTTACAGCCTATGGCAGATTTATAGAAGGATTAGATTAGTATTTTTGCATGCATCACCTCACACTTCATTTTTTGGTGCTTAAAATCAACAATAGTTAAAATGGTCATGCATGGATAATCTCACACTTCATTGTTGGTGCTTAAAATGAATATGGGATAAAATTGACATGCATGTATCTCACACTTGGTTTTTGGTGCTTAAAATCAACAAATGGTTAAAATTGACATGTATGCCTTCATCTTTCGATTTGGTGTTTAAAATGGACATGCACATGCATATCTAACACCTAAATTTGGGCTATAAAATGAACGTGAATCAGGCTGCATTAGATTAAATCATTTGTCTTTTTCTTAAAGTAAAGAATTTTTATTGTGTCTGGGGTGGACCTACTGTTGCACTAACTGACTTTCCACCCGCCTTCAGGGTCTTGGGAGAAAGAAGGAAGGTGACAATGACATCCAATTTTCTTTTATTCTACATAGTGAGGGGTATCTTTGACTGGGGATTTCATCACCCCACAGAGGTACTTTGAATTGGGATGCATTGGGGATATCATCTCTCCCAATGTACTCTCGAGCAGGTTTTTCAAGCCGCTATATAAATATACTGGTCAGGCGGCTAGAGTGTTGAGTGAATTCGACGTATGTGGGGGCCTTCCCTGCACCGATAAGCTCAATTAAAGTCTTAAGTGGCTTGCTCTGAGAATCAATCGTTGGATCGAGACCCCTTGAAACCTAATACTAAGAACTATTTAGTTGCCAAAAATCCTACATTCGGTGGTTCCGAGAGTGCGGATCGTACCCCATAGATACCCTTCATGTACCTTACACTATGATACAGAAATCCCTCAGCTATAAGATCCTTGGATCTTTGGGGTAAGAGAGACTAGCATGCTCAAGAAGTGTGTGCCGTGGAGTAGAGCCAATGTTGCCAGACTCTCTATCTGTTCATTTTGTCTTGGTATTTCGTAAGGGCCTCACTGAATGGTGTCCACTTTCCAGCCTAAGATTGTATTTTGTGCTTTTTTATGTATCGTTGTGATAGACCAGTATTGAGTCAGTCCTTTGGGCTATTTCAGGCCCTATCCCACATATCTCTGAATTTTCCAAGATTGTATGAAAATTGAGTCAGTCAGCTATACGTACCTACCAACAATTGTTCTCAGATTTGGAAAACTACAAAACATTGTCCCACACACGAAGTTACAGAAAACAAAGTCCATTTTGAAATCAAAACTCAAAAGTCCTTATATACTTGTGACCTTAGTAAGTCTTTTGCATAGTCCCAATTACATCCTCATTATCGTCCTAAGTCTTTTTCATAGTCCCAATTACGTCCTCATTATCATCCATAGTCTTTTGCATAGTCCCACTTACTTCGTCATTATCGTCCCCAGTCTTTTGCATTATCATTCATTATTTAGTTACATAGTCCTACATTATCATATACGTCTTCATCTAGACCTCATATATGTCTAAGTCCACTGTCAGTTATAGGTTCATAGCATGTGCCTTCATAGGTCTCCCAGGTGATGGTTTGCTCCCCTTCGAGCAACCTAATCTATTTCCAAACGGCGGTCAATGAGAAATCATTGATGGTCTAGCTAACTTAGCTTGGGATTTAAGAAGAAGCACACCTCAATATATAGAAGTCATACACGAGATAAACATTGAGTCTAGGATTTCCCATATAATTGATAGAGAGATTGAGGCTGAACAACTTCATCAACAAATGGAAAGACTTGCATTAGAGAAATCTAAAAATACTCAAAAGGTCTCACATCAAAATCCTCAATAGAGAGTCTAGTATAGCCTTGCATATTTCATATTTGCAAGATACAGTCTAGTGTTAGGTCATTGTCTTGCATAGAACCACCCTCATATAAGAAATTTTAGATGCCCGTCACAAGGTCACAGAAATCAAAAAGAATAATGGAGCTGAACAACACATAGTCTGTAAACCCTACTTGGAACATGGACATGACAATAGGTCAACACTCAGGTACACAGACAATGTCCACCCTAAACGAATTACAATAGCATTTGACAAAAGAAGAAATTGAGTCTACGCAACAAGACCCACATGTCCTCATGATCCTAGATGCACTTATACATAGTGATAGGGACAAGTATCTTTCGTTGTTAATACAAAATGGGGCAAAACTACCTGAGGATTTGGATGTCACAAATATTTTACCACCAAGAAAAACATTAGTTCAAGACAACACTCAAACACCACCCATGACACAAATACAAGCAACGACTTCTAGTTTTCCTCAAAATGTACCTCTCCAAACAAATGTCAACACAAATACAAGCTTACAAATGAGTATGTCATCTTTGGCGATCAATACTAATATACCAACACAGAGCATACCAATAACATCAAGTGTCTTAGCACCTATTCAAACACAAACAACAAATGCTACCCAACCTCTAGCTTCATATCCTATGGGGTCAACATATACTCATCAAAATGCAAATCTAAGTCTTGCCAACATGACAAGTACAACTCAACCAAACATGGGTCCGCATATCAACTATTTCACAGTACCTAGTGGAACACACAACACACAAAGTTATAATCTTGGTACCTTCCAACAACCTCCTAGTTATGCAACCATGAATCCATTTGTGGGACATATACAAACACAAGGTCTACCTTTAACACAAACAAATGTTCTGACACAACAAATACAAAATTTGCAACAACAAATGACAACCATGCAAACTGGTAACGACAAGAAAAGCTACACAATGCAGGATTTACGTCCTTATCCATTTGATCACACATTATACATGCCGCCTTTCCCACAACATTTTGAAACACCCAAATTTGATAGATATCGAGGGAAGGGTGATCCTAGAGATCATATCAGAGAATTTTTTATGGCATGTATAGAAGTCGCCTCAGAAGACACTTATCTAATGAGACTGTTTCCTAAAAGTCTGGGAGGTCCGGCTTTAGAGTGGTTTTCACATTTACCACCAACTATCACATCATGGGGAAAATTAGCTAAACAATTTATTGCAAACTTCTCGCACAACATAGACACCCCGGTTACCTTGATGGACTTGTGTGCAGCTAAACAATATGAGAATAAGACATTTGCATCCTTCATACAATGATGGATGGATCTCTATAGGAGATGCAAAACAATTATCCAAGAAATAGAACAAGTGGACATGTTCACAGAAAACTTGATTCCCAAGATGAAATATCTGATACAAATGAATTGTTTAACCACATTCAAACAAATCACTAAAAAAGCTCTCAAATCTAAAAAGGGACTAGTAGAACAAGGTCTTATTAAGTATGGAAACACCAACAACAATGACAAATCTAAGTTTTGGTCAAAAATATGTGACCAATGATGGTATTGTACGCCGGAACGATAAACAAAACTCAACCCACGTTATCTTTGGGAGCAAGTTAGTCATCTAATCCACATATAGGGAATAACACAACATCAACAAATGTAAATGCTACACAAAATATGAACACAAGATACCCCAGGGTAAATGCTTCAAGGAGAAATTATACACCCCTAGGAGAACCTATTGAGTCGGCACTCAAAAAGTTAATACAAAAAAACATGATCACTTTCCCTGAAGTAAGAGTGTATGAACCAGGTTCTTTCAAACCCACATGGTGGAATGATAATGATTTCTATGATTATCATCAGACTAAAGGTCACAGAACAACCAGTTGCTATAAATTGAAAAACTTGGTCCAAGATATGATAGACCAAGGAGACATCACAATTGATACTGATAAAACTTCAGCAAACACAAATCATACGATTTTTAAGGATTCTTTTGTTAAGCATGACAAAGGGAAAGCTGCCACATCAGGTACCCAAGACAATACAACTAATTACACAAAGGTCTCATATGACTACACTATTCATGCCATTAGCTCAGGACACATAGCAAATAATGATTCACAAGAAACACTTGATCAAGATGAGCAAAACCAAGATACTCACACGGATGATTACCAAATTTGCATGATATCAGAGGCACCAAAGTACGATGATGATAGAAATCTTTGTCTCAGAGACTGGGGGCATGATCAACCATCTCACTCAAGTTGGTTTGAAGATGAACTCTTAGAACATATCATGGATGTCAAACATACACTTAAAGACTATGAAGAAGGATTTAACATAAATCTTGATATGACAGCTTATGATACAGACAAGTCTTGTAAGTCAAATGATATAGTCACTACAATCACCATTACCCCTAGGGACAAAGACTGTGCAGTTGTTACTCGTAGATCAAAGATAACTTTACAAGGGATACCACCAAATCATCCACCAGCAGTAGGGACTTACAATGTTGTTGAACAACTTAAGAAAACTTCAGCACAAATATCACTATTCAAACTTTTGTGTATTTCACCCACTCACTGAACCATACTAGATAAAGAACTTCAAGATTCAGTAGTGGACATGGATATAAATGAAAATGCCTTCCAATATATGGTAGGAAATTTGACACAAGGCACATATATTGCATTCACAGAACAAGATATTTCTTGTGATAGAATGCTTCATAATGACCCACTACATCTAGAAGCGTACATTCATAAGAGAAGAATAAGAAGAGTATTCATAGATGGAGGAGCTGGCCTGAACATTTGTACCTTAAAACTAGTTAAGGCACTAGGATATTCTAAACTTCACATTGACTCTTCCATGAAGATAAACATAAAGGCATACGATGATGAAGAACGTCCATCAAAAGGCACCGTAACATTACTAGTACAAGTGGGACCCATAACAACAAAGATTACTTTTCAAGTCTTGGACAAAGAACTAAGGTACAACATGTTATTGGGTTGCCCATGGATCCATACCATGCAAGCTGTACCATCCACATTTCATCAGTGTGTCAAATTCCCATACAATGGTATTGAAATCACCATAAGGGGTGATCCAAACCCCTTTCAACATTGCAATCACTTGAAAGAAGGTGTGGATAATTAGGTACCTATCAATCAGGTAGCACCTCTCACTACACAACTGGAGGCATTAAAGATCACAGAAACAAAACAGGACATGCCTACAACATCCTCCTTACAGATAAAAGATATGGGTTGTGGAGAGTATTCTATTGCAAATACTTTGAGTGGGAAACAATTGTCTCTCTCTCCTAAGTCTTTTGGGAAACCCCATAATATAATATAGAAACAAGACAAAGGAAAAGAAATTGTTCGATACATAGACTCATGCTCTTTCATTAGATGGGGTGACTTACAAGATGAATCCCTGAATGAAGATATTAATCATTGGATATATAGAGAACAAGATCATATGACAATACCCAAAATACACACAGATCAGTATGGCAATGGATTCAAAATACTCCAAAGACATGGATATGATGGTACCACAGGCTTGGGGTTACATAAACAAGGAAGACTAGAACCTATTGTTCCTAATGATAATCCAAGGAATCAAGGACTGAGATATAAACATGTACAACATATCACAGAAGCAAGACAACGTACCCTTGATATACTACATCGACCAAGCAAACCATCAGACTACATATCACAAAGGGATTTGTCTACGCGGGCACTTCCATCTTCATCGCAGACAAGTAATCAGGTACCCACATCACCTAGTGCAAAATCAAATGGAGAAGGCATGAAACAACTATTGCAATAACCTACCACTGAGTTACAAAATAATGCACTTATGGACACAACAATGCAAGCTAATGTAGCAATAGATGTAGGTTTACCACCACCACCTAAATCTCATCCATGGTTGTTGTCACTAATTCTACCACAAGAAACTACTCTGGCTGAACCAAACAAAATAGATGAAGAAAGACTGCAAAGACTTATACCAGGCTTAAGAAGGGTAACTAATGTACAAAGAAGACCAACCAATCTTCACCAAAATCAGAGACAAGAACAAGAAGAAATAAGTGATGATAGCTCACACGATGAAACATATATGGAAAGTGAGACAGACTCTCATGACTATGAATTCTTATCTCTTCATGTTTCTACCCACCAGAAAGTGTAATATCAAGGTACCAAATAAAGATTATAGAGGATAAACATACACAAGATCATTCAAACAACCAAGTCTTCATGTTATCAAAGTCTACTAAAAAAGGGAGTAATGACTTACCCCTCGTACATTCACACTTGATTGATTGGGGGCAAGAAGGAAAACCAACACTAGACTGGTTTGAAAATGACGAAGCAATTTCAAAATTTCTCAGAGTCAGAGAGGGATTCCCACAAGGAGATCACAAAGCAGGGTTTGTTGTAGACCTAAATAGAGTTCAACATACTTCAGAGAAGAAAGCGCTTCTACACTAGAAGATAAGGAACAAACCACCCATAATGGCAAAAGTGACTTGGGTAATCTCCCCATGGAATGAGAAAGTTCAACATTGCTCATAGAGGAAACAAAAGAAGTAAACATAGCAGAAGGGGAAGGTGTACATAACATCCATCTGGCAAAATCACTAAGAAAAGAAGAAAAAGACAGATTCATTCATTTCTTCAAACAACGACCTATCAACTTTGCTTGGTCCTATTCAGATATACCAGACTTAGACCTTGAATTAGTACTACATCATTTACCTCTAATACCAAGAGTCAAACCTTACAAGCAAAAATTGAGAAAAATGCATCCAAGTATTGCATTATTGGTTAAGATAGAACTGCAAAAGTTGCTGGATGTAGGCTTCATAAGACCTATTGATGACACAGAATGGATATCCAACCTGGTACCTGTGACTAAGCCCAAAGGAGGAATAAGAATATGTACAGATTTTTGGGATCTAAATAAATCTTGTCCTAAGGATGACTTCTCGTTGCCTAATATTGATACGATAGTTGACCTAACAGTTGGAAAAGAAATGCTATCCTTAATGGATGGTTTCTCGGGATATAACTAGATTAAAATTACACCAGAAGATCAACATAAAACAACCTTTACATGCTCGTGGGGAATATATTGCTGGAATGTGATGCCATTTGGTCTTAAAAACGCCGGAGCAACATACCAAAGAGCCATGACAACATTGTTTCATGACATGATCCACAACATAATGGAAGATTATGTGGATGACATATTGGCCAAATCACAAACAAGAGAAAGCCACCTCATGATCCTTGCACAAATATTTTATTGGTTGGAGAAATATAATGTCAGATTAAACCCGAAGAAGTGTGTGTTCGGTGTGACAGTAGGAAAACTGTTAGGGTTCATAGTGTCAAACAAAGGAATCGAAGTAGACCCTACCAAGGTCAAAGCAATCATTAATATGCCACCTCTGTCAACACTTAAACAATTCAAAGGGTTACAAGGAAGACTGCAATCCATAAGGAGATTCATAGCACAGTTGGCAGATAAGTGCCACCCATTCCAGCATTTACTTAGGAAAGGAGTTACTTTTAAATGGACAGATCAATGCCAAGAAGCCTTCTAGGCTTTGAAAGATTATCTTGTAAACACACTAGTGTTAGTATCACCTACTCCATGAAGACCTCTATTGCTATACATATCAGCAACAAACTCAGCTCTAGGAGCTTTGCTGGCACAACATGATGACAAAGGAAAAGAGCGAGCTATTTATTATATAAGTAGGACTCTGATTGGCTATGAGCTTAATTATACCCCTATAGAGAAAGCATGCTTGGCAATAATCTTTGCATCCCAAAAGCTCAGGCATTACATGCTAAGTCATAAGGTACAACTCATTGCACGCTTTGATCCACTCAAGTACCTATTGAGCAGAGCAATATTGACAGGGTGATTGGCTAAGTGGGTTATGATCCTGAGTGAGTTCGACATAGAGTACATAGACATAAAAGATATTAAAGGACAAATCATAGTAGATCAGTTAGCAGAGGCTCCTTTACAAGACAGTCATCCATTACTCATAGACTTTCCAGACGAATCAGTATTTACATTGACAGCATCCCTAATGTGGAAATTATACTTTGATGGGTCATATACAAGTCATGGGTCTAGAGCAGGGATTCTATACCTAAATCATTTAGGATAAATTTTCCATGCACAAACAATGTAGTTGAATATGAAGCTCTCCTCATAGGACTTCGTACAACTATACAATAGAGAATACAAGAATTACAGGTCTATGGTGATTCATAGTTGATTGTAAACTAGGTCAATGATGACTACAATACAAAGGATGACAAACTCATGCCTTATAAGAATCTAGTGGAAGATTACAAAGAGAACTTTAGCAAAATCACCTTTGAACAAATTCCAAGGATACAAAACAAGGCAGCAGATGCAATGGCTACCATAGGATCTCTGATTAATATGCCTACTAATGAAACTTAATATGAGTTTATCATAGAATAGTTGATGTTACCAACTTATGAGACTCCTTCAACGGAACATGTGTGTACAATTGTAGGTCCATAATCACCTTGGTACAATGAAATATATACATATTTACATACTCAATACATGTCACCAGATTTGTCCAGGAATCAAAAGAAGACATTCATTCGTCAAGCATCTAGATACACCATTATAGCTGATACTTTGTACATAAAGGGCTTTGATGGAACTCTTCTCTGATGCCTTGATGAGAATGAAGCACACCTTGCCTTAAAAGAAGTCCATGATGGAATTTGTGGGGCTCACCAAAGTGGTCCACCATTATCAAAGAAATTGTTGAGAACGGGTTATTACTGGCCAACCATGGAAAAGGATGCTTACAAATATGTACAAAAGTGTAAATAATGCCAAATGCATGGAGACCTCATCTATGCACTAGCACAAGATCTCCAACCCATCACTTCACCATGGCCATTCTCACAATGGGGATTAGATCTAGTGAGTAAAATCAACCCTACTTCTTCCAATGGGCACAAGTTCATATTAACAACCACTGAATACTTTACCAAATGGGTTGAGGTAATTCCTCTTACATACACTACTGGGAAGCAGATATCAAAATTCATGCTCAACTACATTATATGCAGATACAGAGTTCCAATGTGCTTCATAACAGATAATGGATGTCCAATTAAGAACCAAGAAGTGAAGGAATTGTGTGATAAGTTTCACATACAACAAAGATTTGCCACACCATACTACTCACAAAGCAACTGACAAGCAGAGGCTACAAATAAAACAATATTGAAAATTCTTAAGAAAGTTGTCACTGATACAGGAAGGGACTGGCATCTCTCGTTAAATCCCACTCTTTGGGCTTACAAGACAGGAGTGCGCACACCTACAGGAGCAACACCGTATTCCTTGGTCTATGGTAGCGAAGCAATACTACCCATTGAAATAGAAATACCGTCTCTAAGAGTTTTTTTACAGAACATCATATCAAAAGAAGACTGCAGGGTAGCAAGGTTACAAGAACTCGAAACTCTTGATGAAAAAAGACAAACAAAATTCAACCATCTACAAGGATATCAAAACAGATTGAGATGGAGTTATGATAAAAGAGTTTTCCCATGATATTTTGAAGTAGGAGATCTAGTCCTTAAAGAGAATCAAAGGAACTAGCAAAATGAGAAAAACCAGGGAAATTCAAACCTAACTAGTTAGGTCCTTTCATCATAACAAGGGTTATAGGCATGGAGCATATAATTTGGCTACCATGGAGGGAGATCCACTCTCTGACCCTATGAACAACATGCACCTTAAGTGATATTATACCTAAGAGCTTTGTAGTTTAGGCTTTACTTTCGGCATTGCATATCATATCATTCATAACATTTCATCACATAGAGTTTCCTTTCCAAATGCATCACATTCATAAAGTTTCTGCATTAACATATAGCAGCATCAATAAAACAAGGCAATTGTTCAAGTTTATCATTCGTTTGCATTCAAGAGAAACAAGGGTCATCTTCTTTCTTAGATATTTAGACATAAAGTCTTCAAGGTCCTAAAGTCATTCATTTTCAACATTACCCTGCGACGACACTTTACTTATGGTTGGGTAGTGATTTCACTATTTGAGACTTGTTAACCCAAAATCTATCAATTGCTATATCTCAAACATATTAAGAAGATCTCTAATTCATTCTAGACACATAGTTGATCATATGACTAGTGAAAAATCTAAAATTCTACTTCAACGCCGCTGTAATTGTCACACCCAAGTAGGTTTCATTACTTACAAGTCAAGGCAAGAAAATAAAAAGAAAAAGAGTTATACCAAATATCCATCTCAAGGCAAAAGAACAAAGATATGTAACTGAATTATCACGCATACAAGTGCAATAAAAAAAGCTTGACTATGGGAACATGCAAGTAACTCCATTAGGGCTATGAATGCCTACTGGCAATGGATCAATATTTGAGAAATTATAGTCTATAACCTCATCGGAGCTCTCAAGGCTTGCTGGTAGCGAGGTTCTATTCGGGATGCTTTTGAAGTCAGAATAATCCATGTAGCTAGTCATATAGGATGCTAAGGATCTTTAGTGAACATAAGAGTAGGAATTAACTCATCTGCACACACATGGGCAAAAGAATATCAAAGTTTCAAGAACCAATGGGGAAGTTTTTCGCGTCTCCATTTGTAAATCCTAGTCACTAAGTGTGTTGATTTGAATGTTCCAAGAGACCTAAAGGATCGATTGGCTGCTTATCTAGGAAATGTTTTGTGCCTCCATTTTCAATGGGTGTATTACAAATGCTAAAACAAATATAGTCAACATTGTTCGAATAGGAAATGCATCTTCATCATGCATATTGCATTCACATAGGTCCTGTCAAAAATTCATTATCTCCACACGCATTCTACAGATCATCATGTCATACAGGTCTGCACACTGGGGGCATAACTGAAAAAATCCTAAAAATCATATAAAGTCCTTTAAAAAATCCAAAAATAGTGTAAAACTCAAAATCCAAAAACAATGAAAAACTCAAAATCCAAAAACAGTGTACAACTCAAAAATACCAAAAACATCCATATACTGTCCAACAAAATCAACCAAAAACATCTGTATAATGTCCTGAGGAAATCAATCAAAAGCATCTGCAAAAAGTAGAAAAAATCACCAAAAACATCCATATAACGTCCTGAAAAAAATCAATCCAAAAACATTCAAATATCAATCCACATAATCCAAAAACATCAAAAAAGCTCTTGGAAAAGAACTAAAAATAAAAAATCAATCAATCAGAAAAACTTACAATAAAATGTCTTGTGAGAAACAAATACCCTAGCAGATATCCAGCAAACACTTTGCACGAAGTTAACAAAGGATACGACTATCCAATCAAACATCTGCAATCAACTGATCAAACTATCTTATCAATCATATCATATCCACATCAAGGTGATCATTATCTTGTCTTAAACAGAAGAGGATACACTCGAAATTAGATAGGTCAGTCTTAAACGGGGTCCGCAACTTTATGAGATCAGACATTATCAACCATCACATCAAGCAACTGAGAACGAAGGCACAAGGTCAGTATAGCTACTGAATTTTGTCTGAGTCAGTCTTTATCTTTTATCATTTGGTGATAGATATTGTTTCTATGCTACTCAAGGATGTCCACAAGTGACTAGAGGAGCAATGATGGGCATTATCTTTTTCTTTGTTTGCTACTTGTCTGCTATGTGTTTGTTTCTTCAATGAGATATATTTACATCTTGGTTCCTTACACCCTGATGTGCTAAGCTCCATTGTTCAATAATAAGGCTCAGTGATGAATATATATTGGCGCAACAAAATAAATGACACGGGTTTGTGATTCATTCATTTTCATTCTCATCTCATTTTCTTATTGATAGTTTGTTGATTTCCCATCTTGTTTCTAAATCATATTCTTTTCTAACATTATTATTTCATCAATTCATTCTCTCATATTTAGTCTCAATGTCATCTTTACATCACCTATCTCTATCTCTAATCAGCTAACCATTCTTCTATCTTTCATCTCACATTCTTCTTTTTTCGAGAGATGATTCAAGTATTTAATGCACAAACAATCTCTCAAGGGGGCATTACACCCTAAGTATCACCAGGGCATACTAGGACAGGAAATTTTTTTCATTTTCTTTGGAACAAAATCATTTCGACATTGTCTCAAAGAGGGGCAAATGTAGACACCTAAAAATGTCTCATTGATCATGTACTAATTATTCCTCTAATTAGTTAAATAATTCTTCAATTATTTAATTAATTTAATTAATCTTATTCTTCTATGTCATATTTCCTCGTCATCTTACTAATTATTCTATTTCTTATTCTTTCATCATTTAATCATATTAACCATTTTCCAAATATTAATTAAATATTAATTATTTAATTGATTCTGATCAATTTCCCAATTTAAATAATCTTTATTATTTAAATAAATTAATTTTCTATTTTCAATTTCTATCTCTAATCAACTAACAATTCAACTTTCTTCTAAATATTAATTAAATATTTATTTTTTAATTAATTATGATTTAATCCTTTAATTTAAATAATCTTTATTATTTAATTAAATTCAATTTCTAAATAATTAAATAGTTTCTTTAAATTATTTAATTAACTAATTAATTCTTCCAATTCCAAATCCCCAAATTCTAATTTCATTTAATTTCATATTCTTCTAATTTCTTCCAAATTCAATTACATGTGCATGATTTCAAAAACCAAATTGAAAATCAAAGTCAAGTTCTAAATATATTCAAATACCAAATTAAATAAATTCAACTATTTGAATAAATATCATGCAAAGATTAAATTGAAAATCTAAATCTAAATGCAAGCACATGCTAAATTAATTAATTCAATCAATTAATTAATTAAATCATTATCTCTCCAGTCTCTATTTCCATCTTTTAGTTAGCTTTTTCTAAATTAAGCTTTCTTTGTCATCCTCTTTATTTCCTCCAATCATTCTTTTTCTTCCATCAGTTAACTCTTTCATCAATCAGTTGACTCAATTAATCTATTCAATCTATTGAGTTTCACTCCTACAATCAGCAGTTCAATTGTCAATTTTCATGTGAGCTCATTTGAGTTCCACCTCTTGATCAATTTGTTCCACCTTTCAATCAATCCTCTCCAATATTCTATAAATTGAGCATTCAATCTCCATTTTCAACAATCACGAACTTTGAATCTTTGTGTCACTTGCAGGTAACCAGCGCAATATCTAAGAGCCATCATACCATATAGAAGAGAAGAACAGTGGAAGCAATATGCGATCTTGGAATAGGGAGTTTTATTGAATGATTTTAATTTCTATTTGCTTGATTGTATTATTTCATTGTTAGTTTGTTAGAATTTTTTCATTAGATAGGGATTCGTGATTTCCCTTTGTTTCTAATTGATATATTTTGAATAAGATGAATTTTACAGGTGACATAAATAATATATTTTTTTGAAAAGATGTTGATTAAGTCATGTATATGAGTTTGCAAGCCATCTTGGAGATATCTCATGACTCTTGTTTTCCCTTGAGATCCTTCTAGTAAAGACATACAACAATCCTCTTAATGGCCCTGCACTTGTATTCTATACTATACAGGCTATAATCATTGTTTGAAATGACGCATTGCTTTTCAACATAAGTTCAATAGTTTTCTATTATTTAAATTTTCCATTATCAATTTGAATGGTGAAAGAAGATTTATATTAATAAGATAATTTTAATTAAAAGGAAGGAAAGAATCTTAATTTTCAATTAAGAAAGATCAAGAAAGAATTTCATTATTTATAAATCTTAAATATTAAAATATAATATTTCTAAATTCAAAAAAATCAAAATTATTTGTCTACATAAATATCTCAAAAAAAAATATAATTTTTAATTTTCAATAGATAAAAAATATTTCAAAAATAAGATATAATTTTCAATATATAAAAATATTTATTGTTAAAGGTAATTTCTAATTTATCATATAGATGTGATTTTTATATTTATATTTCACACAAATATTTCAAAAATAATGTAAGGACAATTGATTCACAAAAGAAGATTGATCAAATAAAAAGAGAAATGGAAAAGATGTGGGTAAAGAAGATAGAAGATAAGGAGGATGACAAGGTGAAGAATGAATCTATACCCTGGATGGTGCAAATGATTCTTCTAGACACTAAAAGGTTAACAAAGAGTAAGGGGGACTTATCTACTATGTATAGCTTATCCCCCCTTAAGTGTTGTGGCTTCTATTTAAGAACCCTTTTGGTCCAAATATGTTCAATGAAGGCAAGTTATTTCATAACAAGGCAATGACTGATTTAAGTTGTGTAGCAGATATATATGCCAAAATGTGTTGATGTTTTGACTATCTTAACATAAGATGTAGAAGATGAATATTGATCTTTTCACTTCAAGGGGAGATGGTAGTCTGCTAGAACAATATTGATAGGGGAAGCATATGTAAAGAATATAAGAATGCAAGCAAAATGAATAATTGATGTTGATTTTTTCTCTTAGGGGGAGTAGATAGTTGGATAGTAGTTTTTGAAAGGCAAGAATATAAATATAAGATTATACTGCTAAATCTGAATTTTGAATCATGTAATGTCATATGTCCTTTGTCCTTGATGTCAAAGGGGTAGAGATACTATGGGAGATGCAAATATGGAAGGAGAGAACATTGCATTACATGTAGTGTTTTTATTAATGACAAAGGGATATATTGTTGGCAATATTTGTTGTCATTGATGTCAACCTAATGTATGACAATCTATGGTGTCCTATGGTTATTTGCTAGTACTTGATGTTGAGGTGTCACTGATGATGTGGTTAATGGTAAAAAATGTTGAGGTGTCATTGATGTTGTGGTTCTTGATCAGTGAGAAGATGTTAAGATATTTTTGTGGATATGGTAATTATAATTGCCCGTTCACTAGCCTACTTCTTGTAGCAATTGTGAGGTTGTATGGTGTCTATGTATTGAGATTGCTTGATGGTTCTCTACAGAAGTTGTTTGTCTGCTTGTTGCTAGTTCACTTGGCTAAAATTTGTCACTTAGTGCAACTAGATAAGAAATTGTTAGGAGAAGACTATGGATAGTACAAAGTGTGTTTGATATGTTCTTATGCTGAGGATTGTTAAATATTGTAAGGTATCTCAAGCATGTGTTGAGTAGATGATTTATGTTTGATGTCCATAATCTTGGTGTTGATATCAGATATGTAGTGGTATAGATATGATTGATTCTTGATCAATACATATTGGAAAACAATGATTATTGTAATTAATGTGGAAGTTATTGTAGATAGTAGTGATGTGACTAACATGAGTAATTCTATGTATGGTTGAGGATGAGATGTTGAGAATGCATAATTGGCTATTGTTTATCATGGCTACTTCTTGTTTGGGGTTGTCAAGATTTGATAGTATTTATAATTTGTTGTGAATAATAGATATAATTTAGTTGTATCTATGGTTTGTGGATGTCTACCTCCTTGGTGTCTGACAACTACACTATATTATCTATATTGATACTATTGATGTTGCTAATGACAATGATGGTATTTTTATGGTTAGATATATTGAGATGTAGATTATATGCATGACAATAAAATGAGGATGGTGTATTAAGTGAGAAGATATTAGTTTGGGGATAATTATGGTTCCTAGTAATCTGATCCAGAGCAAGCTGGGAAGAAGTATGTATTAATGTGTGTTTGGAAGAATGATCCACATTCATCTACATTTGTAGATATGGTCTTGTAAAATTGGATATAATTTCTATGCTCTATGGCCATTACACTCCTATCTTTTTAGGTCCTTGGTGTTGCAATTGATATGGTTAGTGATTGTTATTGGTTAATAGTTTGGCTCTCTATCAAAAGTGGTCTAAGAAATGCTTTGAATTTCTTGCATTGATGTTTATGGTGTTGAGGCTTGGAGGAAATGATTACAAAATGATCTTTGTTGTGTCTTAGTATAATTATCACGTGATGGCATGGTCTACAAGTAATGATATTATATTTTATGGTTGGTTAGCTTTCAAGAATGAAGTGTTTAGTATTAGTTATGTTGGTGAAGGAAGGATATGAGAATGTTGTTGGATGTTCATGGGACATCCTGATGTGCTCTATATGATGCCAGATGTTCCATCTGATGATGGATGATGATTGAAATCTTTGCTTAGGGTAATTGCTTTCGTTTGACCAATCATTGTTGTTCCTCGACATGCGGTAAATCCTTGAATATCTCTACTTTCTTAGGAGTTTGTGTTGCATTGACTTTGGTTCCTACTTGGGCATGTGGACATCTACTTTTGGCTGGTTCATCTAGAAGATATATTTTGGGCTGACTTGTGACATGTTGCTTGGTGTATCTGCACATTACCTTGTTGTAAACCTTTGGAAGATGAATGATAGCATGTGAATTATTCCTACTTGCCTAGAAAGAAGTAATATGTTTTTAGGTCCTCTCTTTCTCAAGGATTGAACCACTCTCACCACAATTATGTTTTGGTGGCTGACATGATATGCCCTATTCATTGGTTGATCTAATTGATGTTTACAATGAAGAAGATGATATATATATACACATACACATACACATACACATACACATACACATACACATACACTTACACATACACATATATATAGATATACATATAGATATACACATATATACATCATATATACAAATATACATGTACATATATACATATATACATATATATTTACAAATATATGTATATATGTATATATATATCTATATATATATCCATATATATACATATATATATACATATATACATATATATTTACAAATATATGTATATATGTATATATATATCTATATATATCCATATATATACATATAATATCTATACACACACACACACACACACATATATACATATACCTTTTTTTACATATATACATATACATACATATATACATATATACATATATATACATATATACATATATATATATACATACATATATACATATACATACACATATATATATATATATATGTATATGTATATATATATATGTGTATGTATATGTATATATGTATGTATATATATATATGTATATATGTATATATATGTATATATGTATATATGTATATGTATATATATGTATATATGTATATATATGTATATATGTATATATATGTATATATGTATATATATGTATATATGTATATATATATGTATATGTGTATATATACATATACATACACATACGTACACGTACATACACATACATATGTGTGTGTGTGTGTATAAAGAGAGAGAGAGAGAGAGAGAGAGAGAGAGAGAGAGAGAGAGAGAGAGAGAGAGAGAGAGAGAGAGAAGATCAAGTTGATGTTTATGGAAGCAATGCATGTGAGAAAGTGTGTGAAAAAGTTAGTGGATCAATGTACAAAAGTTAGTTGTGACAATGTCATTGTGTGGTGATTGTTTTGGAGTTCGTCTCTTCAGACAGAGATTCAAGGGCAACTTCATGTTTGGACATTGTTCGAGGTAGTATTATCTAAGGCTCACTTCTTGTTAATTAATATACTCATTGTATTCTACTATGAATGTAGTACCCCTCCCTCGATCAGACTCTTTAGATACTTATTTTGACTATGGTTGACTTTTTTTAGTGGATACATTATATGGTGATGTTTTATTCAGATATTATGCTATGCCATTTTATAGTTTGATTTGAGATTCAGTGGATGTTGTTTATTCATGATTTCCTTATTGATGGTTAGATATTAATTTTATTGGATTACTGACCATGGACTAACACGTTTACTTTATCTGTGAGATGTGTTATGTATATGTTATCATGTATGTGTGTAAGTGTATGGGGTGCGAGGAGATGATTTTCCTTCACTCACTTCAGTGAGACATGGAACGTCATGATTCTCCTTTGCCGATGTGTCTACCTTGTTTGAACATATATATGTATGTGCGGTTTGGTGATGCAGGAATTACAGGTACAATGTACTAACTTCACCTAGTTCCACAGGTCTAAGTGTACCTAAATAATCCGATGGAAGTGGAGGAGATAGTCTTAAGGCCCTAAGTTTCACCCTTAGCCTTGCTCATCAGTCATCGGTCAACCTTCCTTTTGTTGGTATGCAGGTCATGTCTTTGCTTTTCTTTGTTGGGTTCCATGTTATGCATCTTTGAATTTAAATTATTCTCTCTTATGATTTTTGGTAAATAAGAAAGTTGTTAAAGAAAAGGTAACTAGTTTTTTTGGTATATATAAACATTTGTATTCTCAAATTTATTATCCTATGCCTTATCATGATGTTCAAATATTTTTTTATTACTAATTTACAAAAAGATATTAGAGATAAGCTTCTCTTTTTTGATTTTACTTCCTTTACGCACTTGTGTGCAGTGCTTCATAATTATCAACTTCAAGTGAGTCAATTTGAATCATCTCCTTCAATGGCTCTGGTTGATAAGAATGAGAGTGCTCAACAATATTTTGTGAAGTTAAAACCAAACAAGGGATACATCAAGATAAATTACAACATCAATACTCAAGTGGCGGGAATGACATCAGGTGTGGCCCATTTATCCAAATACTTTAGAAAATAATTTACTCCTCTTTCTGAGTGTTTGCATAACGTAATTATAAAATTGATAAATAAAAATATGTTGAAACTTCCTCCCATCAAGCCACTTGATACCTCCAAACCTTTTGCCAATATCATCATCAACCCAGTCATGATATTGAAAAGTGTTATACCTTAAGGAGAAGGATTCAAGACTTTATTCATAACAATACCATATCTATAGCCAGTGTGTGACAAAGGAAATAAATATGTAGGTCCTCCAAATCTTTACTAATCATTTGCCTTCCCATCTTATTATGTGGTTTTGTTTGAGCCTCTTGAATATTATCCCAATGACCTTGGTGTTGAGTCTAATAATGTTTTGAACCTTGTTTACAAATCTACACCTCATAAAGACTTATGCATTACCTTTGATCCTAGTGAGACTATTGTTGCACGAAATGGCCCACTATATATCATTGGAAAGATAAAAGAAAAAATCTCACAAGGGGTTCTCATTGATGCAACATGTATAGTGAATGTGATCATTGAAGAATATATTTATACTTTACAATTACATCAAGTAACATACGGTAAATCTGATGTAGTGGTGAAGGTGTATGATGATTTCTCTTGCCCTACTATTGGTTCTATTACTCTTCCTATTGAGGTTGGTACTAAGTGCTTAGATGTGACTTTTTCTATCCTTTTTTCCTACATTAGATCAATTTCATGTGAAGTTGGGACATTCTTGGATCTCTTCCATGGAAGTGATCCCTTCTACTATTCAAAAATGTCTACAATTCTCTCATAATGGCACTATCATAGCAATTAAACATAGCATGTATCAACCCACAATGAGGCATGGATATTTCATCTTTGATTACTTTTGTCCTAAACAATTTGGGCCTCTTAAGCCTCGAAGTGATTCCCTCTTTCTATATTACCAAAGGTGGAAAAATGAGATGATAAATTATATTTGAGTAAGATTAGAGATCCTAGACCTATTCCTCCTCCTCATGACAAACCTGGTATTGTTCTCACACCTTCTATTCCACCTCTTTGTGCCACAGTCCTTCCTTCTCCATCTTACAAAGGAAAGCACTTGACATCTCCTATTTCACAACCTAGTAGATCTCTCATTCCTCCTCCTCTAAAGGAAGAAAATAAGCCTATGTCTTTTGATCCTAAACCTTCACAACCCTCAGCTAAAACTAAAAAAAACCATTGTGCGAGAGAACATCAACAAAGACGTTATGCTAAGGATTGTAAACTTGATTCTCAAACCATTTCGTCCTCAATGACACCAAATGTTGACTTGGTCCCATTTGTCTAGACTCTGCCTAACCCTAGGGAGGAAGTTCAACCTAAATCACCAAGATTAAAAATGCATAATAAAAATGATGGTTCATGAACTTTTTGTATTAGAGATCCTATTTTTGTTAATCTTGATGAAGAAATGGATCATGATGTTGTTCATGCTAACAAATGTTGATTCTAATTATTTTGATGATGTGGATGAGATTTTTGATGTTGACAATGATTTATCTAAACAATTTTCAAAAGCATTAATCTTAGCTCCTAGCAACAAACAAAGTGACTCATCATTAAAGCATGGTCCTTGTTTGGAAATTATAGTAGCTCCATCTACCATGCTCAAAGTTTCTCCTCTTGCATCTTACCCACCTTCCCAAAATAATAGTCAGCAAGATTGGGAGGAAAATGATTTTCTTGATTAGCTTCATTTGTGTCGTATATTCTCTCTCCTCTATTTCTTGTTTGTGATGTGTTTCCCTTGTGATGTGTTTCTCTATTATGTTAGATTCTCATTGGATGACCCTTGTCTCTTTGTTGGTGCAAGGTAATCAAGGGGCCAAATCTGTTGTGATATTCTTCTATTTGTATCTCAATTCTTCTATTTGTTGCCCCTTGTGTTGTTTTCTTGGGGACAATGCAAATAATTGAGATCTCTTTTGGTCTCTTCCATGTTGACTCAAAAGACACATGTTCCCTTTTTACACTATGCTTGACTCAAAAGACACATGTTCCCTTTTTCCACTACGCTTGTGGTTCTACTACCTTTGGGGGATGAGGTCAATTCAATACAAATATTCATGATATACATTATTTATTGTAGGAGCATATTAAACCTAGAGTTAGAGGATCCCTTATGTATTTTTGTGTTTTTTGACCATTATCCTTTAATTTGTCCTTTCTTGGGGGCATATCAGTATGGTCACATGCTTGTCTTTGGATGCATGCTACCTTAAAGAAAAATGTTTCGATAAGGTGTATGCAATCACTTTAATATGGTTGCATACACTTTTTTGAATGTTCAACATTATTCACATACCATAACATGTTTCCATACTCAAGTTACTTTGCAAACTAAGCCTTTTCCCTAGTAATTTGGTATTTTTCTTTTTTGTGACTCATAGTAAGTGAACCTTACTAGGCTAGTAGTCATGATTCTCTCTCTCTTTTTCTTATTTCATACGATGTCTCTTTTATCTCGATATTGAAGTAGTAAGGTCCTAAAGTCCTTAAGGGCTTAGTGTGTCTTGTCTCTTTGATGTCTTGATGAAATTTTTCAATGAAAACCTTTGTACTTACCATGAGTATGCTTAGTCTCATACTCCCGCTAAAGTAGGGGCTAAATGTAGCATCCTAAATTGTACTTGCCTACAATTTTTCCCTCACTTAGGCCATAGTTTGGCATTCATCCTCTAAGGCTTTATTGAAACTCTAATTCTACTCACACCAAGTATCAAACTCAATTTTTCATTATCTAAACTTTCCTCCCTTTAATCCTAGAGCCTTGATGTCTAAGATCATGGCACCTAACTCCATGGTCCTCTCAAAAAGGGCCCATTTTGGGGCTTCATAATGATCACCCAATCTGGGTGAGGACCTAGATCCTGTGTCAGCTCATGTCGAAAATTTAATTTATTATTCAACCAAGTATAAAAGGAGATCTACCCCTCTCATTTTAAGAACTAACTCTCCTAATCCATAAACTCAGGATCTCAATTACACTCTAACAAAATTGAAGTGGGCAAGCAATCAGTATTCTATCAAGCATTGGAGAAAAAGCGAAGTCAAGATTCAAGCATTAGAGATGGCATTCATGTTCTATGTTTTATGAAGACTAGCTACATGAAACCCTAATTCCTTGGTGGAGACAAACAAAATTTCATTAAAGGTATATCATTAGTATTTCAAACATTTTCATCCTTTCCCTCAAAAGGAAAGCATTTTTACTGTATTACTTCATTTACATTTGAATTAGATATTTCATAATTAATTCCAAAACTGGGGTTTGACCTAAGGCAAATCCCATGATTCATAAAAAAGTTAGGAGGAACAAGGCGACCACCACCACAGTCCTAACAATTTAGATTGAATTTTTTGGAGCGAATCTTAATCATATTCATTTTCTCAGTTCCAAGTTTGTGGCTCCATATGATGACTATAGCTCACTGTTTATGCACAATCTCTTCAATAATTCACTATTTTACTCCAATCTTTTACAATTCACAAATACAATTCAATTTAAGGGAAAGAAGAGCCCCATTTAGGAGGCCTAGAATCTAATCAGAATCTTGATCCTTCAAGATCAGATCTATCAAATTCCTTTCTCCCTAATGTAATGGTAATTAAGAAAAATAAATGGTTTTATTACATTTAATGGTGAAACCTTCATTTTTCATCAATTACAAGTTCTACCTTGTGTTATATATATAGGCCCTAGGGTTTGTAATAATGTTTCTCTTTCTAGTTTAGTAATTTTTTTCTCATTAGCCTTAAAATGATGAATCCTTGAGCCTTTATACTCCTATAAATGTTTATCAAAGGGAGAAAGTGCAAACTTACAAACAAACTTTAAAGACCAAAAATTGTGAGAACAATAAGGGTTTTGATATAATGTGCGCATGTCATTCATCAAGGATTTGGCACATGTAGTTTCCTATAAATACATCCTATAATGCCTCTCATCTTTGCATTCTACCATTACTATATTTTGATCTATTATAGATACTATATATGATACATTTGAATTATGCATATAGTTATTCTTTTGTATTGGCATCCAGGTGGTGCATCCTAATTTCAATTATATCATTTTTCAAGATCGTGTAGATATCACTATTGATGATTATTGATGGTTATACATGTAGATTCAATAATGGTTTTACCAAAGATGTATAGTACAAGATGATTACATGATAACATTTTGTCTCCCTCTTCCTTCAAGGGTTATTCACCTTCTCATGGGCATTGTTGTGGACATAGCCACTTTTCTTAAGGTAATCGAAAGACCTACTGCCAATCTTCTCCTCCAATTGCAAGAATGGATTATGGATAGAGAGGCTAGTTGTAGCCCACTCTTTGATGATTCACACCTTTGCCACATATGGGAGGGACCTCTAGGCGGCCTACTAGTTGTACTTCTAGCTAGTTTGATTCTAGCAAGTTCCCTCAACTAGCTTTTACAATTTTTCTTTCTCGTGCTATATAAGAAAATAAAGATAAGGATAATCATGGATGGGAGTCTCATGTGGATACTCTCTAGACTTAGTTAATGCATGGGGAAAACTAGATGATCAGGATCCTTCTCCTTTCCTCTCAATTACTCCTCTTGCCACTTAGCAACCTTGTTTATATTTTTATGCTTTGAGATTTCGTCCCATATCTAGACTTTAGGGGTATGAATTTTTCCACCCACCTTTTTCTTTTTTGAATGTGTAACATTATTTATAAATGATACTATAAACATTTATTCAACGGAAAAAGAAGACAAGAGCTCATCATATCAAAAGTTGAATGAACAAAAATAATCTATTTTTTTATTTTAATATAAAAATTGAATGTTATGATAAATATAAAGCTCAAAATCAATTGTTAAAATAATATATTACTAGAGTTATTATATTTCCACAAATTTGATAGTTAAAAATTCTCACACAATCAAATCCAAAAAATGCATACAATAATATCTTACCATCATTTAATTCTCATTGTAATGATATATGACGAGTAAACTATTCTATAAGAATAGCTACCAGTCTGCCAACATTTACATGATTCAATCTAATTTAAAAGTATTGCTAAAAATCTTATGTAAAGACTCGAATCAGATGATGAAGGGAAAAAATATCACTCACCAATTAAGAACTAGCTTTCATTGTTTCTAATACGAAAAAGAGATGGATAACACCCAGAAAAAGAATAGAAAAAAAGTTTGTAGACATTATAAATAAAAAAGTATGTGCAATAATAAAAACATCCTAATCAAATATGAAAAAACATTAAAAAATCCTCTCTTAAAACTATTTAAGGAAACCAGATTAATAGATTAGAACTCGTAATTTCTTTATAGTTAATATAAAAAAGCAAACCCGCGAAAAGACTTACCCAGGAATCTTTGAGTAATGATAAAGGACACGAACCATTTTAATGTGGCCGTCACAAAAACTAATTTTCCATTTCATATTCCCTTGTGGTGGGCCCCCTGATAAGCAACCTAGTGCCGTGTGTGGTGCGAAACGCACACTACAAGTGTGACCCGATAAAAACGAAGAAAGGAAAGTATAGGTAGGTAGGTG